>NC_056732.1:740454186-740581686 GCF_019279795.1 Protopterus annectens
ACTGAGTCCCCCTGTGGTTGTGGCTGTGGGGACCTTGGTACTGGTGGGGGACTTTGTGTCTCTTCCCTGTAATGATCTTACTGCAGCTGTATTTTGCAGGATAATATTGTGTAGGATGGCACATACCGTGAACATCTATTCACATGTGGCTGGAGAGTGCTGCAGGGCTCTACCAGATATATTGAGGCACCGGACCCGTGACTTGAGCAGTCCAAACTCACGCTCTATGATGTTCCTAGCTTGTGCGTGTGCTTCATTATCGCATTCTATGGTAGGTGTGTGTGCATTTCTGATTGGTGTCATCATCCACAGTTCCAGGGCATAGCCAGCATCCCCCACTAGATGGCCATATGGGATGTCACCCCTGGCAAACATCTGGTACAGCTGTGATGTGTGCCTGATACGGAGTCATGATAACTGCCAGCACACACATTCATGATGATGCCCTGGGCATTGCACACGATCTAGCAGTCGATGGAGTGATATCTCTTGTGGTTGATGAAGACTCTAGGCTCCTCATTGGGGGGTGCTTTAATGTGTATGAGTACAGTCTATGGCACCCAGTGTCTTAGGGTAGTGTGCTACATGGTAGAAGAGATGTATACTGCTGGCCCTCTCCTCAGGTGTGTGGGGTAAATAAATATGCTCACTGGCATGTGTTTGCATGGCAGCCAGGAACTGGTGGAGTACCCTGGATGCAGATGCCTGTGAGACCCCCCGTATATAGTCCTGAAGCCTTTACAAGCCTAACCCCCTAAAAATTGCACAGGCACCCTGCCACCCAATGTTAGTTCACAGTGCCCATATCCAGTATGGAAACTGGAATCATCCCCTGGAGTTAACTTTCTGTTACCCATCCACTCGTCAAGATTTCTCTTTAAGAGGGCCAGCAAGCTGCTCTGCTTGACATGAATGGGAAGCTTATTCCAGAGTATGGGCAGTCTTTGGGAGATGAACCTGTCCTGCCAGCATGTTCTGTTAATTATGGTAATGAAGTTGTGATCTCTAGAGCATGTGGCGTAGGGGGATTGGGATTTCTTTAGGTGTGGCATTTCAAGTAGGGCTGAGTTGGACATGGCTTTGTAAATCAAGCAGAGATCACCTCTAATTAGATGATAAGAGACTGAGAACAGCTGAAGCTTCTTGAGTCTGTCCATGTAGACATGTATTTAAGGCCTAAGGTCCTTTTTGTGAGGTACTTTTTCTGGCCTCTCCAACTGTTGTAGGTGTCTGATTAGGTACATGCCAAATGGGGTGTTATATTCGATGATTGGTCTAATGAGGTCTAATGAGGGATGAGTAGAGAGGGATGATGACCTCCTTCTTCCTGAATGCGAAACCTTTGGCTATAAGATGTTCCACGAAGAAGGACTTTCTGACCACAGTGGCAATGTGGTGGTCGAAGGTGAGGTGGCTGTCGACCTGGGTGCCCAGATCTTCAGTGTTTAGTTGACTCTCATCAACATGGTAATTTATGGAAACTGAGTTTTTCCTAAATTTTTATTTATTTTATTTATTTTATTTTACATTTGTTTACCAGGAAAGTCCAACTGGACACAGGTCCATTTTCAGTGGAGGCCCGGGGAGAAAAGCTCCAACAGACATTTTACAAAAAGTTAAACAAACTCACTGTATAGTGTAGATTAGCATCTCAGAATGTGTCAGTACAAAAAAATTCAGAACAAATGAAACAATGATTAAAACTCATACATATTTTACAGGATAATGCTTGCCTTGCTAGTAGATACATACTTTTTATCAGGATAAAACACACATTGGTAATAGGATCTTGATCTATACAATATTTAACTACAGTAGTGATTTTTTTAGGTATGTTCAGTACAATACATTTTACCAGGGAATTGGAATCACTTTCCAGTGCTGTGTCCACTATGCATTTTTGTTTGTTAACCTGGTGAGTAATAGGAGCATAGCCAGTTGTTGGTATAGTGGATTTTCAGGAGTCTTTTACATTGTGTGGAAGAGGTATTAGAAGTAATGTGGCTAGGTAGTTTATTCCACATTCTTGCTATAGTGCAGCCAAAGAGAGACTTGCCAGCATTATTCTTATATTTGTTGACATTTATGAGGTTCTGGTTGGTAGATCTTAAGATTCTAGTAGTAGTATAGGGTTGAATTAGATCCTGGAGTGCGGTGGTTTTGTCAGGAAGGTAATATAATGTGTGTGCTACTGACAATTGACTGAGTAGCAGTAGCTGAGGGAGATCAAGCCAGTTAAGCTGTTTAAGGGATAGACAGTCATCATCTTCTTTCGGCTGTTCCCGTTAGGGGTCGCCACAGCGGATCATCTGTTTCCATTTCTTCCTGTCCTCTGCATCATGCTCTTTCACACCAACCGCCTGCATGTCCTCTCTCACCACATACATAAACCTTATCTTAGGCCTTCTTCTTTTCCTCTTACATGGCAGCTCCATCCTTAGCATCCTTTTCCCAATATACCCAGCATCCCTCCTCAGCACATGTCCAAACCAATGCAATCTCGCGTCTTTTGCTTTGTCTCCAAACTGCCTAACCTGAGCTGACCCTCTAATATACTGATTCCTAATCCTGTCCATCCTAGTCACACCCAGTGCAAATCTTAACATCTTTAACTCTGCCACATCCAGCTCTGACTCCTCCCTTTTTGTTAATGCTACCGTCTCCAACCCATATAACATAGCTGGTCTCACTACCCTCTTGTAGACCTTCCCTTTCACTCTTACTGGTACCCATCTGTCACAAATCACTCCTGACACTCTTCTCCACCCATTCCACCCTGCCTGTACTCTCTTCTTCACCTCTCTTCCACACTCACCATTACTCTAATCTGTTGATCCCAAGTACTTAAACACATCCACCTTTACCAACTCTACTCCCTGCATCCTCACCATTCCAATACCCTCCCTCTCATTTACACACATATATTTTGTTTTAACCCTGCTGACCTTCATTCCTCTCCTCTCTAATGCATATCTCCACTGCTCCAGGGTCTCCTCAATCCGGTCCCTACTCTCACTACATATCACAATGTCATCTGCAAACATCATAGTCCACTGGGCCTCCTGCCTAATCTCATCTGTCAACCTGTCCATCACCAATGCAAATAATAAAGGTCTCAGAGCTGATCCTTGATGTAATACCACCTCCACCTTAAACGTATCTGTCACTCCCACTGCAATCCTCACCAATGTCACACTACCCTTGTACATATCCTGTGCCACTCTTACATACTTCTCTGCCACTCCCGACTTCCTCATACAATACCACAACTCCTCTCTAGGCACCCTGTCATATGCTTTCTCTAAGTCCACAAAGACACAATGCAACTCCTTCTGACCTTTTCTGTATTTCTCCAAAAACACTCTCAGAGAAAATATTGCATCTGTAGTGCTCTTTCCTGGCATGAAACCATACTGCTGATCACTAATCATCACCTCCCTTCTTAACCTAGCTTCCACTACTCTTTCCCATAACTTCAAGCTGGGACTGATCAATTTTATCCCTCTGTAGTTACTGCAGCTCTGCACATCACCCTTATTCTTAAAGATAGGTACCAAAACACTTTTTCTCCACTCCCCAGGCATCCTCTGACTTTCCAAAATTTCATTAAACAATCTGGTTAAAAATTCCATTGCCATTTCTCCTAAGCACCTCCATGCTTCCACTGGTATGTCATCTGGGCCAACAGCCTTTCAATTCTTCATCCTCTTAATAGCTGTCCTTACTTCCTCCTTGCTAATCTGCTTCATTTCCTGATTCACTATCCCTACATCATCCAACCTTCTCTCTCTCTCATTCTCTTCATTCATCAGCCCTTCAAAGCCAATCGGTACAGGTCCTTTTCTCCCTCTTTAGTGTCCAATCTCTCATGCAACTCTCTATATGCCTTATCCTTAGCCTTCACCACCTCTCTCTTTGCCATGCGCCTCATCTCCTTATACTCATGTCTACTTTCTTCATCTCTTTGACAATGCCACTTCTTCTTCGCCAGCCTCTTCCTCTGTATACTCTCCTGTACTTCCTCATTCCACCACCATGTCTCCTTGTCCTCCTTCCTATGTCCAGATGTCACACCAAGCACCTTGCTAGCAGTCTCCCTTACTAGCTCTGCTGTAGTTACCCAGCTATTCGGTAACTCTTCATTGCCTTCCAGTGCCTGTCTTAACTCTTCCCTGAACTCCACCTCACAATTATCCTTTTTTAACTTCCACCATTTAATCCTTGGCACTGCTTTCACACTCCTCCTCTGCTTCATGATCATCAACATCATCCTACAGACCACCATTCTATGCTGCTTAACTACACCTTCCCCAGTGACCACTTTACAGTCTACAATCTCCTTCAGACTGGCCCTCCTACATAGGATATAATCCACCTGCGTGCATCTTCCTCCACTCTTGCACATCACCCTATGCTCCTTCCTCTTCTTAAAATACGTATTCACCACAGCCATGTCCATCCTTTTCACAAAATCCACAATCATCTCACCTTCTGCATTGCTCTCCTTAACACCATACCTACCCGTCACTTCCTCATCCCCTCTGTTCACTTCACCAACATGCCCACTGAATTCCACTCCAATCACTAGTCTCTCACCCATGGGTACACTCACCACCACTTCATCCAACTCACTCCAAAATTTTCTTTCTCATCCATCGCACACCCAACTTGTGGAGTATATGCACTAACAACATTCATCATTACACCATCAATTTCAAGCTTCATAAACATCACTCTATCAGACACTCTCTTCAACTCCAAAACACTCTTGGGATACTGTTCCATTAGGATAACCCCTACCCCATTTCTTCTGCCATCCACACCATGATAGAATAATTTGAACCCACCTCCTATACACTTGGCCTTACTTCCCTTCCATCTGGTCTCTTGCATGCAAAATATATCAACCTTCCTTCTCTCCATCATATCAGCTAGCTCTCTCCTTATACCAGTCATACTGCCAACATTCAAAGTTCCTACCCTCAGTACTACACTCCTAACCTTCCTCCTCTCTTCCTGCCTTCGGGCATGCCTTCCCCCTCCTCTTCTACTTTGTACAACAGTAGCCCAATTTCCGCCAGCACCATGTTGGCTAACAGTTCTGGTGGTGAGACAGTGATGGGACCTATATGAGGATTCAGTAGCAAACTTGGCAATCTTGTTATAGCAAGATTCCATTTTGTTTAGATCTGTCTGGTGGAGATTAGTCGGGATTGGAGAGGCATAGAGTAGGATGGATAACAGATGAGTCCTTGCTATCAAATGGGATGATAACGCATTTTTTGGTGTTAAGCTTCAGGCCATGGTTCCGACACCAGTCAATGGTCTCAGAGAGACCCTTTTGTAGGATGTCTGCATCACTTGGAGAGTTGATAATGACTCCTAGCTTATGGTCATCAGCGAACTTGATCAGCCAGAGTCCTTCTGTGTTGGCCTGGACTTCCAAGAAGTAGATGCCAAACAGGAAAGGGCCTAGGACCGAACCCTGTGGGACTCCACTCATGACTGATTGACAGTCTGACTTGGAATCTGCAACTTTCACTCTGTGGGTCCTGTCTGTAAGCCAATTTGCAACTCACCTAGTGATGTAAGGATTTATGCCTAGTTTGGTGAGTTTATCAATGATACCTGAGTGGGGAATGGTATCAAAGGGTTTGGCCAGGTGGAGGTAGGCTCTATGCACTGCCTTACCCTCATCCACAGTCTTGGTGATTGCCTCAAAGAAGTCAGCCAGGTTCGGCAGGCAGGATCTCCCATTGACAAAGACAAACTGTGTGGGGACAAAAGTCTGGAGATTCCTATATCTTTGTTAAGAAGGTCCATGATGATGCACTCCATAGCTTTGCATACCAGCCTCATCAGGCTAATGGGCGATAGTTCCCAGGGTCTGTAGTTGCTCACCCTTTATGGACTGTGATGACTGTAGCAGTGTGCCATTCATTAGGGGCATAGCATGAGGTAAGGCTGTGACTGAACAGGGCACACAGATGTGGTGACGGTTCATTTTGTAGCTCATGTAGTACACAGCCAGGGATAGTATCAGGTCCCATGGATGCTGTATTCTTGGATTTGGACAGTGCAGCTTTTACTTATGCCTCAGAAATAGTGGCTACCAAGCTTTTTTCTGGTATTGTGATAGGGCCCTGGGAGGGGGGGGGGGTAAAGTTGGCACTGAATCTGTCAGCTAGTTATCTGTTGGCTCAGTATAGGAGGTGCCATTATGCAATACCTCAGAGCAAATCTGGGTATCGCCTTTGAGGTTTTTGATATAGCTATAGAAGACTTTGTGGTTGGTTTTGGTGTCAGCTGCAATTCTGCCTTCATAGCTGGCTTTAGAGGATTTGATAAGGGAGCTCAGCTTTTTGTTGAGACTGATAATGGAGGTTTTCCAGTCTTGTGACTTCAGTTTTTTCTGCAACCGTTTCTTCCTTCTGTTTAGAGTTTATTGATGGCTGGAGACCACCAGATTGGCTTCCTTTTTTTGGAGGAGAGTGTCTTAGTTCTATTTGGCATGGCAAGGTCCATGCATTTATGTACATGCTCGTACAGTACATTGGTGTATGATTCGGCAGTCATGCAGCTATATTCCATTGGCATGGGTGCCGAGAAGTTAGCCACCTCTGTTTATAGAAGCCCACAGTCGGCTTTAGAGAAGTTTTTCAGGGTGGTCACCATGGGGGGGGTGTTTGCAGGTGAGATGGAGATTTCCATGGTGATCAGTTTGTGGTCAGATTTAACCAGGGAGGAACTGACTATAGGTGTGGAGCAATGGTCTCCCATGTTGGTGATAACCAGGTCAAAGATGCTGCTTCCTCTTGTGAGGATCAGAATGAGCTGGTCCAGGCCATTGGAACTGATAAATTCCAGAAAACATTGGGCCTGCACATTAGTACTTGAATAGTTTTCCCAGTTGATGGAAGGGTAGTTGAAGTCTCTCAGTATGAGAGTATTGGGTTGGACCTTGCTAGATTCCAGGGAGCTTAGGAAGTTGGAGTTAGAGTCTGGAAACATGTTTGGGGTTCTGTAGCAGGCTATGACTTGTATTGCCATCTTACCCAGTGTTAGTTGTACCTGAAGCATCTCGGATGCATTATGTTGAGCTACCAGTCTAGAGGTGTGCGTATCCTTTAGGAATATGGAGACACCACTGCCTTTGGAACTTCCGGCCATATTCTGGAGCAGAAAGGTATGGAATGAGTTGTAACCTGGGAGCACAGGGGTTCTTTCTGCCTCTTTAAACTAGATCTCCATTACAACACAGATGTCAACATTCTCCATTTTGAGGAGAGCTTCCAGCGAGTGCATCTTGAGATTTAGACTTCTAGGATTGAGCAGCATGACCCACAGTTTGTATTTGTTTGTAGCTGTTACAGTGGAACTTTGGTCTTTGGAACACTACCTAAAAAAAGGCACTATAGGGGTGGCAAGAACCTTAGCCAGTACTCAGAATTCCAGGGGGTGACAGATGCAGGCCATCTTTGGCATAGCATTGAGGTCTGTCGATCATGTCGTCCCAGGCAGAGAGATGCTGGATCCCCTTAGAATGACACCAGAAACTTAGCCAATTGTTCAAGTCAATCATTTTTTGCTCCTACTGTGGTATCATTCTGGGTGACAGTAGAATACTGCTCAGGGCTGGGGTCATACCTGCCTGGGCCACATAATCCGAGAGTGCCATCACATTTCTTTCATGTAGTCTGGGGAGGTACATTTCAGGTCATTCACACCCACGTGGACAATGACTGAGTCCTATTTGTACTTGTTGTGGAGTGATCTAAGTGCATGTGTTATTTGGCGGATCCTGGCACCTGACAGACAACTGACTGTCACCTTCTACTTGCTCAACCTAGTTAGTGGGACATCAGTGTGCCTCACAATTGAGTCTCCTATGATTAGTACATTGGGCAAAGTATTTTGCCCTAAGGGCTTGAGTTGAGGGGCATGCTGTGGTGGTGAGCTATGTGCTCTAGGGATTGGTGTTGTGTTGTGGTGGTTCAGTGCATTTATGTCTTGGGGGGTCCCTGTTGTTTGGGTAAATTTTTATTGAGAGCCTCCACGAAGTTGGATGTATGGTTTGTGTTTCTATGTGTGGGTTGTGATGGTTGGTGTTTTGGAGTGCTGTGTGTTCTATGTAGTGAGTTGCAGGTGTTGACCTTCTCCTCTTTATCAGCTATTACGGTCTTGGTTGGAGCATGCACTGCTTCGACTTTGGTGATATAAGTGCATCTCTCACAGGTATGAGTATTGGGAGGTAAGAGGCGAGGGTTGTCTGTGTACAGTAGACAGTTGTCACACTGTCTCAGAATGCCCAAATGCACCAGGTTAGCAGGAGAAAGCAAAGAAAATTCCTCTATAATCATACCAGGAGGGATGGTCATAATTAATAAGTACTGGTGCTGTTACCGCATAGGAACAGCTAGTGCTGATAGCACCTACTTGTGCTACAATAAGTGCTACAAAAGCCTGTTAAAGTGCTAGCTAATTACGCTAATTGAAGTGCAAGAATGAACAAGCACATTCTAAGGGAAAAAAATGAAGATCAGACTTTCTGGTAGCAGTAATAGTTTACCTCAGCTGAGCACCGCTGCATGGTGTGCAAACATGGCATTTTAAACCAGAAAGTTGAAAGGGATGGAAAAAATGCCCAAACAGCCAATAAACTAGAATTTCTCGACCAGAAACCACTCCTCTTGTGGTAGATAGGCTACCTAGTGCTTACCACTCCCACTCATAAGCTAGAAGACTTCCCTCCAACACAGAAAGGTCTGGGGGGCTCAGAAACTTACAAAACAGTCATGGATACAGCAACTCTGTATCTGGACTAGACTAGTCACAGGAAAGGCAGGAAACAAGCTTAAAACTTTTTTTTTGCAGAAAAGCAGTTAGAACAGTACAGAAACACTTTAAATGCAGTACAAGCTAGCCAATTTGAGTGTGTAGCAATATCAAGGCAAATATAGTTTAAGTAAATGCAGATAAATTAAAAAAAAATCTTTGAAAAGTACCTGTAGCTAGTATCCTATGGGCTACACATATCTTTGTTTCCACTGGGATGGGTTCCCCTCTGTTGTCTCTGGGTCTGAGTTGAGGGCGGCAGAGCTCAATGAGTTCTTCTAGTATGTCCCTGTCCACCCTGTAGCGCTCTACAATCTCCAGCTGATGTAGCTCCTGGAAGGTTACCCCGAGCCTGAACACTCTTGTCCTTCTCAGTCTATGCCTATTGTCAGTGGCAGCATCAGCATTGACCTCAGCCTCTAACACATACAGATGTAGCAGAGCTGCAGCAGCCCCTAGCATTCTCTCAGTTAAAATTCCCAAGTCTGTACTCCAGTGGTACAAAGTGCGGGGGGGGGGGGGGATCAGATTGTAGGATGCATGCATACTTTATAGTGCTCTGCTGCAGATGCAGCAAGTGTGATTGGATAACTATGATGCATTCCACCTGCGAGGTGCATCAATGATAGGCTAGAATGGGCCAGTGTAAGTGGAACAGGGGTTATCAGTATTTCTACATGATTGGCTTTCGCAGGCAATTTCTTTTATTTTTTTACTGCATTCCCTGCTAACATAATAGAAGCTGGTGCTTTTGCTGGCACCAACTGGAAAATCTTTTCCATTTACTAATATATGATTTTCCTAGTAGAAGGTTTTCTTGTATCCATTAGTAACTGCTGTACATCCCCAGTAAACAGGTACCTAAAAGGAATTAAGATCCTATCATCCAGGCAGTAAGTTGAAGTTGATTGGAGTCAGGATGAATCAAACATCCCTGTTTTCATGTGATTGGATCTGATCTGTGAGTAAGCTTGTGGTAATTGCCCTTGGCCATTTCTAGAAAGAGGGAGAAACAGGGTTGGTTGACTGTGCCACAAGAAAGTCACCACGATGATCTTGTGGGATTCCTTCTGAATATTCAGAAGTGCTCTGGATATTGGTGGATGGGGTAGAAAAGCATGGAAAAACATGCCTGTCCAAGGAAAAGAAAAACTATCTATCTTCCAAGACTTCTTTCATGAAGTTATGCAGAAAAATCTTGCTAGCTGTTTGTTTAGAGAGGAGGCAAATAGGTCTACTTGAAGAACTCCCCACAGATGGATCAGATCTTGGAAGACCTCTGATCTCATTTCTATTTGTGAGGGTCTGCCTTTGTCCTTTTTCATAGGTTCATATGTGTTTATTTATTTATTTATTCATTTTATGTAACATTTGATTACCAGGAAAGTATGATTGGGATAGAGCTCATTTTCAGAGGAGGCCCGAGGAGAAACACTTCCTAGGCTAATTATCACAAGGACCTTTTTAAGTCTAAACTTACATCCCAAATATCTCACAAGTTCTGGTACCCCTGATAAGTGTAAACAGGGGTTTGGGAGATGAAACATTTGCAAGCTGCGGCCTGAGAGATGAATCATTTATGGGCTGCCTTTGTCCATTAAGGATACAGGTGCCAAACCAGGATGAATTTCCCATTCCCCATCCAATTGTCCAGGTTACACTTGAATTGGGTTAGGGAGGAACTCTGCTTCACATAGATGGGGAGCCTGTTCCAGAGAAGTGGTAGTCTCTGGGATTCTCAGCTTGTCTTCCACACAGTTTTGTTCTGATGAAATGTAAGATGCCTGTAGACTGAGACTGTGCTGTGAAGCTATATCCAAAGTGAACATGGCTAGTCTGCAAAGGGGCTACAATCTGATATCCCTTGTTTGCAGATACACCACATGACTGTGGTGTTGTCTATAATAACTTGAAGAGGACCTGGGGACCAAAGATGACATAGAGAGTTGAGTGCTTTGATCAAGGCAAGCATGTCTTTTACATTTATGTGTTTGTGTCTGTTCTTGATGTCTGACATGCCCTACACTTTTATTCCTCCTGAAACTGTTCTCCAAGCAAAGTCTGAGGCATCTGTGGTGACTGATTGCTTTGGAACAGGGAGGGCGAAGGGGAGAATCAGATTTAAGAATATTTGCTGTCCCCATCAAGTGATTGCTCTTCTGACAGACTCCAACATTGGCATTTGAAAAAACAAAGGATGTTGGTGCTGGGACCAAAGAGACTTCAGAAACAACTGTATTTTTCACATATGGATTCTTTCCAGGGGTGTCATGAGAATCATTGATGCCATGAGACCCAAAATCCTGCGGTATTCCCTTGCAGTGACAAATGTCTGAGTGGAAAACCTTAGTAATAGAACTAGATAAATGTGGAAGAATAGCTCTTTGAGCTGAGGAGTCTGGTTGACACCCCAGGAACACAATCCTCCGTATTGGAGTCATGAAAAACTTTTGAATGTTTTCTCAGAATCTCAGCTTGTGTGTGAGATCTCTCACCCATGTGTGATATTCCTGACACTTTCAAAAAGACTGCACAGATAAGCAAGCTGTCTAAATATGGAAAAATGTGGATGCCCTCTAGTCTGCAATGAGCTGCAACTGGAGCTAGACATTTTGTGAACACTCTTGGTGCAGTGGATAGTCCAAAGATTAAGACAAAGAGCTAATAATGTGATTCAGACCCACAAAACCTTAAGAAATGCATGATATCTGGATGAATAGGATTGTGATGATATGTATCTTTTAAATCTAGTGTTATCAAGAAACTTGAATTGGAAGAAAAGGGAACAGGTTGCGAAGTGTTATTATTTTGAATGTGGGCACCATCACACACAGGTTTAGGAAAGAAATACAGATCCAGAATTGGTCTCCAAACACTTCCTTTCTTTAGCACTAAAAACAACCTTAAAAGAAAAAAAAAACTTTTCTCACCTGGGAAGGAGGAGCTAGTTCTAGCACCTCCTGGGCACCATGTGGTGAAGAGCAGGTGGAAATAAAAGAGTGTGGTCTGGTGGATGAGAAATTGGCCCCTGTAAAAGAAGAATTTCCTCCTACTGCCATCTGTAACCTTGATGAATGATTTTTCAGATCAATTGTCTGTTGCCAAAGAGAAAAGGAGGAATTCAGACGGTGGTGGGAGGAGACAAGGTCCCTTAAATAGCTATTCTGACTCATTGGACTCTTCTTGGCATTTCTTTTTAAACATCTCTTTAGTTGCATTTTTGAAACTGTTTATTTTGCTTTTGCTAAAATTGGATGAGGGGTTAGAGAATCCATTAGAATATTTGGAAAAGGAGGGCTGAAAAATCATAGAGATTCACTGAATCAAGTTACCCCTTTTATCACACTTTTTATCACTTCTGCAGCACATCAGCCGAATACTAAATCTGTAGTGAATGACCTGAGACATACCTCACTGGACTATATGCAGAGAGGCATGACTGAGCTGTGTGAGTATGTGACCCAGGCAGGTATGTCCCTAGTCTTGAGCAGCATATTACCCTTACCTAGAATGATGCCATAGTATAAAAAATGATTGATTTCAATAACTGGCTTAGTTTATTTGTTTCATTCAAAGGGGATCCAGTTTCTGTCAGCCTGGGATGACATGGTCGACAAACCTCATTGCTTTGCCATAGACAGTTTGCACCTAGAAACACTAGGATTTCTGCTGCCGGCAAAGGCTCTTGCCTACCTCATAGTGCATTTTTAGGCAAGATTTCAAAAACAAAATTGGCGACATGAAAATTACCAGTCATAACAAAATAAGAGTTATGTTGCTAAACACTAGGAACTTAAACCAAAAACTGCACACCCTGGAAGCACTCCTGTCACTGGAGGATGTAAATGTCTGTGCAGTCACAGAAACCTGGTTCAAGGCCTTAGAGAATACCCTGGCCTGGCAAGGCTACAATGCTGTCCACATCTTCAGATCACAAAATGAATGTGTGAGAACCAAAGGAGGTGGTGTTTCTATCTATATTAGAGATAAATTCACCTCCTGACTATTTAGACTGGACAACTCCATGGAGTTACTCCAAGTTCAGATTACTGTGGGTAAGGCCCCCCATTCAAGTGATAGCTAGTTATAGACCCCCCCCATCTGTGGATCATGGTGTGCATAAGGCCTACGTGACCAAACTGGATTCAATCCAAATATTGCCAAACACTCTGGTCATGGGGGATTTCAATTATCCCACCATCAACTAGGAAATGTACTCTAGTCCAAATTAGCTAGTGCAGAAGTTCCTTGACTTTGTTAACTCAAATGCCCTGGAACAAATTGTTCAACTGCCAAGAAGAGGAACAAACATACTAGATCTAGTCCTCACTATCATGACAAACAGATGCACCACCGCAATTGTCAGACCCTCATTAGTTAAAACTGACCACAAATCAGTCACCTTCAAACTGGTACTAGCATCAGAACTCACAAAGGGTGAACTCAGAGTAAAAAAACTTCACCAAGGCAAACTATACCCTCTTAGTGGAAGGTATAAATGCCTTCCAAGCCCCACCCCCAGCTGGAAGTGGTAACTACACCAAAGCTTACACTAAAGCCCTGTATAAGTGTATAGAGTCAGCTGTTCCAGAGACAATCAAAGCCAGAGCCCTAAGTAAAAACAAGGCACCCTGGTGGACATCCTGCATCAACAAACTTTACAACAAATGCAAAAAAGTTGTTATCTAAGAAAACTAAGGCAAGGCCCCGATAATGGAAAACCTCCCTCCTTACCCTCAACAGGCAAATAACACATCATATCAAATCCTCTAAGGGTAGCTTTGAGAAATAGTTAGTAAACACAGCCAAGGATAACCATAAGGCTTTTTACAACTACGTACATAACCTAAAAGGTAGGACCCAAGCATGTGCAGAACTAGTGACTAACGGTATCACACACATTGATCCTGTAAAGATAGCAAACCTTCTAGAAGACTGATTTGGAAAAAAAATGACTCCATTGTCCCCTCCAAACATATCACAAACCTTGCCCCCAACTTCTCCCCCACCCTACATATCCAAATACCAGGTCATTAAAGCCTTGTCTAAGGCAAAAACACAGCCTCTTGGGGATGAGACAGCATCTCAGGCTGTCTTCTGAACAAACTAAAACATTAACTAGCATCACCATTAAGTACTCTGTTCAATCACAGCCTAATCACAGGGATGGACCTCATAAATAAAGACAAAGGTGACCTCCAAACCCTGGATCTGACCCAATTTGGCTTCATCAAGGGCAGGTCCTGCCTATTAAATCTGGTGTATTTCTTCTAAAATGTGACCAAGGCTATGGACAAAGGCAAATCTGTGCACACAGCATACCTCGACTTGGCAAAGGCCTTTGACATAATCACACACTCAGGCATTACCATTAAACTTAGCAAACTGAATGTAAACCCCTTTGTTGTAAGATGTGTTGTCAACTGGCTCACAAACCAGTCACACATTATCAAATTGGGTGACTCCACATCAGCCAGTAGACCTGCCTCCAGAATGGTGCCACAGCGGTCAGTGCTGGGCCCCCTACTGTTTGGTATATACTTCTTAGAAGTTCAGGCCAAAACTAAGGGGCTGTGGCTGACCAAGTTTGTGGACAACTGCAAACTGGATGCAATTATTGAATCCCTAAATAATGTGTACTTCAGGAGGGTATTACACAGACCAACTACTTGTGTCTTAGTCATGGCCTCAAACTGAATGCAAAGAAATGCATTATCATTCTCTTCAGTAAAAACAATGTCCCATCACACTATCAAATTAACAATACGCTGTGTACCTGCAAAGTGGTAAGGGATCTGTTATCATAAGTAGACTGTGATTTTAACTTTGACCTCCATGTGTCTATTGCAGTAAGGAAGGCTTTCTCTGAAGCACACGTGATTAGCAAAGGCATCACCTCTATAGCAAAGGAGGTTATATCCCCTCTATATTCGTCACTAATCAGGCCCATAATTGAGTATAGCGCCCCTTTTGGCATGCACTGTACAAAGCACCTGCAGCAATTGGAGGGACCACAGAGGTTTCTAACAAGGAAGATGAAGAGTCTCTAGCATGTGTCTTACACAGACCAATGAAAGTCCCTGTTACTATACTCAGTATCATATAGTCTTCTTAGGGGAGACTTATGCCTGGCTTGCAGAGCAATCGCCGACCCAAACCTAATAAATTGCTGCACATCCATAAATCAAACGGGACTAAAGCTACCCATTCCAGGGACCTAAATATAGCCTGTGACTTGAATAGGATGTGTGGAGGGACATATTTGTCTCCCAGTGACTGCTGCATCTTTGGAATAGGCTGCCAGAGTATCTGTGGATCTATGGTATTTACATAGGGATTAAACAGCTAGGCTTGAAATTACCTCCATGTAAGCCTAGTAACCTACTATGATCCTATGAAAAGGCAAATTTAAAATCTCAATTTTAACATTATCTGGGAGTTTCTGAGAATGCTGCCAGCCAAACCTCCTTAAAACAGTACCAGTGACCATAGCACAGAAGAAGTATTAACTTAATCATACGCACGCTTCAAACAATGAATAGAGATACTTATACAAGTGAATAAACTAAATCATTTAAAGCAAAATTTTCCTCACAACAAGTCTTTCATCCTGCTGGTATAAAAGCCTTACATTTTTGTAAGACTGTGCTCATTTATTCAAAGCTTCTCTGTGCCTGGCCTGGACACTGGTAACCACAAGACACTGGTTTGCATCTAAAATCATCTGTGGACCTACAAAGCTGATAGAAGTATTTTTTTTTTACTTGCTCTATTTCCGTGCTGTTTAACAGATTTTTGCTGCATTTATTGATTTTGTTGAATGTATCACTGTTTTTCAGCCTTCACTTGTTAAAGAAGCAGCATATGTTTGTTACGGTACTGCTCTTAGGTTGTTTTAACTGTATTCTGATGTTCCCTAACCTCCTCTGATCTGAAAAGCTATTCTGATTTTGAAAAATTCTCCTGAGTTTGCCAAAAGATTTCTAAGTTTTGCAAAGTTTTCTGTGTTTCTTGTAGTCTGTGAATTTATTTCCAAGGATTCCTGATACTACAGGAGTTCTGGCTTTTGTTGTAAAGCATCTGTTACTGCACTTGAACTCAAAACTAGTTTGTTTTATATTAAGAGTGTTTTATTCTGGAATCTGGAGGTAGCAAAGGGCTAATTCATCCATCCAAGTTGGGAACTGCTATTGAAAGGATTATTGTGTGTTTATCTAATTGGCATGAGGGCTTTACCATGTACAAGTCTTTCATCCTGCTGGTACAAAGGCCTCACATTTGCACATCGCACAAGCATGGTTACCTGTGCCTTGTATACAAGTAAATCTCTCCAATTTAAAATCCTCTATAGGAAACATTCTCCATTGTTTCCCAATGTTCATAGCTGCTCAAAGATCTCTTTGTGCAGAGGACAGCACCTCTGCAGGTCATCTTATACACTTTCACTTAGACCTTTAAGTGACTCTCCCCTACTCCTTCCCATCCACTATAATGGATAGGCACTTCCCTGTCATCTGTGTTTCTGGCTTGGTTAATATGGGCATCCTGAGGCAGTGTGGTAACTGCCTCATGTTCACTGACAACCATTTAATTTTATAGTTAAAAACAAACACCGCTGAGCAAAACAATGGAGGATTGCAGTCTCATTTAAATCACAAGTAGCTCCTAAATCCAATAGCCAATGATGTAAATAATCCAAGTGCAGGCGAGGTATGTAAAAAGCAGGTTTATTAATAAAAAGAGGTGAGCGCTTTCGCATGAGCTTCTTCAGACCTATACAACTAAACTGTCTGTAAACATCAGTTTAAAAAGCCAAAATGGCGCCAAAATCCTGTCCATTATTTAAAGGTACATGGTTCATTAAAAATATCATGTAAAAAAGTCATATATAAAATTCCTATACACCATCATAAAACAGTACGGCATTTCAAAACAAAGCCATTCATATTCATATCCATTATTGGAATAAATAAATCAAAAGTATGTGTGACAGATGGGGAGGGAAAAATTTTAGTAACATAACTATCAAAACATTGACAGAGCATCTATGCATATAAAGGTTCAAAAGACCCTACTGGCCACAAAGTAAAAACTCTTCATAGCCTCTTAACATCTTTTGGACAATAACCTTCTTGATTTCAGCAGAGGTCGCAGGGGAACCCTTCCATTGAGACCTGGGGTGATATCTGCCCTAAACTTAATAATCCAATGGATTTCCCTGGTCTCTGTATAATTGTTAATGTCCCTCTCCTGTATGTCCTTGAGATCTGTTCCAAGATCCTGAACTTAAAACGATGCTCTTGACCTTTGTCATTAGTGTGTTTGGATAGTGCATTATGTGTAGTACCTCTCCTTGTGTGGTATACATGCTCACGAATCCTATCCCTCAGTGTCCTATTGGTCTTGCCTACATAGTAGGCTGGACAGACTGTGCAGCAGGCTAGGTAAACTACATCTCTGGACATACAATTGCCCCTCGTCCTGATGTAGTAAATACCGAACCATATGGATATCGGAAGACAGGGTCGGTTTCTATATATGGACAAAATTGCATTTGTCGCATGTGGTCATGTAGGGACCCAACAAAGCAGGTGGATCATTATGGACCCTTGGGTAACAGAGCAAACTCTTTAAGTTCTTTTATTCCGTAAACGAATCTAGGTCGAGTACCTGTAAGGCTCTTAATAGTTGGGTCAACTGATAAAACGTGCCAATGCTTAGAGAAAATATCTTTAAGTGTACCTACATCCCTGGTGTAAAAATGGGAAATGCAATTCCATTGTCCATATTTGAACCGCCTCTTGGCTATCCAAGCCATCACTGGCCTCTCCACAGATATTTCAACAGCACCATCTGAGAAATATGGTTTCGCTCTGTCTATCCTCAGATCTGCAATGCCCGCCATCCCTCTGGAGATATCTAAGTGGTCATAGCCACGTTCCTCAATTTGCTGCTAAGGTCTCCTAATTCACTTGCCAGATGACTGTCTAGGGGTGTATATCTAGACATCCGCATTGATTGTCCCTTCACTATGTTCTTGTATACATAGCCAGGATGCATGCTCGAACGATGCAGCAGTGTATTCCTATAGCAGGTCTTGCGATAAACACCCGTGTTGACTATCCCACAGGGTAATTTATCAACAAAGACATCTAAAAGGAATAGTGGTCTTCACCAATCCATAGTAAACTTCAGAAAGGTGACAGACATGTTGATCTGTGTAAAAGGACTCTAATTGTATTGTAGAGCCACTCCACACAAGGAAGAGATCATCCACAAAACGCCTATAGAATGGTACTGACTCCTGAAACAAACTATTCTGAAACAAGAAGCTATGTTCCCACTCTGCCATCACCAAGTTGGCGTAGCTATTGGCACAGGAAGTGCCCATAGCTACGCCATCCTTCTGCAGAAAAATCTTGTCATGGAAACAAAAAAGATTGGATTCTAAAATAATAGCCAACAACATAAGAATCAAATCAACATCATACTTCAGAGGGAGGTCGGTTCTCCTCAGATATGCACCTACCATTGCTCTACCTTCCTCAATGGGTATAACCGTAAATAAGGACTGAACGTCCATGGTGACCCATATGAGGTCTTCAATTCCAGAACAAGTGTTGATATATTGGTAGAAATCCAACAAAAACTGTCTGGTATCCTTAAGAATGAACCTATTGGCATCAACCAATGGTCTGAGTTGTGCCTCAACAAAAAGTGACAGAGGTTCAGTTGACCACCCTCTCCCTGCAACTATGGGTCTAAGAGGTGGATGTAGTGAATCCTTATGGATCTTTGGGAGACCCTGAATGGTAGGTAATAGGGGATGAACCACATTGAAAAATTCATATAGAGAAGTATCAATAACACCATTATCAAAAAGACCAAATAATATGGAGCGTATGCTCTCAATTTTATAACAAGCATAGTGTGTGAGAGATGTAGATACATAATGTCACCGGAGGCAATACTTTCACATGCATACATGAAAAATGCAAACCAGGTAGTCAGCATTATACCCAAAGCACTCACAACCAACACCAAGGGACAAACACACAGACCACATATGCAGAGATACTCACATGTAATCTATTCAAACCTCCAAGACCTGCTAAAAGCATATCTCAGTGGCCCCGCACACACTTAAAAATAAACAATACTTCACACAACACATAACTCTAAAAATCATTGTAGAACTGCTTCCAATCCCATAAGGAAACACACCACACAATGAAACATTCTACTTATTTGGGATTCCATTGTAAGACATACTGATGTCCCCCCTTACTAAGCTAAACTAGGAGAAGATCACAGTGAACTGTCTGTCTGCAGCCAAGATCTGCCAGATCACGCATGCACTTAGGTCTTTAAACCACAAGTGCCAGTATGAAATGGTCATAGTCCATGTGGGTGTAAATGACCTAAGACATACCTCACTGGACTATATAAAGACAGGCATAATGCAGCTGTCTGAATATGTGTCCCAGGGGGGGTATGAATCTAGCCTTGAGTAGCATCCTACCTTCATCAATGATGATGCCACAGTACCAACAAAATATGATTGATTTCAACAATTGATTTAGTTTCTGGTGTCACAACAAGGGGATACAATATCTGTTAGGTTGGGGATACATGCCTAACAAACCACAATGCCTTGCCAGTGATGATTTTCACTTGTCACCACTTGGCTTCCGGACACTGGCAAAACTTTACCAATACCCATAGTGCCTTGTTTAGGCTGTGCCAGGTTGTTAAACTCTCCAACATAACAAAAATCACTCACAACTACCTAAAGGTACTACTGCTCAGTGCTAGTTTAAATAAAAAAAATTGTACTCCCTGAAAACACTCCTCACTCTGGAGAACACAGACATATGTGCAGTCACAGAAACATGGTTCAGAACTATAGAAAGCACCCTGGCTATCAAAGGCTGCAATGCCTTTCATATATTTTGATCCCCCCTCAATTCAGGATAAAACAAAGGGAGGAGGTTTCTCAGTGTTTATAAAGGACAAACATACTGTTAGACTGGTTCAACAACATGACTCACTTGAGCTGTTCCATGTCTAACTAACCATAGACCCCTTGTCATATCCATGCTAGCTACAGATCCCCTAACACGAGTATGGAAAACCACACCTCCTACTTAAACCTATTGGAATCTCTTAACATTCAGCCTAACACCATACTTATGGGTGACTTTATTTACCCCTCCATACACTGGGAGACGTATATGATCCATAATTCATGTGCCCTTAGATTTTTGGACTTCGTCAATGCAAACACCATGGCACCACTAGTTAGCTCTGCAGCTACAGCCACAAATATCTTAGACCTAGTACTCATGCTGCTCCCTCCCATGCATTAACTCCTCCCTGATAAGATCTGACTACAAAAGGATCTCCTTTAGTATTAAAATTAACCTAGAACATCCATCCAACTCCCAACCTGTTAAGAACTTTGTTAAGGTCAATTACCTCAAGCTAAGTGACAGCTTATTAAACTTCAAAGCCCCTCTGAACCAAGATGACACTAAGGCTTACTGTGAGCTGTGTTTAAAACAACAGCAGGAATTAAACTGGATAAGCTGTGGCATTGATGTAAGGTAGCCTCTAGGGAACACAGTGTCAAGGTTCGACTAATTAAAAAAAAACACTTTCATTAAGACGTAGATCTAGTTAAAATTAACAAGACTTTTTCAGATACGTAACAATGTTCACTAAGGGATTTTAAAAACTCCAAAAGGCCACATGATTTTTCCCTCCAAAATCTTTAAGGACCAGCATCTACATGTTACAACTCTAATATATGCAAAAAGTACCATTAACTAAATATTTTTGTAAAATATAATTATGATTATATGGGAGAATAAATAAGTCTTTAACAGCTCATTTAAAGATTCCTGGTACCTATATACAAGATAGAAGGATGACATACATATTGTATGGAAAGATGACATGAGCAAAATTCCAGTCTTTTTAAACTATTTGAACAACACTACTATTTTTTTAAGTTTTACATACGAGGTTGGCATAAACCTCATTTTATACTTACCTGTGTTGCTCATGAAAGATGTGGAGAATAAAAAACTTTCAAATTTTTTTAGAAAATCCACATATTCTAATTTTTTCATACATTTCACCAGCTCCCATCCCACTGTTCAGAAAAAAAACAGTAATCAAAGGGCAATTTGTCTGTGCCGCATGGATGATTATCCCACACAAGCATTTCCTTGAGGAGTGTCAATTATTAAAAAATATGTTTTTAAGAGTAGGTTACCCTAATGGGTTTATAGTTAATTCATTGGAGGAAGTTATTTCTAAGAAGGAAAATAATTTCTTTAGGCTAGTTCTGTTAGAGAAAGAATCCAACATCATAAGTACATCTGCAGATATTATTCCAATAACCAGTTCAAGTACCACAGCTAACAACCATAGAGGTAGTTGTATTAATACATATTCTATGGATCATGCATTGTTTAAGGGAACTGCAGAGAAACTGGTATGTGTTTCAAACTGATATGGAACTATTTTAAAAAGTATGTCATAATCCAGTTGTCATATTCAGGAAGAGTGTTAGTATCAAGCGACTTTTTGAAAAACGAGTAAACCAAAGTAAAAAAAAAAACGAGAAAACAGTTATGAGAAAATGTGGGCACTGCAACTATTGCAAGAATATTTTTGTTGTGAAAATATTAAAAATTAATAGCTGACTAGTACAGATCACAGGTAGTTATGATTGTGCAACAAAAGGTGTTGTCTATATTGCAATATGTCTGTCATGCATAAAATTTATATAGTCAAGACTGAAAGAATATTGAAACAAAGAATTTACAAACATTTATATGAAATTAGGAAGAATAGTAGCACTAATGTAATTTGGGTGGCTGCAGTGGTGCAGCAGTTGGCATTGTCACCTCATAGCAAACAGGTTCTCTGGTTCGATTCTTGGCTGGGGTGTCTTCTGTGTGGAGTCTGCATGTCCTCCCTGTGGTCAAGTGGGTTTCCTCTGGGTGCCCCAGTTTCCTCCCAAAGACATGCTGTACATGGATTGGTCACTCTAAATTGGCCCTATGTGTGACTGTGTGTGCCTTCTGTGGAAGGCTGGGTGCCAGGCTTGCAACTTGACACAGTAAAACTCCACTGCCAATTGTTCTCTGGACTGCTGTTCTGCTATGGTATTCCATAACCTGGAAAAGCCAAAAGAAGAAGGAGCACTAATATGCTTTCTAGGCATATTTCAGAGCACAACTTTAAATTGGCAGTTTTAGAACATTTACCACACAATTCAAGAGGAGTTCTGTGGGATCTAATGCTTGAAAAAAAGAAAACTTATGTGGCAAATATGGCTTAATGCAGGACCCCCCCCCCAATTTGAAGGATATTTTATCTATTACCTGTTTATTTAAACCTAAAGCCCAACAGTGCTGATTATTTCAAGCTGCATTCCACCTATTTTACTGACATTGTTATTCATTGTTTATGTATTATTGTTCTGATTTTCAGAATATGCATCACAATATTCTTGGCTTGCTCTACTTAAACTGTTTTACACAAATATTTGGTTAGTGGTAATTTTTGTTTTTATTAGAATTGTAACATGTAGATGTCAGTCCTTTAAAATTTTAGGAGGGAAAAATCATGTGACCTTTTGGAATTTTTAAAATCCCTTGGTGAACATTGTTAAGTATCTGCAGAAGTCTTGTTAATTTTAACTAGATGAAAGTGCTTACGTAATATGGCTTAATAAACTTTTTTTTTAAATTATTCGAACCTTGGTATTGTGTTTGCTAGAGTCTACCTTGCATCCATGCCACAGCTTAATCTGAGCTGTACACGAATGTAATGTACAACCACATTCATAGCTGCATAGAGGAGGCAGTACCTGTCCTAGTCAAACCTATGATTACTGGCAAAAATAAACCATCCTGGTGGACCCCTAGTCCAAACAGGCTATTTAACAACAAGAAAAAAATATTCTCTCCAAAGCCGAGAAGGAACAGACTTAACAATGCAAAAAGGCACACACCAGTCCAAAAAACAACAACAACAAAAAATAGAGAGCTGTTCAAATCTATCAAAGCAAACTACAAGGCAAACCTAGCCTCCCAGGTGAAAAATAGTCACCAGGCTTTTTTTTTTTAATTATGTTTGTAACCTCAGGGGAAATGTTCAGCAATGTGCCGAGTTAATCATGAATGGCAACACTTACACCCAGCCTGAAACTATAGCAAACCTGCTGACTGACAAGTTCATTTGAAACTTCTCCCCACCCATCACCTCCTACCACACCTAAAGAAATACCTGTAACCATCCCTCTACTGGTCATTATGAGGGAACAGATTTTTACTGTGCTCATTAAAGCCAAAAACCCAGCCTCCATGGGTCCTGACAACATTCTAGGATGCTTCTTAAATAGCTGAAAACAGAATATATCAGGGTCTCTAAAAACCTTCTTTAACCACAACCTCCAGATGGACTTTGTCCCATAGAAATGGAGGACTGCAACAGTTGTCTCCCTGCGCAAGCGGGGCCCATCAACTGATCCAAGGAACTACAGATCCTTAAGCTTGACCAGTCTTATCTACAAGGCCATGGACAGAGTTATCATTAACTTGATTAATAATGACATAGGAAATCTCCAAACACTGGACCAGATCCAATTTGGCTTTGTCAAAGGGAGGTCTTGCCGGCTCAGTCTGGTGAACTTCTTTGAGAAAGTAATCAGTGCCACTGATAAGAGAAAAAAAGTAGGCACAACTTATCTAGACATGGTCAAAGCTTTCAACACAATCTCCCACGTGGTAGTCATAGATAAACTTACTGAGTTAGGTATAAACCCCTTCATCAGCAGATGGATAGCAAACTGGCTCACTGCCAGGACAATTGTTGTCTGGATAGGTAAATCCACTGCCAATAAGAAACCTATTACTAATGGTGTCCGAAAGGGCTTAGCATTGGGGCCCCCATGTTTGTTATACACTTCTCTGAAGTGAAGCCTAATGTTGGTGGCCTCTCACTTACCAGCTTTGTTGATGGTTGTAAGCTGGGAGCAATCACTGAATCCACAAACAATGTTGATATCATACAAGCAGGCCTTAAAATGACAAACAACTGTTGCCAAAACCATGGTTGGAGACTAAATGCTAAAAATTGCACAGTTATACTCTTCAGTAAATCAGTTGTCCTTGCAAGTTATAATATGGATATCATGCCTCTTTATGCAGACCCAGTGGTGAGGGACTTAGGAACATAGATAGATAGTAACCTAAACATTGACCACCAGTTCACTATGGTACTGAAGAAATCCTTCTCTGTGGCTCAACTTATAAGTAAAGGCATGTCATCAAGATCAAAGGAAGTCATAAGTGCCATTGTATTTGGCCCTCATTGGGCCCATAATTGAGTACAATGCTCCCTTCTGCAGGCACCTAAGCAGGCACTTACACTAATTCGAGTGGACTCAGGTTTCTCACTAAAAAAATAGAAAGAGTAGGACACGTCTTATGCAGACCAACTAGAGGTCCTATTTCTTTTCTCCATCTCATATTGTTTATTGAGATGTGACTTATACCTGACCTATAAGGCATTCTATGATCCAGCTCTAATGAAAATGTTACATATTCGCAAGAAAAATTATATGAGGGTTACACGTTCCATGGACCTACACCTTATTTGTGACTTTAACGGAACTTGCTGGAGAGACAAATTCATATTCCAAAGGCTACCTTTTCTATGAAATAAACTTCCCATCTTCATAGTTCAAAGCCAGTTCCACACTCTCTTCAAAAAGAATTTGGATAAATGGATAGCGAACCTTAAATTCACTCCTGGGGTACTGCCCATGTCCCTTATGGTCAGAGGCAGTCTGTAAAAAGACTCAGGGCTGCAACACCCAAAGACCCCCTACCCTGACACTACTCCCATCCCATAACTGGGGAATTAATATATAATATTGTCATATCCAGGGTATTATTGGCTGAGCTTGTAAAGGTTCTTGTGCCATTAGCCTAGTCATCAACTACGAACCTATGAATCTATAAGTAAAAACTGCTGACAAAACATTCTTCATACTTTCACAATTAGTCAGAACAAACTTTTAACATATGAAGCTGGCAATTCAAAATTCTGAAAACGAAAGTTGCAGAACCATATACTTTTTTATCAATCATCTTCCCATCCTTACAAGAAAGAGTAGGACTGGAGTTAACTAAATGCTTAGAAGCAGTTGGATTAACTAAAGCTGTATTTGCTGGGTCAAGTTTGGGAATATTGTATAAAAAACGTAAAAGACTGATGAACTTTATACATCCTATTTGTCTTTTAAGGGGCAGCTGGCGTGACTATCAGGAAAATTGCAGGTATCCTCCAAAGCTGACAGAACTGGAAAAATGTGTGAAGGTTCTGAACATTCCTTCTCTAACAGGTCATAGTATTTTCTGAAGGACTGAGAAACCTCAGTGCTGTCCCACTGAAAACTCTAAGCCCTTTTGGAAGTAGTCTCAGAGAAAGATAAATCTTCTCAGGGAGAATCAGAAACTGAGCTCTCCTCTGAGTCTGAATCAGAAATCTGGTGAGAAAACCCTGTATCTGTCCATTGATCTTCCTGTCCAGTTTCAGAATCTTGAATCTCTTTAGGAAAAGAGGCATCCCTCTTTTTTTCCTAGAAGCTACTTTAAAAGAATGATCAATAGCCTGAATTAAACCCTGAGACAGATCCAGTCAGCAACTCCTGTCTAAGGAAATTTGAGGAGTTGATACATGTTTAGTTTTCTCCGTCTTTTTTGATAGGAAGAATGGGGTCAACAGTGTTTTTAATGTAGCATCAGCTTCCCCAGGGATGGGTACAACATTTTGGCAGAATAGAGAAGCTTTTCTTGTTCATTCTTCCAGGACTGACAAGAGTGGCTCTCCCTTGCCCACTGAGGGGTCCCCAACAGTCAAAGGGGATGTGGCTAACAGTTCTTAGTGGCTGTAGGTGCTATAACAGAGGGGTACAGGGGTAAAGGATGAATGGTCTGAGGTACAAATGGCCATAGCAGAGTGACCCACCTGCTGCAGAGGGAAATTGCTAGCCTGCTATGGTGGCATAGGCTGTTTGGTTAACTTATTCTTTTTCTTTTTTTTTTGTGGCTGGAAGAAGGACTGAGCATGGGACTGGCAGTTTGTTCCATGGTGAAGCCAAAAATTATGCTTCTTTCCCAGGAAAAACAATTAGAAAAAGCTGATGAAACTTAAAAGTCTTTAAAATCACCTTGTTCGCATAAAGATATAGTAAAAAGAACTTTAAACACTTTACCAGCCCCAATACTAAAGTAAGCACAATTTCTCCAGAAAAATGTTTTTCAATTATTTTAAACACATTTATACTGACAGGAAAAAGAGCTCTCTCATTTAAAAGTATAATACAATCTTGTGATAGGCTATTAAATCATAAACTCATAGCTTTAAAATAACGTTTCTGATCAGGAAAGTATTAATAAACAAACATTTTTTAAATGAAAGTATCCCCCCAAGGGAATTTATCTGTCCAGCAAGGTAACAGCACAGGCTGACCGTTGATTCTCAAAAGTATCAGAGTAATGTACTCTTTGGCAGAATGAAAGTGCTGAAGACGTGGTGCTCAAACCAAGCATTTAAGTAGCTCAGCTCAAATTAGCTGATGTTTTGGGCACATGGAAGGTGCCCTAAAACTTTGGAAGCTGGTTGACTGCAATATCCTATGCAGGATATAACAAATATAGTTAAGGCTACTGTAGCAGTTATCAATATGACAAACATTCACAGCTGTCCCCCAAGTAGCCAAAGTCATTTTATGTGTACTGGAAGGAATGTATACTTGCTCTATGGTGCTATTCATAGAGCTTAGCTCTGTTGAGCTTCATTTGCTTAATACATTTCTCATTCAGGCCCAGTTTATGAAAATAGATTTAAGTCCACCATTTTCAACTTCACTGAGCTGGGGTAGTCACAGACAGCCTTGGTGAAGTGCAAACAAACAAAAAAAAATCTTAAAAGAGGGAATAAGCTGAAATTAGTATGTCAACACAACAATTTGCAAAATTAAGGAAGATCTACTGATCAGAAGCATTTGTTTCCTTGTAAAACATAAAAGATAACAGTATTTTACAGCCTTATGCATGACAGGACTAGACATGTTTAAGGTGCCATTTTTACTGCTGTTTGGATATGTTCTGGCACTGTTTGGCTTTAATGTACATTCATAATGATTATAGAAATGTAGTACAGAATTACAAAGCTGTACCTTAAAATGCCCAGCACCACACCATAACATACAGCACTTGTATACATAAACACTTCATAGTAAAGCAGTGGCAGCTGGCACAAAGGGTTAAAGATGTGAACTGTATTTCCGATAGTACTGAGTTTGATGCTGTCGCCTGCCATTTGCCTTCTTTGTGATGTTGTGCAAGTTATTTAACCAGACATTGCTCCCAGGTCAACTTTGAAAAAGTGTCCAGTGGGTCTACCCAATTAACAAATCAGTATTACTGCTAGTTGTTGGAATAATTTATATAGGGCAAATAATAACTCAGTCAATACTCTTATGTCATGTGTATTAGTAAACTATTAGTGGGTGGCTGGTGTAATACTGGGATAAAATATGTGCTTTCAAGTTCTAATGTTCTACAGAGGCAGGACTCAAGACACTGGAGATACAAGTTTAGTCCATAGAAGAACCATATCCTCATGGATGCTTCAAGGACATACAAAAACATCTCTTTCACAAGGTGGGGGACTAAAACAAGCAGGGGAAGCTTAAGTATGGAATCAAATAGTGGATGATATCAGGGGAGTGCAGTGAAGCACCTGCACATTGCCACAGTGTAGGAAAAGAGCAAATGGCCCAGTAGGACATGCAAAGATCAAAGCTAGGCAGAATGTAATTGCCCATAGCAACATAGGTGGGGGACTTTCCATATTCCAACAATTAATACTTGATGAGGAAGGGATTATGTCATTTTACAGAAAGTAGTTTCGTGATGGTAAAAAAAAAAATTGAAAAATTCTCTCCGAAACTACTTTCAGTGAACATTGCACAAAAATTGATTTGCAGTGAGGTAAGCCAACGAGTATAAACAAAAATTGCTTTTGCAAAGAGGCAAGCCCCTCAAATCCCCCCTTGACTTATATATAATGATTCCAAAGTTGTACACTAGTGGAGAACTAAACTACTGACAAAGTTACTTTCAGCAAACAGTATTCAAACATTTTGCATTTATTAAAACCAAATTTGCCAATCTGATACGTTTCCAATGAAGAATACATTTTTTTCTGAAAGGGGTGATGACTTAGATGCAGATGTGGATGCCACAGGAACCATCACAGCTAGTATAGATGCAGTAGTTTCAGACCACTTCTGTAGCAGCTACAGTTATTCAGTGTTGAAGGTTAGTGCATAGCTGATGGCAATGCTTTATGCTGACATGTACTACTCTGAATACTTGTGTATATATATAAACCATAGCATTTTTCATTATCAGATACCCCATCCACATCAGCCATTCAAAAAAGTGGCCATCATCTGTATGGTAAGTATGTCATTAATCTGTTTATTGATAGATCGTTGGTATTATCAACGCTATGAGTAACAATGTCATCACAGTTTCCTTCATTGGGCAACACCAGAAACAAACATTTCCAATGTGGCAGCACAGCAAGCTAATATTAATGGCAGAATGGCTGCCAACAATGATGCCATAACTGTTATAATCATGACACAGCCTGAGGAAAGTGCCACACATTTGCAAAGTTTACAGACAGGATCCCCAATCCCACAACAGGTGAATAACTCCATAGGCAATGACACAGACTCACACACTCAGCAAAATGACGACATAACATTACAACTAGAGGAGAGGGAGCAATCACGTGGCTAAACACCAGTGTCTTATGAACAACTCAAATACTTTGAGGAAGATGCTGCCATTTTAATGTTAGTAGCACCCACTGTCACACCTGTGCAAAGAGGTGCAAGGCAAAACCATATTTCACAATTATATCCTAAGATATGCAAGACCTTGGCTGCCTAGCACCAAATGTGCAATGACAAATTTCTGGCATAGGCTACTGCTGCAGGCAGTTGGCACAGTTGGTTTGATGTGGTTAGAAAATAGCAGGGCATATCTGATGAATTCCCTTAGTACATGGGAATGGTGGAGGCAAGAGACAATGCCATGATGAACCTTATGTACTAAGGATATTCATCACACTACACTAGTAAAAAATTACTTGGCTCACATGGGAAACACAGCTAGACATGGATATGGACTGTCTGCACACAGGGAGGAAGAGTAGGCCACACCCCCAGTGATTCTCAAGGAATAGGGAAGAAGTAACCCAAAAGAAGGCAGTCATACCTTGCCAGTTTTCCAAAACATGTGGTGGAAATTTTCAGTCAATCTTTTGGTCCCACAGCTCTGTCAGCACTGATATATCAGTGCCTAGAGTTTAGCCAGCCTTCAGTGGATTGCACCATCAAAGCAACTCTTCATCAAGCTCACATGCCACACTTTCTCACAATACCTAGGGCCATCACCCATGCTATCCTTTGGGTACATTGTGCATGACACCTTAAGTCTATAAGTGAGGGTGCACATCACAATGAATTAGTAAGAAATCATAAAACGGTTTGCTATCATATCATTGCACTGACAATGTGTGAGTGTTCAGATTTCCGAATCAAAATATCGGAAATCACAAGAACGAACAAACTAAATGTAGAATGCAGCATTTTGGTAAAGTCGGAAATGTTGACTTCACCGGAAATACTACACTTCTGGTCAACAATAACAAAATATTTTTAAAGGGGGGGGGGCAAGATCCCTTGTGCCTCCATACCCCCTGCTACTTATATATACAAACTCCGAGATCGCACTACAGTGAGGGAAAGAGTACATTTCTGATCCCCCTATAGTGCGAGCTACATTCAAAATGTTGAAATGCACAACAGCGAATGCACACTAGCATTCGCTGTTGTGCATTTACACATTTTCTTTTTCATTATTTCAAGTTGTCGACTTGGGCTATCAGACATACAGAATTCGAATGAAGTCGATTACCCTTTTGATTGTAAACCTCATAAAACTTTCAATTTTCAGGCATAGAAATCAGTGTATAAATGTTCGCATCATCTGGGAAGAATTGACTATACTGTAAAAAAGTAATGGAAAAAATAGGAAAATAATCTTAAGGAAAAGTTTATATGGTAATGCAAAGTGTTAGTTAAATTGCATTTTGTGTTCAGTGTAGGGGAACGTAAAATGAGTACATTGCTTGTTACTGCAATCAGGAGTATTACTTCCAGGAAAACTAGCATCGCTGCTGCTTAGGCCTCAGCACTGCACAAATGAGGACTATATAACTTATGATGACTCAAATGGGTATTGTGTTGCTGAATTAAGTAATTAATCTGTCATGCAAGCTCATGTGACCATGTACCGCATATCAGAGGCAAATGTACACCTGCAGAACATGTCATACCTGACTTTCAATTTGATGTTCTTTAAGGAGAAGCATGAGTCCTCACCCAATGGCAAATTTTAAAATGAATGAATGTCTTCTTTATTAAATCTGAAAGACAGTAAAGAGACAACAAAACACACACACGCACACACACACACACACACACACACACACACACACACACACACACACACACACACACACACACACACACACACACACACACACACACACACACACACACACACATAAAGCAATGAAGGCATCATAAACTTTCAAGTGGAAAATTTAATCTACATATGCAGCAACAGACCTTCCTATGAGTTACTGTTTGCAATCCTGCCTGAACAATCATGAATAATATGCATTCCTGGTTTAGCCCTGCTACACAGGGTAATTCTTCTGCATGATTTCATATGAGAAGATTATTTAAACATAACATGTGGTCTGCATTAGTCTTTATGACTTTTAATAATAATAGCACTACTAACAGTTGACAGATGGGTAGCATTCTGGAGTTATGCTGCTATTAAATCAAAAACACAGAAAACAATCAATTAATTATCTTGGGGAAAAAAACATTAAAGAAAATAAAATAATTTCTGATGTACAATGATATTTGACCATGCACCACAGAGCATACCCCATGGGTAACACTATGTGCAATAAGCATTACCTATGTGATTTTTTATTTCCAGAACCACTTCCTGAATGTCATGGCCCATTATTGTGGACCAGATTCTGCCTCTTTGCATGTGCAGCCATGTATTATGCATGAGACTGCCACATGAGGTCTGCTGCTACTGTCACTGGCTGGCCACCATCACTACTGTCGCTCGTGGAAGCAGCAATAGTGGGAGGTGCATTGCCATTAAGGGGCAGTTGCACACCAGACTGATGCATGATCATGTTGTGCAGAATGCAGTATGTGTAAGCATCCAGCATGCAATAAGAGGGTCATAGTGTAGGGCAGCCACAGACTCAGAAAGGCAATGGAAATGGGCTTTTAGCAGGCCAAATATTAGATTGCACTGAAGTGCTCCTCTGCAGATTCCCTGGGATTATGCACTGGTGCCATTAGGCAGTGATCAAGTGGGTAACCTGCACCGCCTGAATAAAGATGACACAACAAAAGAAGGGGAGCATACTACCAAATAATCCATTTTCCAAAGTACACCTATATAGAAAACATTTGCAACTTACCAACAACATAATTACGTGGTATCCTACCATGCAGGAAGAGACAGCAGAGACAGCTTATGTGCCAGATGTGAAAATCTTGGGTATTGGCAGATTGCTGGGCAGAGAAGATGGCAATACATCCCCAGGTATCACACACTAATAGGCAGTTGATGGAATGGCAGCCATTTATATTCTTGTAATGCCTTTACTTATAAGTTGAGCCACAGCGAAGGATTTCTTCAGTACCATAGTGAACTGGTGGTCAATGTTTAGGTTACTATCTATCTATGTTCCTAAGTCCCTCACCACTGGGTCTGCATAAAGAGGCATGATATCCATATTATAACTTGAAAGGACAACTGATTTACTGAAGAGTATAACTGTGCATTTTTTAGCATTTAGTCTCCAACCATGGTTTTGGCAACAGATGTTTGTGATACTAATGGCATCATGTTTGCAATCTATCTTGCCATGTATCTCTGGAAAATGTATTATTTATAGAAGGCATGCTTGGTTTGTGCTCTGTCCTGTGGTGACACAGGCAGACAAATATACTGATCCCCTTTATCCAAGAGTATGTTGAGGAACTGCTGCAGAATCTAACTACCTGCTACCTGTTATATGGATAAACCCCTCAGTCATTTCTCCAAAATGTGACTTTTGTACCTTTTGTACTACTGAAACTTCAATAAATGATACCTGTTTGTTAACAAGGTAGGCCCACTGGACACACAGTCCCCTTCCAGGGGTGACCCAGTAGCAATGTCTGATTAAGTGATTTGCCCAGGCTCAAAGAGTAGACAAACAAGGACCAAGGCAATTAAACCCTGCACCACAGGAACTGCAGTTCACAACCTTAACCTCTGCACCAACAGTCAGAGGCAGAGGGTCCTTGAGGCCGAAGTCTATGAAATACCCAACTTATCACCAGTTTGTCTCTGAAAGGTACTCATGGGAAGTATAGTGAGGGATAAAGATACCCTGGTATCCACAAGTTCAGGAAGACCATGCATCCCCCCAGTCTTTGTCACTGGGCCATACAAATCTCATTAAAGTCCTCACTAAATTCCTGTCTACTCTAGATTTATCAAGAATTTTTTTGGTCAGCAAAGTTAAAATGACTCAGTTTTTGTCTATACCTGTGCCTTCTAGACAAGCAAATGTCTTTGAGCTTCTGTAGATTTGGTGCAATCCATACAAGCAGCTCACAGCAAGAAATAGCCAAGCTAGCAGCATAAGTAGCATCTTCACAAATTGTAAAGTACATTGGAAAGTATAACTTCTTCCAGTATAAGGCATTTGCACATAGTCCTGAAACACATAAAAAAAAAAAAAAAAAAAACACTATCACACATAGGTTGGAAATCGGGTCTATTTTAAAAGAACGAACGTTTACTTACCCGAATACCTAAACACCGACACGTCTTCATTGAACCGTGAAAACATCGATCATCCTGAAGTGCAAAATCCAAAACGTCGAAGTGTCATGGTTGGCCCCTCTGTGGTATAGCTCCATAAGGTAAGTGTGCGATGGTTATGGACCTTAGGGTTAGGGTGCGGGTTAAGGTAAATGCATAGATGGTAATGTATGTTAGATTTAGTGTAGGGTTAAAAGTAGGGTTTTATTAAGTGTATGTGTGTGGATTATTTAGTTTGTTTGTGTATAGCTTTTTAAGGTAAGTGTGCGATAGTTATGGACCCTAGGGTTAGGGTGCGGGTTAACTTAAGTGCAGACATGGTGGTATATGCAAGATTTAGTTTAGGGTTAGAAGTAGGGTTTAGTTTAGGGTTAGAAGTAGGGTTTTGGTTAGTGTATGTATGTATGTATGTGGTTTATTTAGTTTGTTTCTGTAGGTAGCACATAGCGGGTGGTGGGATAGGGCAACTATGACATTTCAAGTTTTTCAATTTCGCGGTTTAGGGCGTTTGTTGTATTTGAGGTTTGCGGAATATGTGTCAGCGTTTAGGTATTCAGGTAAGTAAACGTTCGTGTTTTTAATATAGACCCTTGGAAATCTGCCTTATTTACATAATATAGTTGTGGAAGTATCAGTCAATACTCATTTACATATCATTATTGCTTGGATTTTGTGCATTCTTATTCAGCATATGACATTCGCTGTATCTAAGTGCATTCACTATCTATGAATTGTGTCTGAGCTGTGCTGAAACATGGCCATTGAAAACTCCCACTATGCAGAAGCTCTGAATACCACCCTATATGTCTAGTTGATGTTCTGAAAGGATTATGGATAGTATTAATGTTATTCTTCTATTTATGCTTTTTGTAATATTCCTCATAGGAGTTATATATATATATATATATATATATATATATATATATATATATATATATATATATATATATATATTCTTCATGATCTTCATTTTTAAATGCAATTATTATACATTTATTTTAAAATGTTAACTAAATTGTTTGTATGGTGATATAACATATAACAGCAAGACATATTTCCACACCACAGTCTTAATGTTGTTTGTTGATCCCTGAAGGCCCACTAACTAAACCAAATAAGTTTGGCTTCCCCCAAAAAGAGGTTTTAAGACTGTTAAGACATGAGAAACGATATCTCTGGGGTTCAGATTATTGAAATGAATTATAATTTCACTAATGATTTGCAAATTGCGTGCATACATTTTACATTACTCAGTGTTTGTTCACTTTGTTAACCATATCTCACCAATCTTGCGAGAACAGCTACTGCCAGAACTCACCTACTTTCCACCATTCTCTATTGTTCTCAAGTTTTCACAAGCCTTCGTAAATCTGACTTGAATAATCTAAAAGCTTGCTATAATAAAATTGCCAAATTTTCCACTAATCTCCCCCACAGAGCACACCATTGTTTCACCCTACAAAAACTAAACTGGATTGAACTCACAAACCTACTAGTCCTAAACCAGCGTATAGTAGCTCACTCTGTTATCCATAAACCCGACTATTGCCCAGCCTTATCTAACCTTGTACAACCCTATTCAAATATTACCTCACTCAGGCCAGCTGATAAAAGCTTGCTCAAAGTTATCAAAACCCACAACTCATATGGTGATTCTTTATACAGCTACTCCATAACTAAAACTTGGAATTCCCTTCCCCAGCAACTACTATCTATACCTAACACTCATACCTTCAAACAGCTCCTCATAAATGTTTTTCTGTAATCACTGGTTATACTCCTGTGCTTCCTCTGGCTAAGCCAACACACTCCCCTACTTTATATTTCTCTGCCTTTGAAACTCAATATTGTTTTGATTTTATTGTTTGTTTATTGATGTCATTTGATTTTTGGTTTGGATTTTTGATTTTATCAACTATTTTTAACTTGATTTATACTGTACAATGTAATTATGTAAACTTCTTAGTAATCATTTTGCACCATAACTTGCATTCTTGACTGCAAATGTTGTAACCTTTACTTTGGGAGCTTTTCTCCCCGGGTCTCCACTGAAAATGGGCTTTTTATGCCCAGTCAGATACTACCTGGTTACCACATGTAAATAAATAAATAAATACATAAATTTGTTCATGTTAACACAAAATCAAAATGTAGGAAAAAATAATATAAAAATATGTTTTAAGCATGTATCCATTCTCTAGACAGTACTAACTAGAGTGTAAATAGTCTTAAGGCAGAAGCATTTAGATTTTACAGTGCTGTAAAGAGGTAATGCACCGGTACAAAGTTTCACAACATGCAAAACCACCACATAGATGCCACTGATATTCAGGAAGAAACTTTTTTATCTATACAAGACAAACAGCTCTTACATCATCATTGATAGGGAGGCCCACTATGTAGCAATGACATGACTCACTTTGCAGACTTGGCTGCCACAGAATTGCATGGTGTTCCATCCTAACTGATACCAAGTGTCCAGAGCACTATTCGTCATACTAAAAACCGTATTAGATTTGCCTCATCATTATACTACATTTACTTTTCAGTTGTTTGCATTTAGGATACTGTTCTCTTGCATGGTCACTATGCTGGTATATGCAAAATGTTTTTTGATCCCTCCGCACCCTCCTGTGAAATACACACACACACACACACACACACACACACACACACACACACACACACACACACACACACACACACACACACACACACAGTATATGGATTCTCTTTAGAACATAGAAAGCCCATAATATTGAAATTCAAAACACTAAGACCAAAATCTTGAAAATTCAAAACACTGAAAACTCAAAACATTGAACCCCATAACACTGAAAAAAATATAGGAAAGCAACACGTACTTATATTCCAGCACAACTACATACAGAAACAAATAAAAAACAAACCATATTACACTTCTTCAGATATAAGCAGGGGGGCAAGCCCCCCCCGTATCTCCCACACCTCCTGCTACTTAAATATATCAACTCCGAGATTGCACTACACTACACTAAGATGAGTTATGTTGTAGTATAGCAAGTAAGAAGGGAACATGACTGAGGTTACTTATGAAACTCCGGTAAGTATTGGAGAAATATATAGTAATGTATAATGTTTTTAACAGTGAAGTAGTGTTTCTAAGAGAAGGTTGAGGATAGTTTTTTACAATTTAAACATACAATCATGAAGAGCGCAGTGGTATGTTTGCCATTTTTTTCTGAGTAGTGCAATTTCAGAGCTGATATATTTAAGTAGCAGGGGTGCGCCTCACATGGGGGTGCAGGGGGCTTGCACCACTGCTTATAATTGAAGACGGTAATATAGTTTGTTTTTATTTGTTTCTGTATGTAGTTGTGCCGGCATATATTAAAATGTTGGTTTCCTATGTTTTTTCTATGTTATGGGATTCAATGTTTTGAGTTTTCAGTGTTTTGAATTTTTAAGATTTTGGTTTCAATGTTTTGAATTTCAGTGTTATGGGCTTTTGATGTTCTAAAGTGAATCTATATATATATATATATATATATATATATATATATATATATATATATATATATAAAACAACACACACACACACACACACACACACACACACACACACACACATACACACACACACAGTATATGGATTCACTTTAGAACATAGAAAGCCCATAATATTGAAATTCAAAACACTAAGACCAAAATCTTGAAAATTCAAAACACTGAAAACTCAAAACATTGAACCCCATAACACTGAAAAAAATATAGGAAAGCAACACGTACTTATATTCCAGCACAACTACATACAGAAACAAATAAAAAACAAACCATATTACACTTCTTCAGATATAAGCAGGGGGGCAAGCCCCCCCCGTATCTCCCACACCTCCTGCTACTTAAATATATCAACTCCGAGATTGCACTACACTACACTAAGATGAGTTATGTTGTAGTATAGCAAGTAAGAAGGGAACATGACTGAGGTTACTTATGAAACTCCGGTAAGTATTGGAGAAATATATAGTAATGTATAATGTTTTTAACAGTGAAGTAGTGTTTCTAAGAGAAGGTTGAGGATAGTTTTTTACAATTTAAACATACAATCATGAAGAGCGCAGTGGTATGTTTGCCATTTTTTTCTGAGTAGTGCAATTTCAGAGCTGATATATTTAAGTAGCAGGGGTGCGCCTCTCACATGGGGGGTGCAGGGGGGCTTGCACCACTGCTTATAATTGAAGACGTGTAATATAGTTTGTTTTTTATTTGTTTCTGTATGTAGTTGTGCCGGCATATATTAAAATGTTGGTTTCCTATGTTTTTTCTATGTTATGGGATTCAATGTTTTGAGTTTTCAGTGTTTTGAATTTTTAAGATTTTGGTTTCAATGTTTTGAATTTCAGTGTTATGGGCTTTTGATGTTCTAAAGTGAATCTATATATATATATATATATATATATATATATATATATATATATATATATATATATATATAAACAACACACACACACACACACACACACACACACATATATATATATATATATATATATATATATATATATATATATATATATATATATAGTTTAATCAGTAGATCATGACAGACTGAAAATGGAGAGATGCCTTGTAGATACTTTCCCAACAGCAATGATGTGCATCTCCAGTCATGGTCTGATATCATGTCATGTAACCTGACACAGCCCACACAAGTAACAATATAGATAACTCCAAAGGTATGACCAAAAATTACTAGCTGTACATTGTAGCATTACTGCATCTGCATAGTATTAGTAAAAGAGACAATGGACAGGAACATTTCTGAGTTCTTGTGTTACAGACACATTCACGTCATGGATAGAAATCCGCTCTGCAAGATGCATGTTTACATGGCTTGGCCATGTTATGGATGTGACTGATGTCACATATACTCTCCCCTCTCCTCACAGATGTAATATTAGTTAGTCCATCTCCATGAAAAAATACACCTGGAGGTCTTCAACTGGTCATTATTATTTATCACACCTCCAAAGCCTGTCTTAGTACCATTTCTAATTATAAGTCCTCCAAGGCCTGTCATAGTACCAATGTCAGTATCTCCAGCAAAACATAAGTCAATGGGAGTATGGACAATGCTGGGTTTAATGTCCCACATTGTCACATATTTGTAGCTATCCAGTGGTAGTTATCATTATGTATGTACCATTTGAAATGCCCACATCTGTAAACACACCGGTTGTATGTATTTTATCACTGGGTGGAGCACTGATACCTAAACACTACACACTCTGCGCAGGAGAGGTAGTGTCCTCCACTAGAAGCTGTTAATCACGTCTATCAATTATCAGTTATGGTGACATGATGAAGGATGCATTACACTGCACTAGCAAACATATAAACTGGAAACAGTGTTGTACATACATGCAGTAGTAGATGCCTCAACAGGATTCTTATTCCAAGGGGTAAAGAACCCTGTATAACAAACAGATATAGTCATTATTATTATGAACATATGTGTGTGTGTGCAATGCATATCAGACGTAGAAAAGGTGGACATAAAATGACATTGACATGCTGGATGCAGCAATCTGTGCATGTGTGCATATGGAGGAGCTAACCTAACAACATGCGCTGGTGATGATACTAGACAAAATTCTCAAACATAAACAGTTGACAGCTTTATATGTAACATAACAGTGACTGGCATCTACCTGGTGAAGAGCCAAAGGACACTGGGTAGTACTGTTGCTCTTGTGTTAAACTTAGATCTTGCCTGCTTGAATATGCTTGATTGTGCATACATACATATAATTAAAGACAGGGAGCAGCAAAGTTCATTATAGTCATACAGCTCAAATACCTGCATTTTATATCCCCAGTTCAATCAAATCTTTTTAATAAAATGTCACATCTGGAGAAGGTAGTGCTCAGACAAAACTGTTGCCAATATTCTTCAAACTGTACTCTAATGTCTTGCACTGCTAGACACCTCCTTGAATCAATACACTGCATGTTTTGTATTCATGGTCCCCCTACGTAAAATGGAGTCCTTGGCAATGACCGGGCTTCATGCACTCTCCTACCTATTGCCTTCAAGTGTCCTCCTAAAGTTTTGACCACATTTAAAAAACAAAAAAAATGTACTGGCAGTAGTGGAACAGAAAGTAACTTTAATAAGTAAAAATAATAAAAACTTAAGTGATTTCATCTAAAAGCTGTTTAGACATCTTCAAAACCATTTAAAAGAACTATTTAAAAGTTGGTATGAACTCAAAGTCCATAGAGAAACCCTGTATTTAAATATCGTAAAAACAAGAAGTGCATCATTGGAACAATGTAACATCATCCCACCAAATTTCTTAAAGCTGCAACACCAAAAAGGCATCCAGGTATAAAAATATATTTAAAACCATTACCACATTGTAATACAAAATAGAGGCTTTGTATTTTAAAACACTACTGATAGAAGTAGCCTCGTTTAAACCTGGACTGTTTGTGGCATCACGTCTTAACTGTCAGACTAGTTCTTTGAATAATAAACAGTTTTCCCAGTCACCTGATAAAATATCACTCTCCAGATGCTCTAACATATAAAATTTACAAGTGTTTAAATCCCCGCAATGTACCACATGGCTAGCCAACGCACTTTTTTCATCCTTCCTGAAAATACTGTACAAACGGAATATGCAACCATTCAAAGCATTATTAGTTTTTCCAACATAAAAGGCTGGACACGTGGCACTAACTAAGATAAACACCTTTTTTGTATAACAAAAACAACGATCCTGGATGATCCATTTCTGTATCATATCCCATAGTGGATCACTGTATTCAGCCTCAATGAAAGAACACTGTTTACACCTTACACATTTAAACGTTTTGGTATCTCCCCTTTCATTTATCACAGTATTGTCTTTAGATTAGACCTGTTCTTATAAGAACTAAGAGGAGGGTTCCCAAAAAGATGTCTCAGATTTTCATCACTGCGAAAAATGCACCAGTGCTTAAAAATATATTTTAATATCTGCTTAGTCCAAAGTGTAATGGCTGAAAAAATTACAATTACTTAAAGAGAAATTATCACAACCGGGAACTTTTTCTCCCCCATTATTCCCCTGGTCATGAGCAACTAAAACTGGTAAACTATGTGTCAAGAAAGATGCATATTTATCACCTCTTATTGACCAAATCTCAGATTTGATTGTAAAAATCAAGGAAGCCGAATAAACTTGTTCCAGGAACATGGCAATAACAATATCAAAATAGTCTGCACAATCAGAATCATTCTAAATCAGTCTCAAAGCCCAAGTAAATAGATTTTTAACCACCCCTCTTTTTTGGTGGAATGGGTGGTTACTCTTGAAATGGAGCAGGGTGTTACAATATGTGGGTTTCGTGGAAATGGATGTGGCCAACTCACCCTCACTGTTTTTGTGAATAACCAGATCCAAAAAGTGAATGTCAATAATTTCAACTTCATATCTGAATTCTAAAAATTAGTGGACAATCCCAAATCAAAAACAAATTGGTCTAGTTGTGACCGTGATCAACTCCAAACCATAAAGATCTTCTTCTTCACTTTCTGCTGTTCCCATTAGGGGTCACCACAGCAGATCATCTGTTTCCATTTTTTCCTGTCCTCTGCATCTTGCTCTGTCACACCAACCACCTCCATGTCCTCTCTCACCACATCCATAAACCTTATCTTAGGCCTTCCTCTTTTCCTCTTACCTGGCAACTTCATCCTTAGCATCCTTTTCCCAATATACCCAGCATCCCTCCTCAGCACATGTCCAAACCAACGTAATCTCGCCTCTCTGACTTTGTCTCCAAACAGTCCAACCTGAGCTGACCCTCTAGTAATACTGATCCCTAATCCTGTACATCCTTGTCAAACCCAGTGCAAATATTAACATCTTTAACTCTGCCACATCCAGCTCTGACTCCTGCCTTTTCGTCAATGCCACCGTCTCCAACCCATATAACATAGCTGGTCTCACCATCCTCTTGTAGACCTTCCCTTTCACTCTTACTGTTACTCGTCTATCACAAATCACTCCTGACACTCTTCTCCACCCATTCCACCCTGCCTGTGGTCTCTTCTTCACCTCTCTTCCACAGTAACCATTAGTCTGAACTGTTGATACCAAGTACTTAAACTCATTCACCTTTGTAAACTATACTCCCTGCATCCTCACCATTCCTCTATCCTCCCTCTCATTCACACACATATATTCTTTGTCCTGCTGACCTACATTCCTCTCCTCTAGAGCATATCTCCACCTCTCCAGGGTCTCCTCAACCTGTTCCCTACTCTCATTACAGATCACAATGTCATCTGCAAACATCATAGTACATGGGGCCTCCTGTCTGATCTCGTCTGTCAACCTGTCCATCATCATTGCAAATAAGAAAGGGCTCAGAGGTGATCCTCAATGTAATCCGACCTCTACCTTAACTGCATCTGTCACTCCCACTGCAAACTTCACCACTGTCACAATACCCTCATACATATCCTGTAACACACTTACATGCTTCTCTGCCACTCCTGACTTCCTCATACAGTACCACAACACCTCTCTAGGCACCCTATCATATGCTTTCTCCAAGTCCACAAAGACACAATGTGACTCCTTCTGACCTTCTCTGTATTTCTCCATCAAAACTTTCAGAGCAAACATTGCATTTGTAGTGCTCTTTCCCAGCATGAAACCATACTGCTGATCACTAATCATCACCTCCCTTCTTAACCTAGGTTCCACTACTCTTTCCCATAACTTCAAGCTGTGACTGATCAGTTTTATCCCTCTGTAGTTACTGCAGCTCTGCACATAACCCGTATTCTTAAAAATAGGTACCAAAACACTTTTTCTCCATTCCTCAGGCATCCTATGACTTTCTCCATTCCTCAGGCATCCTATTACTTTCCAAGATTTCATTAAACAATCTGGTTAAAAACTCCACTGCCATTTCTCCTAAGCACCTCCATGCTTCTACTGGTATGTCATCTGGACAACAGCCTTTCCATTCTTCATCCTCTTCATAGCTGTTCTAATCTGTTTCACTTCCTGATTCACTATCCCCATATTATCCAACCTTCTCTCTCTCATTCTCTTCATTCATCAGCCCCTCAAAGTACTCTTTCCATCTGCTCAACACACTCTCCTCACTTGTGAGTACATTTCTCTCAGTATCTTTTATCAACCTTACCTGCTGCACATCTTTCCCAGCTTGGTCCCTCTGTATAGCCAGTCGGTACAGGTCCTTTTCTCCCTCTTTAGTGTCCAACCTTTCATACAATTCTCCATATGCCTTATCCGTAGCCTTCGCCACCTCTCTCTTTGCCATGCTCCTCATCTCCTTAAACTCCTGTCTACTTTCTTCATCTCTCTGACAATCCCACTTCTTCTTTGGCAGCCTCTTCCTCTGTATACTCTCCTGTAATTCCTCATTCCACCACCACCAGGTCTCCTTGTCCTCCTTCCTCTGTCCAGATATCACATCAAGCACCTTTCTAGCTGTCTCCCTTACCATCTCTGCTGTAGTTACCCAGCCATTCAGTAACTCTTCACTGCCCCCCAGTGCCTGTTTTAATTCTTCCCTGAACTCCACCTCACAATCACCCTTTTCCAACTTCCACCATTTGATCCTTGGCACTGCTCTCACACTTGTCCTCCTCTTCTTGATCACCAGCATCATCCTGCAGAGCACCATTCTATGCTGCCTAACTGCACTTTCCCCTTTCACCACTTTACAGTCTCCAATCTCCTTCAGACTGGCCCTCCTGCGTAGGATATTATCCACCTGTGTGCATCTTCTCCCATTCTTGTACGTCACCCTATGCTCCACCCTCTTCTGAAAATACATATTCACCACAGCCATGTCCATCCTTTTTGCAAAATCCACTACCATCTGACCTTTTGCATTCCTCTCTTTAACACCATACCTGCCCATCACTTTCTCATCCCCTCTGTTCCCTTCACCGATATGCCCATTTAAGTCCGCTCCAATCACCAGTCTCTCACCCTTGGGTAGACTCACCACCACTTCATCCAACTCACTCCAAAATGTTTTTTTCTCATCCATCACACACCCAACTTGTGGAGTGTATGCACTAACAACATTCATCATTACACCATCAATTTCCAGCTTCATAAACATCACTCTATCCAACACTCCTTTCACCTCCAAAACACTCTTGGCATACTGTTCCTTCAAGATAACCCCTACCCCATTTCTCCTCCCATTCACACCATGATAGAACAATTTGAGCACACCTCCTATGCACCTGGCCTTACTTCCCTTCCATCTGGTCTCTAGCACACACAATATATTAACCTTCCTTCTCTCCATCATATCAGCTAGCTCTCTCCCTTTACCAGTCATACTGCCAACATTTAAAGTTCCTACCCTCACTACTACACTCCTATCCGTCCTCCTCTCTTTATGCTTTTGGGCATGCCTTCCCTCTCTTCTTCTCCTTCGGAAACAGTAGCCCAATTTCCACCAGCACCCTGTTGGCTAACAGTACTGGTGGCAGTCGTTGTTAACTCGGGCCTCGACCGATCCGGTATGGAAATCTGCATTGTTGTCCGCATATGTTATTTGGCAGAGGTTTTACCCTGCCTGGGATGCCCTTCCTGACGTAACCCTCCCCATTTATCTGGGCTTGGGACAGGCATGAAGAAATGCACTGGCTTGTGCAGCCCCAGTGGCTGGGTTACTCCAAACCATAAAGATGTCATTCAAAAAATTCAGGAAACATTTGCAGTACTTGAAAAGATCCACAACAAAAACAGTGTCCAATTCCCACTTAAGGAGAACAGCATTAGCATAAATGGGAGCACATGCTGCCCCATTGCTACTCCTGAACAGTATTTGTAATATTCTCCTTCAAACTGTATGAAATTATTGGATAAAACAGTTTCTATGCAATCACAAATAACTCTTATGTCATTGGGAGATTTAGAACCAAATCCAAGTATAAAATCACCAAACAAGTCCAACCCAGGATCATGTGGGATGACTGTGAATAAATTCTTAACATCCAAAGTCACTAGTAAATCAGACCCTGTACACTACACATTGTGGAGTTTGTTTAGGAAGTTCCATGAATCTCAAAGTATGTGCAGACAGATCTGGAATTTGGACTTCAATTTAACATCAGCATACTTTGCAAAAGGTTCAGTAATTGAACTTGCTGCAGGAACAATTGGCCTGAATCGAGGATCATGCATACTAGTGTGGATCTTCGGAATTCCAAAGATCCTTGGTACAATGGGATGTTTATCTTTGAGGTACTGAAACAAGTCTAGGGTAATATCTTCAAACAACAATAGTTCATCCAGCCACATATTAATCGAAACATGAGCAATGTCAATTTCATTTAAAGACCCAAGAAGATAGACGTTCATGTCAGTGAAGAGGTAGAACATCTTAATGGAATAATCAGTGGTGCCCATGATGACCAACCCTCCCCCCTTGTCAGGTTTCATGCACCGTAATTTATGGTTACCTAATAAGTTTTCCAGAATAGTTCTCTCCTTCGTTGTCAAATTGTAAAACAACCTTTTCTTTTTCTTCAGAAAGAAATATCTAAGTTCCCTTTCACACGTGCTCAAATGTATTAATCACTAGATGAAGCGGAGAGGGTTATATACACTCTTCCACTTCAAAGATGATGCCTCCAACTCCACATTAGGATTTGTGCCCATTAAACACTTTACGTTAAATTTTCTATTGAACACTTTTAAATCAATAAGTGCACTTTCAACATTGGCATGACCTGAGGAGATGAACGTAAAACCCTTCAAAAACAGACTATGATGTACTGGTGCAATATCAACACTGGTAAAACTGCGGATGCTAAAGTTGTAAAAATTAGTAAAAGAAACAGTACCTGGTTGAACATAAAGATTTATACCATCTACGATTATCATTGATTGTATCTCCTGTATCATTGAGTTCTGACAGTCTCTGGTCTCTGCATCCTCCAGTAGTTGGAAAAAACAGTGTTGTTCTGTCCTTATCACTCCTGGTTCACGATCTGAGTTGAGTGTCTCAGAGGTGGTTACTCTAATGGGATATTCTCAGCATGACTGGAGACTTTTAGACTTTTTGATTTCCGGGGTTTTGCAGTTTTTGACCACATTTAGATTTTTTTTCTAATGCTCTATCTTACTCTTCAGCACTTTCTTACATGTTTTCAAACTTGGAAGATGTGTACCTGCCAGAGCTTTTATTATAAAACAAAATTAAGTGCTTTCATTCCAACCAATGCGGTACAGCTTCAGAATAAATTCTATCATATACATTTTGTGTGGTTGCTTAGCAAGTTGAGTCAAATAATTTGCGGCTACATCTTTTCAAGAAATCCTAACTAGCCCAAACTGTAGCTCCCTACTGAATTGTTGGCACTTGAAATGTCAATTGCTGGCAAGCCAAAAAAAAAAAAATACTGAAAACACAGGAGAAAAGCAAATCTCAAAATTGCTCTTCTCCTTAACACACACATATATATATATATATATATATATATATATATATATATATATATATATATATATATATATATATGGGTCCCCTTCACTACACCGACACGCCACAAAGCTGACACCCAAAACATGGGTATATATACCAACTTCAAGTTGCCACACCTCAGATAAAAGGGAATACTCAGAGAAATTGCACCTCAGACTTGGTATATACAAGTCCAATCATTCGGCCATTCAGTCTCCACATTTTGAGACTTGCTTTAGTGGGTCCCGACATTTCAAATGGTTACCAAAACTGCACTATAGGAATGATTGGGGACATAAAATTAGGCTGGGAATCTGAGAACAAAGTCACAGGATTCTAAATGCTCTGAGATGCATATTTGATTTTTTTTCCGTAACTATTTGAGTTAATTATTGGCCTAAACAAAAATCATAATTAAGGAAAGAAATTCAGGCTTTTTTCTTTCAAGAAAGATACATTTTACCCAAGGCTTAATGCTAAATGCTGACAAATTAGCTGCCCCCAGTAATCAGAGATGACAAATACTTGTAAAGATGCATACTTTACTCATTAGAAAAGTGCCTGCCTCCCTACCCCACCAAACAAAATATGGTAACCACCAATCTGATTGTCCCTCTGATGTTAGACTGGGATGAAAGTGAAAGAGCAATAGTAACAGGGCTATATTTCAATTTATTACAGACACACACTAGGTATATGTATGTGTACCCCTCTGATGTCAGACTGGCAAGAATATGAAAAGATGAACATAACACAATAACATATTTCACCTTGTTGCTGTTATTGCTGGTAGGCATTTCTACAGCTATATAAATATATATACATCTATATATATATATATATATATATATATATAGAGAGAGAGAGAGAGAGAGAGAGAAAGAGAGAATGAGAGAGAGGATACAGAGAGAGAGAAAGAGAGAGATAGAAAGAAAGAGATTTTTTATATATATATATATATATATATATATATATATATATATATATATATATATATATATATATATATATATAGTTGGATGGCGCAGTGGTGCAGAGGTAGCATTGTCGCTTCACAGCAAGAGGTTCTCCGGTTCATTTCTCAGCTGAAGTGCCTTCTGTGCGGAGTTTGCATGTCCTCCCTGCATTCATGTGGGTTTTCTCCCAGTACTCCAGTTTCCTCCCATGTTAGAAAGACAAGCCTCTGCAGCATTTCTCCCCGGGCCTTGGCTGAAAATTGACTTGTTCCAAGTCGGACTTTCCCAGTAAACAAATGTTAAATAAATAAATAAATATATATATATATATATATATATATATATATATATATATATATGTGTATATATATATATATATATATATATATATATATATATATATATATATATATATACATGAAGTTATGGGAAAGAGTAGTGGAAGCAAGGTTAAGAAGGGATGTGATGATTAGTGATCAGCAGTATGGTTTCATGCCAGGAAAGAGCACTACAGATGCGATGTTTGCTCTGAGAGTGTTGATGGAGAAGTACAGAGAATGTCGGAAGGAGTTGCATTGTGTTTTTGTAGACTTAGAGAAAGCATATGACAGGGTGCCTAGAGAGGAGTTGTGGTATTGTATGAGGAAGTCAGGAGTGTCAGAAAAGTATGTAAGAGTGGTACAGGATATGTGCGAGGGTAGTGTGACAGCGGTGAGGTCTGCGGTGGGAGTGACGGTTGCGTTTAAGGTGGAGGTGGGGTTACATCAAGGATCAGCTCTGAGCCCTTTCTTATTTGCAATGGTGATGGACAGGTTGACAGACGAGATCAGACAGGAGTCCCCGTGGACTATGATGTTTGAAGATGACATTGTGATCTGTAGTGAGAGTAGGGAACAGGTGGAGGAGACCCTGGGGAGATGAAGATATGCTCTAGAGAGAAGAGGAATGAAGGTCAGCAGGACTAAGACAGAATATATGTGTGTGAATGAGAGGGAGGATAGAGGAATGGTGAGGATGCAAGGAGTAGAGGTGGCGAAGCTGGATGAGTTTAAATACTTGGGGTCAATAGTTCAGAGTAATGGTGAGTGTGGAAGAGAGGTAAAGAAGAGAGTACAGGCAGGATGGAGTGGGTGGAGAAGAGTGTCAGGAGTGATTTGTGACAGACGAGTACCTGTAAGAGTGAAAGGGAAGGTCTACAAGAGGGTAGTGAGACCAGCTATGTTATATGGGTTGGAGACAGTGGCATTGACAAAAAGGCAGGAGTTTGAGCTGGATGTGGCAGAATTAAAGATGTTAAGATTTGCACTGGGTGCGACAAGAGTGAACAGGATTAGGAATTAGTATATTAGAGGGTCAGCCCAGGTTGGAAGGTTTGGAGACAAAGCCAGAGAGGCACGATTATGTTGGTTTGGACATGTGCTGAGGAGGGATGCTGAGGATATTGGGAAAAAGATGCTAAGGATGAAGTTACCAGGTAACAGGAAAAGAGGAAGGCCTAAGATAAGGTTTATGGATGTGGTGAGAGAGGACATTAAGGTGGTTGGTGTGTCAGAGCAAGATGCAGAGGACAGGAAGAAATGGAAACAGGTGATCTGCTGTGGCGAACCCTAATGAGAACAGCCAAAAGAAGATGATGATGATGATATATATATATATGTATGTATGTATGTATGTATATATATATATATATATAAATATATATATATATATATATATATATATATATATATATATATATATATATATATATATATATATTAGATATACCTATATCTATATCTATCTATATAGATTGATAATATACAGTACATATGTATGTATATGCTATAGCAATGAAGAAGCACATTCAGGACCTGCAATTTAAATCAGGATGACAAGAGTTGGTGTTGATAATGGGTGACCTGAATGCACATTTTGGGAGAGACAGAATGGGATATAACAACTGCCTTGGAACACATGGGTGAGGCAACAGAAATATAGAAGGAGAGACCACTCTAGACTTCTGTCTGGCAAATAGCTTGATAATAGCCAACACATGGTTCAGCGAAACAGACAGTCATGAAATCACAAATAACAGTAGCCAACATGCAACACAGGTAGACTTCCTCCTAATATGGAAAGGGCACTGGGGTAGAATCAGTGATTGTAAAGACATCCCCAGTGAAACAGTCAGGCCACTTCATAAATCACTGCTTGCCACAATTAGCTGCAAGCACTGGTTGAGAAGGCTTTAAGATTAACAGAGAAAAGAGAGCCTGAAAACCTGGAAGTTATTTGATGAAAAAGTACAGTAGTACAAGAAAATATACAAGGCTCTAGCACCTCAGGAAGAAGAGGAAGCAGGTGTAGTTGACGAAGAATGACAGTGTCTTAAAGCAGCATGTATGAAGCTTATAGAACCCATATGTGGCTGAGCCAGTTATGGAAATAAGTCCACAAGAAAAACTGGTGGTGGAATGCAGAAGTGCAGGAAGCCATCACAAGAAAGAAGGAGCACAGGAAAAAGTGGGAGATAGAAAAGACAGACCGGGTGAGTAGAAATACTGTTTGGCTAATAAAGAGGCTAAGAGAGTAATTGCAATAGCTAGGAACAGGGCATCACAAGCACTCCACTAAAAGGCATAAAAAAACTGTATCAAATTCCAAGGCAAAGACAGAAAGACAAACAAGATAGTCATCAGTCATTCTTCAAAAGGGATGCCAGCAAGAACCTGCATATCAGTCCACAGGATATCAAAGGCTGAATGAATGAGTAGCTTTTGAATTAAGAAAACCCTACAGAAACTGTACTACTCCAGGCACAGCTTGTAATGAAAGAAGAAAAAGAGAGCTCACCATAAGAGAAGTAACAACAGCACTAAGGAAAATTAAGTCAGGGAAAGCAGCAGGCTCAGATGAGGTCAGGCCTTAACTGTCCACATTTTGGAGCAATGTTCCTATTTTCTTTGTTATTTACCACTTCACACAATTTTCTGACCCCCCCCCCTCATCATATGTGATATCTGTACCTGTCCAGTATACAGAAAACTACACTAGTTGACCGATGTACTAATGGCAACAATAATTTAAAGATAGATAGCACACATCTTACATCTCCCTTTTTCTGAAGCAAAAATAAATAACCTTGTGTAGTAGAATTTTGCAATACAGTTCATTAAAGTGCACACATTTTATACTGTATCTTTGAAAATCTGCTTATATTTTTCCAGGATTTTTATTACTCTCTGTTTTGTAAACTTGTGTTTTTGAGTACTATTCCACACTCATAATGGAGGCATGAAGAGGTATGAGGTCTTTGCTGTTCAAATTTTATGCTAATTAGATGTCCAGATTTTTGGCTGGATGTACCTACTTTTTAAGGGCCTTTTTTCCAATTTTCAGTGTCTTCAGGTTGAGCGGTATGGATGAACTCACAGCAGATATAATCAAGATATTAAGTGAGTTAGGGAAGAAAAGGCCCAGATGACAGAAGAATAGGCGTTCTAGTGCCAGTGTACTAGAACAAGAGAGACATTCTAAGTGTGGGCAGCAGAGAAGCATAACACTCCTGACACTTTATGAACATTCTGGATAGAGTGATTGATAAACATGTACAGCAGTAGAAGGTAAGATTGGAGATGAGCAGTTTGGATTCAGATCAGGATGTAGCACAAATGACCTGTTGTTTGCAGTGAGACAGAGTTGAGAAGAAGCTAGTGATGTGGAAAGAGTCCAAATGGGCATTACTAGACTTGGAGAAAGCATATCATAATTTGTTAAGAAGGTTAATTTGAACAGTCCATTAATGGTCAGGGTTCCAGAAACACTGATAAAATTTAGTTCAGGCTATGTTCAAGGGACCAGTGACAGAAGTACAAGCATTGTTTGGACTCACAGAGGTGTTCCCAGTTGGAGTAGGTGTGCATCAGGGCTCAGCTCTGAGCCCACTGTTGTTCATACTGGTGATGGACAGCATTAGCAAATAGTTGGAGAGGACAGAATAAAGCTACTGTATGCAGGCAATGTGGCACTACAAGCGGACTCTGAACTTTAGCAAATGATAAGGGAATGAAATGCAAAACTGAAGGTACATGGGATGAAACTGAGTATAGATAAGACAGATGCAATGGCAGCAAATGGGGAAAATCAGAAGAAGATGAAAATTGAGAAAGACAGGAAAGTAATGATACAGTTTAGCAACTTCATTTACTGTGAGCTTTGTTGAGGAGAAGGGAAGTTTGAGTGAGGAGATCAAAGCTAGAATCAGAGGAACTGCAGTCAGTAGGCTGTCAGTGGTAGTGTGTAACGGAAGAATGTCAAAAAAGTTGGAAAGTAAGGTGTACAAAGCAGTGGTGTAGCCAGTAGTACTATATAATACAGAAACCTGAGCAGTAAAGGCAGAGTAGATGAGGATGCTAGAGGTGATACTGACGAACTGCTTGAGATGTGATACGATCCACACTGTGGGACAGACAAATACATTTTTGATATCAAAGCAGCATTCAAACAAGTTTCAATTGCAAAGAAGGCCAAAGTAAACAGATTACTGTGGTTCATACAATGTGCAGAAAAACAGAAGATGAGTTGGTTAAGAAAATCTGGGAGAGAAAGGAAGTAGGTAAGAGGAAATAAGAACATTCAACAAAGTGATGCTTGTGAAAGAGAGGATTTCCATCCATGACATGAATGAGACTGCAGCACTGAAACTCACAAATTTTCCTATCCAATGCACCTTGCACTTATGCTGTGCTGATACACTAATGCTCCAATATACAGCTAGGAAACTTTGGCCATATCTTTGGTTTCATCTGTGATCTTACTTGTGTAGCCTGTGTCTGGTTACATGACATGATACCAGACCATGATAGGAGGATATACTCCATTGCTGTTGGGCATGTATCTGCACGGCATCTCTCCACTGCCATTCTGTCATGAACTACTGATTAACTATACCCCATCCTGTTAACATCATCTGTCAGCAATGGTCTTTGTAGTCCTTAGTTTCAGCAGTCTCTTCTGAATAAAATTGGCAGACGAATAACCCTATCAGATGTCCATGTTCAAGGTAAATGTTCACCAGAGGGTATCAAGGAAAATGTTGCAAATACCTGCATGCTGCACCATGCAGGAAAGCAGCATCCTGAATGCACACAAATGAGAAATAAATTTAGTGTAAATGACAAGGCAAATGGAATGTTGCTTTATTTTTCATGCTGAATGGTGCTTTGGTTAGTTGGTCTCAGTTAGGATGGAACATCATGCAGTTCTGTGGCAACCAGATCCTTGTGGTGTGTCACACCAATACTCTTGCTGATTCTAGGCCTTTCTATCAATGTTCAAGAGATACTTGCCCCATATAGTGAAAAAAAAAATTCCCTACCTTAAGTAGCATCTGTGCAGTGGGCTTGCAAGGTGTGAAGCATCATACTGACTGTTACAAATTACTGTGTGCACTGATATCCTGAGACATATTATTCATTTATTTATTTATTGACATTTGTTTACCAAGAAAGTCTGACAGGATCAAATGTACCCCTTTTCTGTGGAGGTCTGGAGAGAAAAGTTTCAGTGTTAATATTTACAATACATTAATTATGATATTTAATTGGTATACCACAATACCTGAATTTACATATAAATTACAGAGTGGAGGATTATACAAAGTACAGCGTGATTTGCTTATATTTTAATTTATTTAACATTTATTTACTGAGAAAGTCCATTTTAAATCAAAGTGGATGCCCATGGAGAAACACTCCAGACACATGTCTTTGAAATGCGGGAGGAAACCTACACAAACACAGGGAAGACATAGAAACTGTGCAGAGAAGGCACTCCTACCAAGGATCGAACCAGAGAACCTCTTGCTGGGACATGACAGCACTGCTGCTGCACCACTGCGCCGTCCATAATTGGATAGCATGAGTTAGTGGCAGTGTGTAGAAATAACTTTTGTTAATAGAACTGGAGAGTAAAATGGTAAAATGGCTGAGAGTAGAAATGAGAAGAGTAGAAGGGAAAGAGTGAAACTGTAGGTGTAGAAAAGGGTAGATAAAGAGCCGCTAGAATGGATAACGTGGAGAAAGCAGGTCAAGTAACTAGGGAGTAGAGGCAAAAAGGGTAGGTATGATAGAACAAGTTATGGTAGCTAGTGCTATCATCTAGTCTTAGAACAGATGTATGTCCAGGATTAGGTAATGCATTCTTTTAATGTTTGCTTAAAGGCCGAAAGGTGTTTAAAGGTAGGGTATTCCATACTTTGGTCACTGAGGGGGGGGGGGAGTTAGAAGTTTTGCCTGGCTATTTATCTTCTGACCTTAGTGGCCTTTTAGGTATATAGCTGTGTTGTACAGAACTGAGGGCAGGACAGACTGCTGGTTTATGTATTATTTTACATGCTGCCATAAGTTGTTAGTAGCTAAGATGGTGTGAGAGTTCTATCTAGATGAATATCCGAATGGCTGTATAGTGATGTGTATAATAGGTTGCACTGCTTGTGAATTTAGCAATTTTATTGTTGTAGCATAGCCTGAGTTTTGATTTTAGTGAGATGTTGAGATTTGAGAAATTAGGAGCTTCATATAGGAGTAAAGGTAGGAAATAGGTACTGGCTAAGGTAATTTGTGTTAATGTGTATAAGAAATGTTTATGTCTATAAAGCATCTCTAGTTTCTGATTTTTTTTTCTGGATATGAAAGTAGAATTTAAGGTTGTTATCTATTGTTACACCCAATAGTTTGGTTTGAGGAACTATGCCAATTTTAATGTTATTCTAGGAAGGTGTGACAAACTATTACCAAAGTGGATTATAGTAGAGTCATAAGCATACTGAATTAGGGAGTCATGACAGGATGAAGTATGAAGCACTTTGATGAAAATATTAAACATTAGGGAACCCAAAATGGATCCCTGGGGTACACCAGCATTATTAGGTAGGTATACATATTGCTGTCTGGTGGATAGATAGCTGAAGAACCACTGAACAGAGTGGGAAGAAAGCTCTGAGCTAGAAATTCTGTTTCGAAGTATAGAGCAGAAACAGTATCAAATGCCTTTGATAGGTCTAGAAATAGTGCCAAAACAAGTTTGCCAGAGTGTCTTGCATTATTGACAGTTTCTGTAAAGGAAAGTAACACAGTTGAAGTACTAAGAGACAGCCAAAAGCCATGTTGAGTTGGTGTTATATATTGATTTTGTAGAAGATATTTAAGTATGGGCACATTTTTCTAATAATTTGGAAAGAGGGGTGGTCATTAGATACATCACTGGAGTTATCTCCATTATGAAAAGGAATGATAAAATGTTTCTTACATAATGTTGGCATAGATGATTCTGTAATGGATCTGTTGATGAGAATGCTGACAAGATATAGCCTCTGTGGCAAGCTTAAGATATTCTGAGGGTAGACTGTCTGGTGAGGTAGCGCAATGTTTCAGTTTTAGTTGAAGTTTTTTATATGGATGGTGTACGCAGGCTGAAGTGTGAAAGATGGACAATTTGTGGCTGGAGATCAGGTAGACTTATTTATGGGAAAAGATGGATTTCAATAATTAGTAGTATTTTGTGATGTGGGATTCTTGTTTGGTGGTGTTTAATAGAAAGGAGGCAGATGTCTGACTGCTCCTTTGAGAGAAACTTAGCAAGTTCAAGCAAGGATAACCATAAGGCCTTTTACAGCTACATACATAGCCAAAAAGGTCAGACCCAAGCATTTGCAGAACTAGTGGCCAACAGTATCACACACACACTGACCCCACAGAGTTAGCAAACCTGCTAACTGATTGGTTTGGTGAAAATTTCACTCCCTTATCCCCTCCTAGCTTACTACAAACCTTCCCCCAACTCCCCCCACCCTACATATATGACGAGCTGGTCCTCAAAGCCTTCTCCAAGGTAAAAAAATAAAGTCTCTATGAGACCAGATGACATCCCAGGCTGTCTTCTATACAGGATAAAACATGAACTAGCATAACCACTAAGTACACGTTTCAATCATAGCCTAACCACAAGATTTGTTCCTGAGAAATGGAGAACAGCAACAGTAATTCCTCTCCAGAAAGGTGGTCTAGCAGCAGACTCAGGGAATTGCAGACCCATAAGCCTGACCATCCTAATCTGTAAGGCCATGGAAGGTGCCATTATGGACCTCATAAATAAAGACATAGGTGACCTCCAAATCCTGGATCCTACCCAATTCAACTTCATCAAGGGCAGATTATGCCTGTTAAATCTGGTGGATTTCTTTAAAAATGTGACCAGGGCCATTGACAAGGGCAGATCTGTTCACACAGCATTCCTCGACTTGGCAAAGGCTTTTGATACAATCCCACATTCGGGCATTACCAATAAATTTAGCAAACTGAATGTAAACCCATTCATTGTAAAATGGGTTGCCAACTGGCTCACAAACTGGACACCCATTATTCAAAGTGGGTGACTCCACATCAACCAGCAGACCTGTTACTAGTGGGGTGCCACAGGGGAAAGTGCTGGGCCTCATACTGTTTGGTATATACTTCTCAGAAGTTCAGATCAAAACTAAGGGGTTGTGGCTGAACAAGTTTTGAGATGACTGCAAACTAGGTGCAATCACTGAATCCTGAAATGATGTCAGTATACTCCAGGAGGATCTCACACAGACCACTAACTGGTATATTAGTCACAGTCTCAAACTGAATGCAAAAAAATACATCATCATTCCCTTCACCACAAACAATGTCCCTTCACACTATCAAATCAATAAAATATCCTAAGTACCCACAGAGTGGTAGTGGACCTGGGATCACAAGTTGACTATGACCTTAACTTCGACCACCATATGTCTTCTTTAGTAAGGAAAGCTTTCTACATAGCACACTTGATTAGTAAAGGCAACAACTTAAGAGCAAAAGAGGTTATAACCCCTCTAAACTAGGCACTTATCTGGCCCATAATTGGGTATAATGCCATGTACTGTAGAAAGCACCTGCAGCAATTGGAGAGACCTCAGAGGTTTCTAACAAAGAAAACCAAGGGGCTCCAGCATGTGCCTTACACAGACTGACTGAAGTCCCTGTCACTATACTCCGTATCATATAGACCTTTTAGGGGGGGGGGACTTATGCCTGGCCCACAGAGCAATAGAACTTGCTGCATATTCATAAATCAAATAGGACTAGGATTACCCATTCCAGGGTCCTAAATATAGCTTGTGACTTAGATAGGACATGCTGGAAGAACAGATTTATCTTCCAACAACTGCCGTGTCTTTGAAATATTCTACCAATTCATGTGAAACAGAGTACATCAATAACACTGTTCAAGAGGAACCTGGACGAGTGGATGGAGAACCATAAATTCTTACAGGGATAGCACCCTCAACCCTCCTTGACATGCACAGTCATCACTAAATGCAATCTTGGGTATTAACTAGCATTTCTATGGTATTACATTGGGATTAAACTGCTAGACTTAAAATGACCTCTGGGTCAATAGCCTAGTAATCTCCCATGATCCTATGATCCTGTAATCATTAATTAGGTTGGCTATATTTATGATAAAATAAGTATTGACTGTACTTGCAGTTAGAAGTGAAGATTTGTTGGGACATTGTGTAAGGCCTTTTTTGATCCTGGATTAAGTAATGAATTAAGAGATAACCAGAATATTTTGGAGTTATAAAAGTTGAGTGCAGAAATGTTTTTTTGTCCTTAAGTACTTGTTTTTTGCCTTGATTATGCAGATGCCTAAAGGTTTGTAAAAGCTGATTCTTTTTATTTTTTGCCATTTTTTCCATGCTTTGTCATGGTCCCCCATTAATTGCTTACTTTGTTTTTATAGCCGTAGAGCATGGGCACATTTGATTATTTTCCTGCAAAGAGCAACTATACTATTGAAGATATCTAGAAATGTCGTATTAAAGTAGTTTTCTGCACTACCAATACATTGTCAAAACATGTTATTGCATCTGATCCCACACATGCAATTAAGTTTTTGGTAATAGATGAAATTAAATTGAATGAACGTGGTGGGGATATACAGAATCTGACAGAGGTCACAGAGACTAGGTGGATAATTAGGCTAAGAGCAGACATAGGTAAAGGTTTAAATGACAAACTTCGACTGAAGTCTATTCTTAAAAGCAGGGTCTTGTGTAAGTAATTCTGTATGCTTTCCTGTGTTTTTCTGTATGTATTTCATGTTTTGGATATACACATTTTATTGTCAATATATTTATGGCTACAATATATATATTTATTTTATATTTGATTTTGATATTGTTAGGGAGATGTGCTTTTAAGGATTTGTGTATAATGAGGGAATGGTTTGGTTGCTGAGACAACTAATTATTGCAGTGGGGTAATTGATTTTGATCATGTGTTCTTTAACTATTTATTAAGAGTTTCATACATACATACATACATACAAATATTTCAAGCACAGGCATAAATGCTCTTCTAGCTTGCTAATATACCAAAACACTTGTTCTCATAATAAGTGCACAGGCTGTTCTTAAAAATATCTAAACTAGTGCTTGCTTTAATGCAACTTGGCAGTCTGTTCCATGCATCAGCTACTCTGTCAGAGAACCACTTAGTACACTTCTCATTCCTACAGAATCTTCTGCAGAGGTTGTCTGATGATTCTCTAGTACTTTTTGATAACCCCAAACATTCCCAGAGGTAGTTGTCCCTAAATGCCCTATATACCTGAATAAGATCTCCTCTTATATATCTGTAAGAGACAATGTACAAGTTCAGATATTTTAGTCTGTCAAATAAATTACATTTTCACATCCATGGATGCCCTTGGTATATTTCCGCTGTACTCTTTCCAGTTTACTCATGCTTGTCTTCTTATAGGGTTTCCATATTGTTATTCCATACTCAAGTTTGGGTCTAATGTAACTAACAAACAATAATTCATGATTTCAAATTTCCTATACTTTATAAATCTTTTTATACAACCTACAGTTCTATAATTATACTTAACCAATTGGTTGATATGATTAGAAAAACTCATAGCTGAATCTACCCAAATACACAGGTCCTTAAATGAGTCTACATTTTACATCACTGTGTGTTGTATTAAATACTCAACTTTTAGTTTATGTCTTCCAAATGTCATATGCTTAGTTGTTGATGTATTTATCAGCATATTATTCTCCTGTGCCCAAATGGTCAATTTAGTCAAGTTATTTTGCAGACATGCCTTATCTGTAACACTTGCAATCAGTTTACCCAATTTCTGGTCATCTACGTATAGACTGTACAACACCTCAGATGAAAAAGTTAGGTCTGAATGATACAATCTAAACAAGTAAGGGCCTATGACAGAGCCCTGTGGAACACCGTGACCGTAACCAAGGATTTCACCTGTCCAGTTGCTATATGATACTTGCCATGTCCTATTTGTAAACCATGCAGCTATCCATCTTATTAAGAGTACATCAATATCTAGTTGTACTAATTTATTGATCAGTGTTTTGTGCATGACCCTGTCAAATGGCGAAGTTAATCTATATAAATTACATCACAACACAATTTTTCATTCATAATTGTTATTATATGGTTATAGAACATAATGTTGCAGGTGGTAATATATCTATTTTCAGCATATGCCTTGGAGATATATGGTTTCTAGTCCCACCTTATCCAGTTCTGACAATAACTTATCCAATATTACCTTCTCCATTAATTTTCCACAACATGAAAGTAGACTTAAGGGTCTATATGATTCTGGATTTGTCCTACTCTCCTTTCCCTTAAAGACAGGTTTAATAAGCACATGTCTCCAATCTTAAGGAATCTCCCCATATTTATATGACCTAGTGAATAATAGATATTATGGTAGTGTAAGTTCTTGCTAAAGTGTTCTCAGGTCATTGTTACTAATTCTGCCTACTCCCTGTGCTTTGCTTGGATCCAGTTTGCGCAGTTCTTTTTCAATATAATCTAATTTGATTCCAGTATCTGGGGTTACCTGGATGTCACTAGGACAAATAAATCACCCCTTTTGTGGAGCCAAACTGCTTTGCATAATATTTTGTAAATATATCTATAATCGGTTGTGTCTGAGAATAAATTTTAGAATCTTCACACAGTTTATCAATTTGTGCATCTTTACTCCTTCCACATCTTATGTATCTAGAAAAAGGTTTCATATTATGCTCAATATCTTTATATAAATTTTCTCCAAATTTTTCTTGATCTTGTCTCACACTATACTTAATCTGTTGTCCAGCTTGTTTATTTCAGCTTTCAAAGTTGTGGTTTGACCTCTCTTCCATTTCTTATATTTTTTGTCTCTAACCTTAATCAGATATACTGTTCTTATGGACATATATTCCCCTGATGTTGTATGCCTAGATCCTGATGTTAAACATTTTTTTGACTTTTTGCACTCAAACAAGTTCTCTTTCAGAACTTTCCACATGCCATCTGCAGTTTTTCCACTGAACACCTCAGTCCAGTTAGTTTTACATAGTGACTGTTTTGCTTCCATATAATCTGTGATTAACCTTCTGTGCATTGGCTTAGATTTCAGTTTGGCAGAATTATCTGGCAACAAATTAACCTTTATAACCCTGTGATCACTGCACATCAATGGTGGTAAAACCTGACTTGAAGTTACAGTAATTTCTTTGGGAACGCAGACAATATCTAGTATGTTCCGACCCCTGGTAGGTATTTTTACAATCTGAAGCAATTGTTGTTCCTGAATATACTCTGTGAATAATTTCCTTAGTAATGTTGTTGAATCAATATTATTCCACTCTGCTTCTGGTAAATTTAAGTCCCCAGCTAATATTATTCTTCTCTCCTGTGTTTCTTGTAAGAAATGTATGAATTCATCTATGTAATCTGCACTTGACTTTGGTGGTCTATACACTCCAACAATTTTTATGTGTTCCAGGGTTGTCTTTATTGCCACAGTTACACAGTCTATAGTTTGTTGTTATAACTGAACATGTAATAATCGCAGGTCTCATAGCTATCTTTAGTCCCTATCATAACACCTCCACCTGATTTGTTGTTATAATGTCTGTTACAGTAAAAACATTTATATACTGACAGAATAGTTCTTCAGTAATTGTTCTTTAACAATGTTTTGCAAACTATAACAACATCAATCTTGTGAGAAAGTAGCAAATTTTCCAATAAAACATTTTATTATTAATGCTCCTAGCATTAACAACCACCAGAGATGCATCAAATGTTGCTATCTGTGAACTGTTACATTTTCGATGTGGCAAAGATCCTGCCTAGTGTTTGTCAAATATTGCATAATATCTGCCGCAAAACTTGTCTTCCCTGATCTTGACAAATGCACACCATCCTGTCTGAACACGTGTGCACAAAACAAGGCTTGGATGCTCTACACATTTCCATTTCTTAAAACAGGACATTTTTCCATGTAGGTGTTTACCCAAAAAATCTTTTCATTCACAGTGACCTGACTATTGTTTCTATAGGTGATTTGTGAAAAAGATGTCCTAACACCAGTATAAGCTATTCTACCTAAGAGGGCTGCCAGTTCCCTACTAACAGTCAGATAATCTTTGCAGGTGACATCATTTGTACCAACACAAATAAAAACAAATCCATAATTCCTTACATTAAGGTGTTCCAAGGGTTGTTTCACATCTTCTATTTTTTGCTCCTGGCAAGCATAACACTACTCGATGTTCATTATCATCTCTCCAAATATAAGTAGCAGTTCATATAATAATTGAATCTCCAATTACAAGAATATCTTTGCTGGCCATCTCTGAAGAATCTTCAGCTTCTAATACAGTAATTTCTGCTCTAGCAATTGTTATGAAGGATAGATCGTCATCACTATTAGTCTTATTAATCCCACTGTTTTCATTGTGTATTAAATTCTCATCCAGCTGGTATTGTAAATCCACAGCTTGAGCCATGTAGTTAACATCTGTCTTTTTCTTCTTTTTTCTTACAGTAATGTTCTTCAATCCTTCCACATTCAGTTTTGATTTCTTCCTTTTCACCTGCCCCTTGCCTCGTTGTTCTACCTTCTCCATTGGAAGGTAATGCCTTTTTCTCTAGACTTGGTGTTCTCTGATAGACAAACATCATCATTCCCTGTCACCAGTGTGTTACATAACAAAGCAGAATCCTTTTTACTATGTATTCTCTTTTCTTTATAGTCATTAATCAGTTTCTTTTTCTTCTTTGTTATTTGTTGAGAACTTATTCCTTTCTTTCTTTTTTTTTCTTTCTTACTAAAGAAACTTGATCTTCTGATTGCTGAATACTTGCATCCAGAACTCCATAGTTCTCAGGGGCATCGTCATGTTTCATATGGGTTGAATGTTCCTTGTAGAAAATAGATGCATCATTTCCTAAATGTGATCTATTTGTTCTATGCCAAACATTATTTAGTTCATCAGTCCAGTCACTAATATATGAAACAACAGTTCTCCAAGCCATGCCAATTGCACAAGTGCAATCATCATCAAGTCTAGATTTATTTCTAACAATGGTAAGCAAATCACCCAACTTTTGGCATGGGGAACACAGATCACCAGTGTTATCAACTGTTACCTTTAAATATGCATAGCATTTAGTAAACTGTACAAGATACATGTGTATTACCAAATTGTTAATTGCATACTCATTTAAGGAATCCATATTCAGCTTTAAATGAATAAAATATTGCAAAAAAAAAGAATAATCAAAACCAGTAACCACAGAATTCAAAGAGAACTTAAATCAACTTCTTTGAAAAAAAATGCATTGTTGTTTTTTAACGTCTGAGGATGCAGTACCTTTAATGCTGTGAAAGCACTTACATTTTATTAAAGATTTAATACATGACTTTATCGCTGGGTTTGCACAATGCTTTGGTTCACTTTATGTGTTTTTGAGCTTTTGTTTGCCTGTTAAGTGAACCATTTATCCTTTCTGCCACTTTGTATGCTTGTTTGTTAGTTTCTGCCATCATCTAATGGCATAGATTTTAGGTATACCAATTTATGCATTTGAGCATATTAGTGACTGGGTCTTGGTTGAAATTGGATAGGTTGCAGGCAATTTTATATTGATGTTCTTTCTATATATGTGAAATTATTCTATTTATGTAGGCAGAAAGATGATCAATTAGTGAATTTGGAAAAGTACCTGACTGAGTGAATTTTGTAAGATCTGTTAATAGAACCCATTCAAGGATGGAGACATGATTTGTATTTTTATTGTATCTAGATGGTGTTGAGATGAATTGAGAAAATCTGAACAGGTTTATACTGACTGATGGGAAGTTTGATGTTAGTTTTTGCCAGTCAGAGTTAACATCACCTAAGATGATGGTTTCATAAGAAATTTTATTAAATATCCATCTTAAGATATCTTCCAGTATAGGCATATTTTGACCAGAGGGGATGTAAAGTACAGTAATGAATATACTTTTAGTAATGTTTAATCTCAGGAAGGTGAAAAGTAATTCTGAATTAGCAAATTTTGGAATGTGATTTGAATAGGTTATGAATTTGTAATCATTAGGTTAAATTAGTGGACTTCCTCCTGCATTTTTATGTAATCTGTCTGCCCTAATTAAATTGTAGCCAAGGAGCAGAAATTCAGAATCTTTTATGCTTGGTTTGTGCTAAGTTTCAGTGGCTGCTAAGATGTCAGGGGTGGGGGAGGGGTTGTGCTAGCCAGGTGTGGAATTCAGGAATTTTGTCATGTATACTCTGAAACTTTAATGTGACTAGATTTATTTCCTTTGTAGGAAACTGAGTAGTTGGGAGCCAAGGATTTTGGTGGATATCTCCACAATGGGCAATGGTAGAGAAAGAGATAGATTAAAGTTTATTTTTGCTTTTCTGAATATAATTATAAACTTAACTTTATTTGTTTTTAGATAGGTTTGTGGAACTTTCAATTTGGAGTGGTTGGAATGTGGTAATTTAAATAAACTGGGAGAGATACCAGAATAGATTTTGTTTTGGTCATAGTTAGTAGTGTGGATTGTGATGGTACTTTTGTAAATATTCATGTTGGTTGTGTATAGGGTAGTCATATATAAGGAGAAGGAAGCAAGTAATATGTTTAGAGTGGACTAGTAAAGTATTAGCAGAGATAGCCATTGTGTTGCAAATGATTAGTAATATGTGAATGTAGTGGGAATAAGGTAGGAGAGTAGGAATATGTGAAGGTAGAGGGTGAGGTAAGAGGAAATGGGAGAAGGGAAAAGATTGAAAAGGAATGTAGGAAATGAAGGTGAGTGTACATGGTTATAGGGGAGGATCTAAATGCTAGAATAAGGAGGTTGCATATGGAAACTGGAAGATACTGATATGTGGTTGGAGCTAGAATAAGTATAAATGTGGAAGTAGTGGAGGTGGGTGTGATTTGGAGGTAGGGTAGGGGAGCAGAGTGAGGCCGAGCAAAGTGAGGGTGAATGGAGTGGACAGCAACTGGTGACAGAGCTAACCTTGTAAGAAACAATTAGTAAGATACAATTTTGTGTTTCTCTTTACAAGAAAATAGAATTCTGAGCAGAAATCTAGTTGCTTGAGAACATCATGTTTAGGAAGACTAAAATAGGTAACAGATATGAACTGCTAATAAAAGTAAATGGATTAGATATACTTTACAGGAAAAATGCAGCAGTATATTTTACTAGATAACGATTCTTACTTTAATTCCTAGTGAAATAAGATAGACATTAGGATGACTCTGTCTGTAGTTAGGTTAAACTTATATGTATTTATATAATGAATTTCTATAGGTTAAGTCCCAAAGCTGTGGGCTCCCTAAGTAATGAATTAATGTATAGGTTTTCAGCACATGCATTAAATAAATTAATAGCAAAATGAAAATTATAAACATACACAAAAAAAACTGTGTCATCTTCACTGTTCTTAGATGAGAAAAAAATCACATGGAGGTGACATCTTTTATGCTTTTCCTAGTTTGTAGTAAATTGAAATTGAAGTCAAATACCTGGTGGTACAGGAGATTAGGGGTTGGACAAAAGGATAGCTAGTAGTTTTGCCTATGGAATGAATATAAAAGAGTTTAATAGAGTAGTAAGGGTTGAGATACAAAATCATAAAGAAACTATACCAAATTACACAGGAGTTTACTTAGAATAAAGTCTGTCAGTTCAATTAGCAACTGAAGCAGCTACAGCACTTAAAAAGAAAAAAAAATGACTGTAAAAAATGCCTGCAAGCTAAGACCTATATAAGACAGTGCATATCTTATTAAAATTTCAGGTTGTACAGTCAAAAAATAAACCTAAAACACCATAGTTGCCCATAAACTACTAATCATCATGATACATGCAAATACTGGGTTGAAATCAGCTTGGAAAATATTAATTAACTACTAGTGCTATGGCATAAAATATACATAGTCAACTAGCTGTAGTATACAAACCTGACTTTAAAGGAGTATTGAAAATAAGTCCAGCAGTTAATTAGAATTATATTAATAAAATAAATGCAATTAAATGCTCTTTTGTGACTTACAGGCACTGCTTGCATATAAGAAATGTTCTATTTCCATGCACTTGGTGGCATGCCCACTTTCTATAGTATGTGATAAATAGCATGACAAATCAGAAAGCAGGCTTCTAGTGGGTAGAGATCTTAAATAGGTATGAAAATTGCATTAGGGGCTGTCCTTTTACCATGTAACTGCCAATTTATACTGCTGTCTCTAGCCCAGCTTGACGTCTTCACTAACCTTTGCATTCACCTCAGTCTGAATCATCCAATTAGTCCATTCCAACTTTATTCCATCTAAACTTCAGACATGAATGCATAATAGTCTTAAACTTTCCTAATAGTTATACAGTGTAAACTGATTTTTTTTCTCTTTATAAAAATCATTCCAGTAGTAAAATGGCATCACCTAATGCATTTTTCATACCTGTTTTCTGATACATCATTCAACTAAAATTCATCCAGGCAAATCCCTTTAGTCTAGATTTATACAACATAGTACTATGATGATTTTCAGTTATTAATATAATTCCTAGCGTTGTCACCTCACAGTAAGACACTGTCCGGTTCGATTCTCAGCTAGAGCGGCTTCTGCGTGGAGACATGCGTGAATGGGCGTACCTTCGTTGAAGGTTGTGCATCAGGGCTGGTAACTTGGCACGTAAAAATCAACTACCAATCATTAGCGGACCGGAGTTCCTCTGTCGTGATCCCTATCCGGGAAAAGCCGAAAGGCACAACAAAATATAATTCCTTTAATAACTAGGTAAAAAAAAATTACTAGTTAATTCCAAAATGTAGATAAATTATTTTAAGCACCATAAAAATCTACTGCCAATCATTAGCGGACCGGAGTTCTGCTGTGGCGACCCCTAACCGGGAAAAGCCGAAAGAAGAAGAAGAAGTTGCATTGTGACCAATGTTATTTCTCACTTATAATGTTACACAATGAAAATACTTATTTTCCAGAACAGATTCTAAAGCAAGTCTTATGTCGTGCTCCAGTACAAGGTAAGCAAGAAACAGGCATCCCAATTTAGACTACAAAATACACAATTCCTTCTAATTTCCTCAAGATAATATGTCCAGTGACTAGCAGTATATCATTCTCTGCTTCAACCAATGATATGGCATGCAAAAGAGTCCTCACACCTTGTACAGTATTCACAAGGGATAGCAAGTTCTAGACTTGTACAATAGTCTTACTAGGGAAACAGTATATTAGAAGAATGAGGTTTGGTAAGAGATCAATTTGTCCAGGGACATCTTCAGTGGGGGGGAGGTAGATTGAAATAGTAATGGGTTTTAGGAGAGTAAAGGGAAGAAGCTAGTTGAGGAAGGGATGAAGAAAGAGTTAAATAGGAAAGTAGAATAATTGGGGTAGGAAAGGGTTAAATAGGAACGTAGGACAAATTCACCACTGTAACAGGAACAGGCAAGCAAAAATTGAGGGTAATGCTACTCAATGCTAGAAGTCTAAATCTCAAAATGCACTCCCTCGTGGCACTCCTTAAAATGGAGAACATCAATATCTGTGCAGTGACTGAGACTTGGTTCAAGGCTCCAGAGAGCACCCCTGCATTACTAGGCTATAACTCATACCACACTTTTTGGCCACCTAACCTGGACAGGGACCACCAAAGATGGAGGTGTGTCCATATTCATAAAGGATATCCACACCTCCAGGCTAGTTGCTCAGCATAATTCATTCGAGGTTATCCAAGTGCAACTAACTCTGGGCAAAACTGCAATCCAAATTGTAGCTTGCAACAAATCCCCCACCATGCCCCAGGATTCCCACTCCTCTTTTCTTGATATACTGGAAAATATCAGGGTTCAACCAAACACTCTAATAATGGGTGAGTTCAACTACCCCACCATTAACTTGGAAAACTACTCATGTACCAACTCCTTCTCTCAACGCTTCCTGGAATTCATAAATTCCAATGCCCTGGATTAACTTATCCACACCCCTACCAGGGACAACAATATTCTAGACCTAGTCATTACCAACATGAGTGACCGGTGTTCCACACCTGAAGTCAACTCCTCGTTGATCAGATCCGACCATAAGCTAATCACCCTAGATATCCACATCCTGCCCCCACCCCCATTAAGGGAACCATGGTAAAAAATGTTTCCAAAGCCAACTTCATGCTTCTAAAGACAGAAGTGGCGAACTTCATGACACCCACGCAGATGGACAATACAGTTACGACTGCTGAATCCTACACAAATGCACTCTATAAGCACTTACAAGAGTGTATGGATCATGCTATCCCAAATAGAACCAAGACGCTATGCTCCAAAAAAAAGAAGCCAATCTGGTGGTCCCCTGCCATAAACAAACTCTACAACAGAAGGAAGAAACTGTTGCAAAAGAGAGTAAAATACCATGAATGGAGGAGCTCCCTGGTCAGCCTCAGTAAGAAGCTGAGATCCCTTATAAGATCCTCCAAAGCTAGCTACGAAAACAAAATCACCACTGATTCTAGGGACAACCACAAAGCATTCTATAACTATGTCAAGAATGTCAATGGCAACAGCCAGATCTGCTCTGAGTTACAGCACAATGGTACAAAAATTACAGAACCAATTGATATTGCCAACATCTTGGCAGATAGATTCAGTGCTAACTTTAACCCCCTCTCACCCCCTAAAGGACCCATATCTATACAGGAAGAATGCAGAGTCCCTGTAATCACAACTACTCTGGTAAAAGCTGCACTCTCTAAAGCCACAAACATAGCATTCATGGGACCGGATAACATCCCAGGCTGTGTTTTACACGAACTTCAGAACGAACTGGCTCCCCACCTAAGCACCATGTTCTATCATAGCCTCATGTCTAGCTCAATGACAAAAAGTGCTTTGTCATCCCCTTTGGTAAAAACTCTGTACCCATGAACTACCACATAGGCGGCAGTCTACTTAACACCGAATGTGTGATAAGAGACCTTGGGACCCAGGTGGACAGTTGTTTCTCCTTTGATAATCACATCACCACAATAGTCAGGAAATCCTTCTACATGGCACACCTCATCACAAAAGGGTTCTCATCCAGGAAAAAAGAGGTCATTGTTCCCCTCAACTCGACACTCGACACTCACTAGACCCATTATAGAGTACAGCACCCCTTTTGGAATGTACTTCACAAGACATCTGCAGCAGCTGTAAAGGCCACAGAAGTACCTCACAAAGAGGATTACTTGCCTCAAACAGATGCCCTACATGGTGTACAGCAACAGTTATCCCACTCCTCAAAGTAGGAACCACCACAAACCCTAGGAACTATAGACCTATTAGCCTGACAAGCCTGGTCTGCAAGGCCATGGAGCGTATCATTATGGAAGTCATAAACAAAGATATAGGTAACCTCCAAACTCTGGATACTGCCCAGTTCAGATTTGTAAAAGGTAGGTCATGACTCCTAAACCTGGTGGACTTCTTTGAAACAGTTACAAAGGCCATAGATGAGGGCAAGGTAGTCCACACAACCTACCCGGACCTCGCTAAAGCCTTTGACACTATCCCTCATTCAGGAATCATTGATAAACTCACCAATCTTAACATAAACACTTATGTCATGAGATGGGTGGCAAAATGGCTCACAGACAGAACCCACACGTTAAGAGTTGCTGACTCTAGATCCGACTCCAAACCAGTGGCAAGTGGAGTACCCCAGAGTTCAGTCCTGGGACTCCTCCTGTTCGGTATATACTTCTATGTAGTGCAAGTGAACACTAAGGGTCTATGGCTAACCAAGTTCGCAGATGACTGCAAACTGGGTGCCATTATTGATTCCCTTACCGACATAGATATCCTGCAAAAGGACCTCATCGAGACTGACACCTGGTGTCAAAATCATGGCCTGAAACTAAATGTCAAAAAGTGCATTGTTATCCCCTTTGGCAAAAACAGGTCTATATTATAACATTGAAGTCTTACAACTTTGAATGTTATAATATCGAACCCAGTAGAGTGAACGCTGGAAATAGCAAAGCTGCAGAACACTGAATACTTTCCTAGGGAAAGTATTTGGTGGGCCGTTTCTGCAGCTTTGCTATTTCCTTGACTGTGGAGCAAAGGTTACGGACCGGGTTAAGGTAAGTGTGCGAACAAAGGTGAGTGTGCAATTGGGTGTGGATTAGGTGAGTTAGGGTTAGGGCACGGGTCAGGTAAATGTGCGATTGTGTGGACGTGAGGGTTAGGGTGGGGTAGGTGAGTTAGGGTTAGGGAGTGGGTAAGGTGAGTGTGTGATAGTGACGGACCTTAGGGTTAGGGTTGGGTTAAGGTAAGTGGATAGCTAGTGGTGTATGTATGGTTTAGTGTAGGGTTTTGTGAAGTGTGTATGTGTGGATTATTTATTTTGGTGTGCTTGTGTTGTGTGTATGTTTGTCGGAACAGTGAATTTTTTTCCCTGGGAAAAAAATTGCTATTCTGACTGTTCGGTTTACTGGTGTTTTGCTCTACTGGGTTCGATATTATAAAATTCAAAGTTGTAAGACTTCGATGTTATAATATAGACCCGGCAAAAACATGGAACCCATGAATTACCAAATAGGGGAAAGTTCACTTAACACAGAAAGTGTGATAAGAGACCTTGGGACCCAAGTGGATAGCAATCTCTACTTTGATAATCACATTGCCACAGTGGTCAGAAAATATTTCTACGTGGCCTACTTAATCACAAAAGGGTTCGCATCTAGAAATAAGGAAGTCATCGTTCCCTCATCACATATCAGACCCCTCATTGAATACAATGCACCATTTGGGATGTACCTCACAAGACATTTACAACAACTTGAGAGGCCTCAAAAGTACCTCACCAAGAGGATCACTGGCCTCAAACAATTGCCCTATGCTGACCGACTCAAGAAACTCAAACTCTATTCGGTCGCATACCGCTTATCCTGAGGAGACCTCTGTCTGACATACAAAGCTATGTCAAACACGGAATTATTGGACATGCTCCACTTGAAGAAATCCCAATTTCCCTGAGCTACATGCTCTAGGGACCTAAACCTTACCATAGCAATAAATAGGACATGCTGGATGGATAGATTCATGTCCCAGAGACTTGCCATGCTCTGGAACAAGATTCCCATCCACATCAAGCAGAGCTCGTCATTAGCACTATTCAAGAAAAACTTTGATAAGTGGATGGGTGATAGGAAATTCACCCCTGGGATTATGTCTGGGGCACTGCTCGGTAGAGAGGCAGGAATTTAATAATACATGGGTGGCGTAAGCCAATACACTGTTGGCTAGGCTTGCTTTGGCCCTCAGGCTGATAGCCTAGTACCTACCTATGAACCTACTGGTATCCATTAAATTAGTAACATGGAAGGTGTGACTGGCCTTTTGATGTGGTGTTAAGGCAGCCAAGCTAAATCCAGTTCTGTTTGACAGGGCACTGGATTGTTCCTAAGGCATAATATCTTCGGGGTGACAAATCTGTCCCTCAAGTAGGTTTTGGTAATTTCACATGCCAGGTTAAGGTTTTAGAGAGAGTAGCATGAGCAACATTTTACTTGTGCTTTGGGTGAATTTTGTAGGTAGTGTTTCAGGAAGAATTGCAGGTATGTGGGGTTTTGCGGATATTTTGGGAACAAGGTGCTTTGTTTACATGATATCTAGAAGGCTTAAGCAAGGCATGCTTTTGGAGTTTTGCAGACGCAGGCATGTTTTAATTCCTTACTAGCTGCATAGGTAACACAAGGGAAGAAAAGGTTCGAGGGAAATGTCAGGGACAATCACTGGATTAAGGAACTGAAAAAATGCATTAAATTCTATTCCTTTTCCCATGGCAACTGTGTGTGTGTGTGTGTGTGTGTGTGTGTGTGTGTGTGTGTGTGTGTGTGTGTGTGTGTGTGTGTGTGTATGTGTGTGCGTGTGTGTGTGTGTGTGTGTGCCTGTGTGTGTTGTTGTTGATGTAGGACACAGCTTCTGTGAAGATCATCAAAGTGCTCATTTCGAATTTCATATTCATAGCCAATTTTCAAAGTAATCCATACCGTTCACTAACTTCCTCTTATTCATTCCAAAGTCATCTTAACAATATACATACTGCCACCCACAACATTAACAAAAACAGTCTACCACTGTGAACCAACAGTGATAACAGCAAGTGCAACCACAAAATCAAAATAATCCAGTCATCAGTTTAGAAAATATATGTATTTAATTTAGTAATTAGCAGCAAAAGAAATTCATTGTGTCATAGCAGAATCCATATTATTTATATTCTCCCAAATTTATTTTGATTGCTTTTGTTGACAGGCAAAGTCCATCTTGGTGGAAAAAATGTTTCAACAGAGGCCTGGAAACAAAAGCTCCACAAGATACAGAGAGAAAGCAGTATACATAGTGTGATGAATTGTTTGAGTATACACTAATGAGAAAAAAATGATGACTGAACATACAATAGTGAGAAATGAAAGATTGTCAGGATACATATGAATTGCCAGTAATTAAACATATTATAATCATAATACAGTCAGTATAATGATATGAAATATCATTCAAAGGTAGATCAGAATCTGTATTTACACTAACAAATTTAAGTCCCATAGTATTGTACAATAGGGCAGTGGCAAAGTGAACTTTCCTAACAATGTAAAGTTGAAGAGAGTATGGCACAGTTTATGTGGTCAAGCAGACATAATAGTATAGGATAAGAACCAAGATTACTGGTCAAGTAATAATTTTAGAGCAGGATTTCACTGTGGTATTAAGTCTCAACAGCAACACTGCTGTCATCACAACTTCCTACTGAACTCAAATAAGGAAAACCCTTGTAAGAATTTAGAATCCCAGCATCAGAAGTTAAACCAAAAACGTGGACACCAATAATTTAACTAGAAAAAATTATCCTATCTCAGAATTGCTGCCATGCACTGAACTGACAGCTTTAATGGAATACCTAACATGGTATCAAGGGGCAGAGGGCATTCCACAGAGAATTAGAAGGTGATGAAGCACAGCGCAAAGAAAAAATAACAAAAAAGGTTAAAATGATTGTAAATCAAGAATAAATTATTGAACAACCACAGAAAGAATCATTACAACAATAAAACAACCAAGAAGAAAGGAATAGTGATAAATCACTTTAATGAGTCTTCCCTAAAGTCTGTGCTACATGTTAAGAATCATTTTAGTTTATGTATCTGCATGATCTATGATTTTGCTCTGTTCCTATTCTAAATTACTAACTTGATTGTAAATTCCTTGAATGATTGATTGATTGATTGATTGATTGATTGATTGATTGATTGATTGATTGATTGATAATCCCTCTTTTTGGTAACCTTCTAAGTTTCAGCATGTCAGGATTCTTCCACTGTTGCAGTATTGTCAGGTTTGAAGACCTCTTTATTTTTGTGATTCTCCCCTTGAATTACAAAAAGGCCCTCTATGAAAATTTGGGAGATTTGTTTGCACTCACCAAGTTTCTGTTTTGTCTCCTCAATTGATTAACCTTACATCTTCATCTACAGCTCATGAACTGCTACCTTCTTTCCTTTTTGTGTCAGAGTTAAATTTATTACATTGTTATTGAATGATGATTTTTGTATTGATACATAATATTTCCTGAGACTCTTGAAACTATATACTCATAGCAGCTAGATATCATTTATTTGCATTACTGTTTAAATTGAAAAAAAAAATGCTTTCCTGGCATGCTATATTTATATTAAACAAATATACCATTTTTAACTTACGTTCCTTCCACACCCTTGCGTACTGAATGTTTATCATGCATTGTGTTAATGAAATGTGATTGCACATACTTTTTGGGATAATTTACACCAGTTCCAGCCTTAAGTAACACATGCAATTTTTAATCTGACAATTACGGTGTGTATGTTGTCAGTAACATACATTAACTTCTTCACTTACTGGGCATAACAGATTCAAACTAAGAGTCTGGATTATTTTTGTTGTGAAATTTTCCTTCAGCTTTGACCAGCAATGCTTTATCTGACATAAGTGATGTTTCTTCTCTTGTGAATACCACAGTTTTCCTTTCAGTTGCTCTAGCATGCATGACAACTTTTGTGCCCTGCAATGAATACCCATCAAGTCTTTATTGATATGCTGGTATGGTATAGTGATATAAGTAACTATATTCAAATCACATCTTATCTTGATGGATGGAGGCACTGGGACGGATGGAAGGTATGAAACCAAACTGGGGAAAAAACTCAGTCTTGATGTATTTACTGACCTTCTTGGCAAAAGAGAAGAAAAAAGAACAGTTTGTAGACATAGATTACAGAGGAATAAATATGGACACATGATCTCTTCTCTGGAGCTGTATGCTTGTAACGTATCCATTACCTTCATAGTAGGAACTGGAAAAACAGTTAAAAGAAGTAAACATTCACAGACTTCTAGTGATGTTACTGAAGAGGGAAGATACGGCAGATACGCTCCTCGTTTTCTCCACAGGTGAAGTCTGCATTACTGAGAAAATGGGTTTGCTTTTCGTGAAACTTCATGGAATAGTAGCAAAAGACATGGATACACTATGTGTATGACTTGAACTGGCAAAAAGAAAAAGAGAAAAGGAAATATAGGACTTGAATTGGACAATTTATCGAATAAGGTTGAATCAAAGATGGTTCAAACTGAACAGTGGTTGTCTGAAACAAAGATAAAAAAGCAAAATGCATGCGTAAACATGAACTCTCTTTTACTGTATATAAAGTATACCTTTTGTTGTGAGCTCAGGATTGTTAGTATACAATTGACTGACTACATAATGGCAGTTAGAAAACTGGAAGCCGATATGATAGAGGTCATGCATACCCATGCAGATGCAATTGTAGCATTTCATTTTAATATTAAGTCAACTTGTGATTATCCACTTACTGAGACAAAGACCCTGAGGGGGAAACAAATTGACATGGAATATTGAGCCAATTAAAAATATATATTTTTATACATTAAGTACCAGATAATGAGATAGGAATGGAATGGTGGCATATGTTTAAAATAAGCTAATGGAATGGACAGAACTTCATGAAAACAGTTGTGAGTACAAAGCACTCACAGATTTTATATAACAACCCAGGGGAGATAATTGAAACATCCATGTTTCATTTTAGTGCATTCAGAAATGTATCACATAAAAGATCAGCTGATTGCATTGTAATTGAGGGTTGTGAAGATTTTCAAGGTGTGAAATAAGCAAGTTCTTTTACTGTGATTCATTGTATACAAGTAGGTAACATGCACAGTTTGCAAAAGAAGTGAAGGAATATGGGCTGATTTAACTAAAGTTCTACATTCAACAGCCTGGTGTTTTTCTGATTTTCTGTATATACTGTTGCAAATTGTTTATTTATCACTATGAAATTACAAAAGTAAGTAGAGAGTATTAACCAATATAGAAGGCAACTAGAGATATAAACAAGAAGGGTAAAGTTTATGAAAACAAAGTCAAAGCAACAAAGAGAATGCAGATGGCTGCAAGTATAAACTGAAGTTTTTTTTTTGAGTATTATTAAATTGATAGGATCTTGGAACTTTTGCAACTTAAATGTGAAAGACGTAAAATGATCCGAATACTCTGTATAAGCTTGCTGGATAAATGAGCTGAATTTAAGCTAATCAAAAAATGTATGGACATGTGTTATTAAGAAGTATTAAACATTGTGGTGGGAAGTATTAACATGCTTGAAGCAATTACTTACAGTGGATTTTACAGAGGTAGGAGGAGCTTCCCCATACTCAAGAAAGTGAGTTCATTTACCTCACTAGGATATAGTAGCAGGAGACAGGGAAACCTTGTTTCTCTTCTCTGTGTCTGCTAAATAGCAATCTCTTACCTCCTTCCTTACCCCATCTCTGCTTGGTATTACAATTTCCTCCCAAACTTAAATGGGGGAAAAAACTGCTCTCGGACCTTTACAAATGGTTCTCAGTCCTTCATGACCTGGTTAAATGCAGATTGAATGGATCGAAACAAAATTATAGACAAGTAATCTCCAGGGTATGCCATAAGTCTCAAACAGCCCACTATACAAGTATAGAGGGCCCAAAACAAAACAGTGTAAGAAACTTCCCTGTGTGGAAGTTTTTTAATTCCTGTATGTGTAGTTAATCACTATATATTAAAAAGCAGAAACAATCAGAAAATGGTAGAAGTAGCAAACCTAAAAACATCCTAAATTAAAAAATAAAAACTTATTTTGAAATATTATTAATATTATGCAGAATTATTAACTATAATAAGTACTGAGAAGTAATTAAAGCAAGATAGACAGTCTGTTTCCAATCAAAAATTATTTATTAAGCACACAAACAAATGATTCAAACAATACAAAACATAAACAGAATGATAGTTTCATCCCAAACTTTCTGATTGTATAACTGTTAGCAAGTATGGGAGTGGTTTATTTGTTATCAGGTATGGGAGTGGTTTATTTTGTTGTAAAACAAAGTATATTGGTATACATGTTAACAAATTCAAATCCATTCTCCCATCCTTATCAGTGTGATATTTGAACTGGTACTGCCCTACTTAGTAAATGTCCTAATAATTTAAACCTTATGCACTTTAAATAAAATTTAAAAATTAATAATGATGTGGTACTTCTTATTAAACAAATTATTATTAAATGAAGTGTGTGAATTTATCAAATACATTATAATACATGGGTGAAAGTATTTCAACATTAGACTATCTGGCAATCAAAAATATATATATTTTGACATCCTGAAAAAAATGTCCAAAACATAATCTATTTCTATAAATTATCATTAACAAAGATTGCTTTTGTTCCTCTAGACTTCTTCAGGTTTGTGTACAAGAACCCTAAAAATATATCTACACAAAATCTTACTAAAACTAATTAATATGAACAGTAAAAAACAGTAAACCAAAATTAAAAACAAAAATACAACCTTATATGTACATTTAATGAATAAGTTAGACCAGGAAAAATACATTAACTCTGTGCTGGCCCATATGAGATAGATAAAAATAGTCTTCTTTTAATAGTAGTGAACACTCCGTCAAAATAACACTAAAATCTATACTTTAAAATAAATTAATAACCCAATAAAAATTAAATTAAATAAAAAAAATATTAACTCAAAAATGTGTGACAATTAAAGAATAGTTAACTAGTATTGATATTAAAATCATTTGCAATAAAGTGGAAAAAGCATTCTATATTTAAGCTAAAAGAGGTATGATGATAAAAGCATATTATGCACTGCTATTAAATATTATTTACCACAATATTAAAAACAACTGAAAAGAAATGAGCATGAAAAATTGGAAAGAGATCATAGTGGATAAAGAAGGATTTTGGGAAAATAAAATAAAATTAATCCTGTAAACTGTGTCAAATTTCTAAGTTCCAGTATACTTTTAAGTGAACAGTAGTAATTTAGTCCAGTCTTTCTGAAAGAGTTCAGCTATGATTGCCATATGAGTTCACATTTTTTCAGGGCATTCAGGATATCACATTCAAGATCACCCATGTCTATGAGATCCAGTATCTGAAACTTAAAACCCGTTTGTCTATGCAGACAAAGGTGTTTGGCTAGTGCATTGTTTTTACAACCAGAGTGGATTTCTGCCAGATGACATGAAATCCTGCATTTAAGTTTATTTATAGTCTTGTCCACATAAAACACATCACATTCATTGCACTGTACCCTGTAAATAACATCTGCAGTGTTACAGTCACCCCCTGCACTGGTCTTAATGGTTTTCTTTAAATCACCTTGATGTGTGTATGTATATTTTTATATATATATATATATATATATATATATATATATATATATATATATATATATATATATATATATACAGAATGTACAATTAGCTTCATATCTTTTAGTGTTTTTGTCATATGCTCTAGGTTTAAATTCAACAAAACTTCTAATGTTCCTGCCCTTCTTGTAAACAAATGATGGGGCTTTGCCTAAGATGTTAATTAGATAAGGTTTCTCACTTTTCTAATTTCTCCAAGTCTTTTGGGTTTCTAATAGCATGATGGGAATGGACCACATTCCTAAGTCAAAGTATGATTAAAGTTCATGAAATTAGTATTGTTTCAATGTTTGATGTCAGCCAGAAGTGCTCTTTACAGCACCCGCAATGTGCCCAGTAATGATTCCTTCTGCAATTCATATGAAGTTACATGAACAACTAGTAACATATCTAAATACAATTGTAGATTCTTTTTCATAAGATCCATTGCTCCTACTACTATTGGAACTGCCTGGGTACCTTTCTTCCACATTGCTCTTATTTCTGCCTGCAAATCCTGATATTGTATGCCTTTATGTCTCTCTGTACACAAGACACTGTAGTCACCAGGTGTAGCAATTTCAATGGACAATGCTATTTTCTTCTTCTTTTCATGGACCACTATATCTGTTTTTTCTCATATCTATCTTTTGGACTGTTGGTAATGGGTGATCCCATATGATGTAGGCTTACTCATTTTCTGTGATGTTTTGTGGCTCATGTTTCCAGTGTTTTCAGCTGCTTCAGTATTATAATGTTTGCACAATCCCCAGTGCAACAGTCTTGCCACATTATTATGCCTTTCAGTATACAGTCTTTTTGCCATTACTATGTCACAACCAGCAACAATATGCGACTGTTTCCAATTCTGTTTTACAAAACCTACATTTATCTGTTTCTCCCACATGTTCAATGGATTTTGTAAACCAGCGTGTACATACCCCACTATCTTGGGCCGCCAATATTAACCTTTCATTTTTTGGTTTGAATTCACCTCTCCTTAACCATTCCTGTGTTTGATTCTGATCAACATGAGGTTCTTCCAGGAGTTTTCTATACTTGCAACTATATTTATACATTTTCCAGATTTCTTGCCTTCTCATCCGATTCTTCACCCTATATTCGTTCTTTTGTTTTTTTGGCACATTCAGTTGCTGACTGACGTTTATCTACTTCTGATTTGATTTCCATTCTTACTTGACATTGATTTTCTTCTGCTAGACTAAGCAGGAAAGTCAAGTTAGATTCATTCTCCTCATGTTTCAAAACTTTCACTACATATGGGTCTTGTGAGGTCAGCAGATATGTGTGCAGCCGCACTATTGCAGATCTATACATGTAATCAGTTTTAAGGAGGTCCATCCCTCCTTTGGAACTGGGAATATATAATCTTGGTATTCACTGATTTGTATAAATCATTTGATGAGCATGAAACAACCTTCTTGTTTTCATATCTACTCTATCCAGCACCTTTTGGAGCCAGTCAGTCACTACAAAACTGTAAGTTAGGACAGGAAGAGCAAATTTGTTTATAGTTTGAATTTTGTTCCTAGATGGCAATGCTGTTTTCAGGATTAATTTTTCTTCTAAAATATTACTTACTAAGTTTTATTTGCATTTGTTTATGTTTTATTGATGATCCTTTATCAATTCCCAAATATTTATACACTCCCTCTTGCTCAAGTTCTTTTACATCACATTCTTGTCCAAACTGATGTTTTCTTGATGCTGCAGTTTTCCTGCTTTATTAGTTGCTTTTGCACATTTATCAAGACCAAATTATATTCTTATATCATCTGAAAAGTTTTGACTACTTGCAGCTGTGCTTTCAGTTCCCCATCTGGTGAGGTATACAGTTTTAAATCATCAACAAAGAGAAGACGGAAAGTCTTTACACTTTGTTGTTTTCTAGGAGAAAATTATAGCCATGGCCTAATCTAAGTAGACAGCTTAATGGGTTAAGGGCAAGATATTATAGCAGCAGTGGCGGGGAGTCACCCTGGAATATCCCCCTTTCATTTTTTTTTATCCCTGGAATAATAATTTGTCCTATATCATGGCTTAATTACAAAGTGGTTTGCCACTGTTTCATGATCACTGTAATGTAATCAATCAGTGTAAGTTGTATCTTACACATTTTTAACCACTATTTTATCCATGAATGTGAGACACTGTCAAATTCTTTTTTGTAGTCAATCCATTTCTTACTTAGATTTTTCCCGTTTTTGCAGTTCTCCACTATGACTTTATTCAACAAAAATGATCCTTGTATTCCATATGACTTTCTTTTATTTCCCTTTTGTTCTCTGTTTCAGGTTTCACGGTTTCCTGTGGCATTGGTCCAGTTTTCTTTAATAACATTTTTGATACTGTGATAATCCAGAGTGTATGTCAAGATGTAGCTATTTTTGCATTTGTTATTCTCTGTAGAGTTTCTTAATGTTCTCCTAACAGGGAGGTTGAGTGAAGGTGCTTCGATCCTTTTTAGTTCTGTAATGGGTTCCAGGATGTTTCTTAAGATCTGACTTTCATAGCCTCTGACAAGGAAATCATTCTCTAAATTGTTCAGGTTTCTCAGAAATGGTTCCACCTCTGCGGTAATCTTAGCTAATCTATAGCCCTGGGACTTTTCCACATTATATTTGAGTTTTGCAGGTTGCAGACTTTTACTGTGGAGTAGTAAAGTAGTAAATGAACTCTTGCTGGTTTCTGAACAGATCAGTGGTGATTCTGATATTGTTGGTGTCCTTGGAAATCTGCATATCTAATAAAGTGATTGAAGCAGAGCAGTGGGAAAATGCAAATTTCAGGAAGGGGGTAGTTTAATTGAGGTAAGTGATAGAATCTCAAAACTGCAAGGTGTCACCTTCACATACAATAAAATATCATCTATAAAATGCAAATAGCATGTGATATTTTATTTTATTTATTTATTTTAGTTTACATTTGTTAACCAGGATAGTCCAACTGGATAGATGTCCATTTTCAGGTTCCCTATTAGAAGATCAAAGACGCATTCTTTCGAATGCATCTTGGTCAAACTCAAAAGCCTGAAACGGCAAAATATCGAAACGGCTTTTAAGCAAATTCTTTCCCTGGGATAGAATTTGCTTGGCCTCTTTGTTACTTTGCCATTTTTGGCACTGTAGTGCGGTCTTGGAGTTGGTATATTTAAGTAGGGGGGTGTGGGGGGGCAAAGCCCCCCACTTAATGTAATATTTAAAGTATTTTATTTATTTATTTTTTTTGGAACAGCGATTTTTTCCCTAGAAAAAATTGCTGTTCTGACAGTTCAAAATTGTAAGCTTTCACTTACATAAGGTTGATTAATCACCGTTCACTTTTTTAAGCCTTCAGTGATCTAATATAGACCCCATTTTCAGCAGAGGCCTGGGGAGAAAAGATCCAGGGTACAAACAGAAATAAATTACATGGTTCATGTTAAACACTGTTTACAGACTCTTTATATAAGCAAGTTATACAATTTCCAAAGTTTAAGAATTCACAAGGTGAAAGACCTAGAATTTGTGACACATCTGAATTGCAATAAAAGTATAAGACTCTATCATAAGGAGAGAGCTAGTCAGGTTTGGTACAAGGACATAGCCAGTTTAGTTTTAAATACTGTTTCAGTCTTTTCTTAAATTGGCTCAAAGTGGCTTCTAGGGTTCTATCCTGCATGTAGTCCTCATCACATTTGCCCAGGGCTATGTTATCTTTAATGGGAGCCATGGCAGCCCCATGGCTATACCAGTTTTTTGTTTGTAATGTTTTCCATTGAAAGTGAAGAAATTAAAATCAAGTATAAGATTAGTAAGCTTGCTTAACATTTGCAGCTGTGCCTATGTACCTTGATTATGTTTCTTAAATGATTCAATAGCTGCTGTTATTCAGTAATTGTGAGGGATCACTGTGCATAAGGATCCTACATTGATAGTTAATAAAATACTGTCAGCTTCCACAGTAATGTGTTTTATTTTTCTTAAAAAATCCATACAATCTGTTATGTATGACTTATTCTTTTCTGCTAAATGTTTCAGCAAGTAGTCAAGGTAAATGACCATGACTTCAGTAGGGGAACCCCCACTTGCCACCACTGGTCTATAGGGTGGGTCTTCTCTGTTTTTGTGTGGCTTTGGTATTCCAAAAAAGTTAGGTAAATGAGGGCATGGTCTCTATAAATGTTTATAAAGATTTTCAGTAATAAGTCTTTCTTCTCATAATGTGGTGAGATTAGTGTACTAGCTAATTATTCTTTAATTGTCACATATTTTTAGTTATTAATATTTTTTTAATTTATACTGGATTATTAATTTATTTTTGAGTATTGATTTTAGTGTTGTGTTATTTTATATTGAGGGATCACTATTTTTAAGGACACTTTTTTTTTCTGTCCCACACTGGCCAGCACATAGTCAATGTACTTTTCCTGGTTTAACGTACTTATTAAATAACCATATAAGGTTGTATTCTTTACTGTTTTTTACTTTGCATATTGGTTAGTTTTGTAAATTTTTTTTTTTGTAGATAGATATTTTTATGTGTTTCAGTCCGTAGTTCTGTAATGGGTTGTGTCTCTTAAATGATTCCAGACCTGAAGAAATCTAGAGGGGAGAAAGCAATCTTTGTTAAGAATAATTTATGGAAATAGATGTTTTGGGCAATATATTTTTTTCTAGATGCAAAAATATATTTTTTTTATTGCCAAATGGTCTAATGTTGAAATATTTCCAAACATGTATTATAATGTCACCGATAAATTCACATATTTTGTTTAATAATAATCTGTTTAATAAGAAGTACCACATCACTATTATTTTTTTAATTTTATTTAAAGTGTATAAGGTTTAAATTATTAGGACATTTAGTAAGCAGGGCAGTACCAACTCGAATATCACACTGATAAGGATGAGAGTAGGGATTTGAATTTATAAACATATATACCAATATACTTTGTTTTACAACAAAATCAACCACTCCCATACCTGATAACAGTTACATAGTCAAAAAGTTAGGGATGAAGCTATAATTCTGTTTATTTTTGTTTTGTTTGAATCACTTGTCTGTGTGCTTATGAAGGATTTTCAACTGGAAACAGGCTGTCTACCCTGCTTGGATTACTTCTGAATACCCAACAGAATTAATAATTCTGTATAATATTAATAATATTTCAACATATTTTTTTTGTTTTGTGATTTTAGGACATTTTTTAATTTGCTACTTCTACTACCATTTTATTTTTCTGCTTTTAAATATATAATGATTAACTAGAAATATAGGAATTGAAAAACATCCACATAGAGATGTTTCTGATTTAACCAAAATTCATGCATTTAGCCCTCATCCTTCTTGTACTATAGTGGGTTCTTGCCATAAAATGTAATGTTCACCCAGCAAATTTAAGGATAATGTTGCTCTAATCAGCTTGTGTTTCACAATACTGAACAGCCCCAATAGCCATAAACTACTTGCAAACTTCCAAACTAGCTCTCTCAACAATTTCTGAGAAATTGCAACTAGCTCTGAAAAATTCTAATTTATTACATGGACCCTAATAATCCACAAAAATAGCCAGTGCTGGGTCACTCAAGTCATTAATTCCTAACTGTGTCATTTTTGTGCTATGTATCCTGCACCTCATTCTACATACCCTCCAGCTGACCCTAATATATATTTCTATGCCCTTGTCAACCAATGCCACTAACATTGACACAAAGCTGATCCCATGTGCCTCAATTGCAGTACTTAGAGTGTCCAAAATACATATGAGTCATCCGAATAATGCCTCCCATAAAAGAAAGCTATCAATAATAGCCTGTAAATTCATAGGTCCATAGGTGTGTACTAGGCTAATGGCCCTGGGGCCTTTACAAGCCTAGCCCATAGGATTACCCTGGCATTGTGCCACCCGACCTTAGTTCCCAGTGCTTCTGTTGAGTAAAACCACTGGAGTGAAATATTTCCCATCCACTCATCAAGATTTCTCTTGAAGAGGGCCAATGAGGTGCTCTGCTTGACATGTATGGAAAGTCTATTCCATATCATGGGCAGTCTCTGGGTTATGAACCTGTCCCACCAGCATGTTCTGTTGATTGTGGTAATGAGGTTGAGGTCTCTGGAGTGTGTGGTGTGGAGGGATTGGGATTTCTTTAGATGTAGCATTTCTAACAGAGCTGGGTCAGACATGGCTTTGTAAGTCAAGCAGAGATTACCTCTAAGTAAGCTATATGAGAATAGTTGGAGTTTTTTTTAGTCTGTCCATATAGGACAAATGTTTAAGGCCTAGGATCCTCTTTGTGAGATACTTTTGTGGCCTCTCCAGCTGTTGCAGGTGTTTAGTGAGGTACATGCTAAATGGGGCATTGTACTCAATGACTGGCCTAATCAGGGAAGAGTAGAGGGAGACAATGACCTCTTTCTTCCTAGATGCAAAACCCTTAGAAATGAAATGTGCCACATTGAAGGACTTTCGACCACAGTGGTAATGTGGTGGTCAAAAGAGAGGTGGCTGTCAACCTGTGTTCCCAGATCTCTTATAACACCTTCTGTGTTCAGCGGGCTAACATCAATGTGGCAATTCATGGGAACCGGGTTTTTCCCAAAGGGTATGACAACACATTTTTTAGCATTGCGCTTAAGGCCATGGTTCTGACATCAGTCGTTGGTCTCAGTGAGGCCTTTTTATAGGATGTCAACATCACTCGGGGAGTTAATAATAGCTCCCAACTTGCAATCATCTGCAGACTTTGCCAGCCAGAGTCCCATCATGTTGGCCTGGACTTCAGAGAAGTAGATACTAAACAGGAGCGGACCCAGGATCGAACCCTGTGGGACTCCACTCGTGACTGGTTGGCAGTCTGACTTGGAGTCAGCTACTTGCACACTGTGGGTTCTACATGTGAGCCAGTTTGCAACCCACCTAGTGATATAGGGGTTGATGCCTAGCTTAGTGAGTTTTTCTATGATTCCTGTATGGGGAATGGTATGAAAGGACTTGGCCAGATCAAGGTAGGCTGTATGAACCACCTTGCCTTCATCCACAGCTCTGGTGACTGACTCAAAGAAGTTGACCAAACTGAGCAGGCATGATCTACCCTTCAAAAAACTAAACTGTGTGGGATCCAGAGTTTGGAGAGTCCCTATATCCTTGTTTATTAGGTCCATGATGATGCATTCCATAGCTTTGCATATCAGATTCATCAGGTTAATTGGGCGATAGTTCCCAGGGTCTGTAGTCGCTCCTCCTTTGTGGAGAGGGATGACTGTAGCAGTGTACCATTTGGTAGGGACAAAGCCTGAGGTGAGGCTGTGATTGAACAGGGCACACAGGTGAGGTGTCAATTCACTCTGTAGTTCATGTAGAACACAGCCAGGGATATTGTCAGGTCCCATAAAAGCTGTATTTTTGGCCTTGGGCAGTGCTGTTTTAACTTGTACAGCAGTAATACTGGGTGCCTGGCAATCTACTGGTATTGTGACTGCTCCCTTGAGGGATGAGAGAGGGGTATATTGGCAATATCTGTTGGCTCGCTATAGGAGGTACCGTTGTGCAGTAGCTCAAAGCAAATCTGGAGTGGAGATTCTTTCCATAACTATGGAAGGCCTTGTGGTTTTCTTTACTATCTGCTGCAATTCTTTTTTCACAGCTAGCTTTAGAGGATTTGATGAGGAATCTTAAATTTTTGTTGAGGCTGATATAGGAGTTTTTCCAGTTTTGGGACTTCACCTTATTCCATATCAGTTTCCTTCTATTGTTGTAGAGTTTGTTTATGGCAGGGGACCACCAGATTGGCTTCCTTTTTTTGGAGGAGAGCATCTTGGTTCTGTTGAGTATGGTGAGATCCATGCACTTGTGTTCGTGTTCATACAGTGCATTGGCGTATGATTCGGTGGTCATGCAACTGATCTCCATTTGCATGGGTGCCATGAAGTTAGCCGCCTCTGTTTTTAGGTTCCCAAAGTTAGCTTAGGAGATGTTTTTCATGGTGGTTACCTTTGTGGGGGATGGGAGGGATGTGGATTTCCAAGATGATTAGTTTGTGGTCGGATCTAACCAGGGAGGAGTTGACTACTGGTGTAGAGCAACAGTCACCCATGTTAGTAATGACCAGGTCAAGGATGTTGCTACCTCTAATGGGGGTAAGAACGAGCTGGTCCAGGGCATTGGAACTAATGAATTCCAGGAAACATTGGGCAAGTGTAATTGATACATGAGTAGTTTTCACAGTTAATGGAAGGGTAGTTGAAGTTGCCCAGTATGAGAGTGTTAGGGTGGACCTTAATATTCTCCAGGGTGCTTAGGAAAGTGGAGTGTGAGTCTTGGGACATAGTTGGGGACCTATAGCAGGCTGCATCCTGAATCAATGCCTTACTCAATATTAGCTGCACCTGAAGTATCTCAGATGAGTTATGTTGGGCTACTAGTCTGGAGGTGTGTGCATCCTTTATGAATATGGAAACACCACCACCTTTGGAGCTTTGGTCCAAGTTCTGAGGCCAAAAGGTGTGGAATGAGTTATAGCCTGGTAGTGCAGGGGTGCTTTCTGCTGCCTTGAACCAGGCCTCTGTTATGGCACAAATGTCAATGTTCTCCATTTTAAGGAGTGCTTCGAGTGAGTGCATTTTGAGATTTAGACTTCTAACATTGAGCAGCATGACCCTTAGATTACATTTGTTTGTAGCTGTTACTGTGGTAATTTGGTCTTTGGAACATCACCAAAAAAAAAAGGCACTATAGGGATGTCAAGAGCCTTGGCCATTATCCAGAAGCCCAGGGGTGACAGATGCAGGCCATCTCCGGCAAAACATCGAGGTCTGTCAAGTATGTCACCCAGGCAGACAGATACTTTATCCCCTTAGAATGACACAATTGCTGAAATCAATCATTTTCTGCTTGTACTATGATGTCATTCTGGGTGATGGTAGGATGCTGCTCAGGACTAGGGTCATACCCGCCTGGGCTACATAATCCAAAAGCTCCTCCATGTCTCTTTTCATGTAGTCCTGGGAGGTACGTCTCAGGTCATTCACACCCACATGTACAATGACAGAGTCATTTTTGTACCTGTTGTTGAGGGATGTGAGTGTGCGCATTATGTGGTGGATTCTGGAGCCTGACAGGCAGCTGACTATTACTTTCTCCTTATTCAACCTAGTGAGTGGGACATCAGTGTGCCTCACTATCAAGTCAGCTATGACTAGTGTGTTGGGCATGCTGTTTTACCTTAGGGGCTTTGGTTGAGTGTCATGCTGTTTAGGAGAGTTATGTGTCTCGTGATTAGTGTTGTGTTGTGGTGGTTGAGTGCATTTCTGCCTTGGAGGTTTCTGCTGTTTGGGTAGATTTTTATTGAGAGCCTCCGCAAAGGTGGGTGTCCGGTTTGTGTTTTTATGTGAAGGCAGTGCTGGTGTGTGCTCTGAAGGGCTATGTGTTCCATGTGGTGTGGTGCAAGTGTTAACCTTCCCATCTTGACCAGCTATTCCAGTCTTGTCTGGAGAGTGCATGGCTTAAAATTTGGATATATAAGTGTATCTCTCGTAAGTCTGAGTGTTGGGAGGTAAGAGGAGAGGGCTGTCAGTGTACATGAAGCAGTTGCTACATTGACTCAGGATGCCCAAGTTCACGAGGTGAGAATGTACAGGCAACTGACCTTTAGACATGCCTGGAGCAGTGGGCATTAATAATAAGTACTGGAGCTGTTTCCTTGTAGAACATTTAGTGCTGGTAGTACTTTTTTGTGCTATAATAATTGCTACAAGAAGTCTGGTAAAGTGGTAGACTGATAAGCTAGTAAAAATGCAAGAGAGGAGAGAACTAGTAGATCTAAGGGAAAAATGTAGACTTTGGCACCACTCAGAAGCTTACAAACAACAGGAAATCTGTATCTGGACTAGACTAGTTACAGGAGAGGTGGGAAACAATCACAAACATGAGCTTTTAAACCAGAAAGTTGAAAGAGATGGAAAAACTGTCCAAACGGCCAATAAACTACAATTTCTTTTTATAAACTCAAACCACAAGCCTTCTAAAACTATATCCAATGCTGTACCTATCCTATACAACTACAGATGCCTCACCCCCCAAATTGCCTTGTTTCACCAAGATCGACCAAGACCTGCTCTTAAACTGACCAGCTGTTACCAGATCAACCATGCAACTATAGTACTAATTCATCCATTTCAAACACTTGCAGAGTCTTCAAATCACTGCTCCTTTTTCTGTGAATAACATAATGTCCTTATTCCTAAAATCATAGACTGCTTTAGGCCTTTTCAGTGAAAACCAACATAACCAGCCAGAAAATAAAATAATTCCCCCCATGATTCCTCTAAAATACATCACTTGAAAACCCTCTCAATATATGACAATTAGCGATGGGAACCACAACAAACCTAACACAACTGTCAAAACAAAAGTCATCGATAAACTTCAACAATCAAATAGTAATTATCTTTACCCACAGCAATGGCAGCAATCCATAAGTTAGTGTCTTCATAAAGAAAACCTTCCAATTGCTAGGAACCCCCACACACTTCCACAAACATCTATAACACTCAAACATCCACAGAGGCTTGGGAATCTACCACGGCCTTAGCCCCCATAGCTGTAGCCTCCAGGCTAGTTGCATCCTGATCATTCTATCTGGCCCATGTCACTTCAACCAGTACACTTAGTACCCTGTCATATATATGCTGTAGGGATAACTCTCCCTTAAGAAAGCAAAAATGCTTCTACAACTGCCCACTTTCCTTATAGGCTTAGCTAGTGAGCGCTGCTTGTAACTACTGTCCAAACCAACCCACAACTGACTGTCACTGTTCCATACCTCTCATGGCACAACCACCAAACTCCTGTCTGTCTCTACAGCCATGACTAAAACTCTATGAAAGTAAAATAACCTTGATATGTAAAACAATTAAAATTCTCTTATAAATGCCATGTTAAAACAAATAAACCTAAATTAGTATATAACAACTATACTCAACAGCTCTGAAATATAATTCAATATAGCAAATCTTTAGCCAAAACCTGTATGACAGCTAAATTAAAGAAACAAAAGAACCTTATTATACTCTGACTTCCCTTACCATGCAGTGAAATAGCTTACCTGAGTATCATTTCTGAAAAGTACTGTTTTCTCTTTCCACTCTGACAACCCTAAACTGCCAGCCATCAGACTCTGAATTTCAGGAACAGAATGCATAACCAAATGACCACATGCTCCTAAAACAACTTGGATACCCTAACCCCATTATGATCTGAACCAGCTTAGACACCTTCACCATGTAATGGTTGAACCAAGCAGCTTCAACAAGTTAGTTACAGACCTGATAAACTTTCCCTGGACCTCATCTAACCTTCCTCAACTGGCCAACAACCTTGGATCTTAGCTTAGCCAGCTTCTCCTATGGGAGGTATGTATCTCCTTTCCCAACACAAGGTAGTACCATGGCTGGCCCTTCTCACTTAATTGCCAGTAACAGCACCCCCAGCTTGACCTCAAATCCAGAAAAGACTTGCTCCTTATTGTTGCCATGGCACTGACTAGCCAGAAGGCAATAAGATAATGAATCACTCTCATACCAACAAATCTCCTTACTGCAAAACCTAATGCATGGCTGTGCCAAAATTAGCAATTTGCTGCCAGTCATTGTGCAACAAATGCAGATAATCTTACCAAGTTAAACTTCAAACTAAACCACACCCAGGAAAGCCAGCCCTATGCACTACTCCTAGGTTGATAATCTTTTATTCTCCTTAGAAGGCTACTGCCGAGGTGCTAGAGGTTGGACTAAATATTTATTGTGGAAGATCCTGGTTTTTGGTCATTTATATCTTGGATTTTATTTTTTGGTTTTTATTTTATTTGTTGTGATAATCTTTTATGGCCTGTCATGAATCATACAAATAGCATACTGAATCTCCACAACTACCTTGGCTTTCCTTCCCCAGCTACCAGCCTGAGTAGCACACACCTTTAAAACATCATGCCTAACCACATGACCACCTGCTTAGACTCACACTATAGCAATGTATTCACCACCTTTACTTTTCTAAAATGCTATCCATTCAATGACCAAGCACTATCCTTTCTCAAAATGGAGCTTTCTTGTAAACAAGGTAAGTTAGCAGGGGATAAATTCCCCTACTGAGGCTCCCTCTTAAATATAAATGTCTTAACTGGTCCTAAGTCTACCTGATCTCCAATTCTCAAATGATGCTAATGCTGAACAACAGCATGAAAGAGGCTGCTAGGCCCTTGTTCTAGCCTTATAAATTCCCATCCCATTCCACCTGCTTATCTAACTTTCTTACACTGGCCCGCACCTAATCCCATACCTACCCTGAACTGTTCCAACCCCTCCCTTTCTCTCTCTCTCTCTCTCTCTCTCTCTCTCTCACTCTTTGTCCTCTATTTTCCATGAGATTTATATCAGTACAATTACAAACAGATGGAAAAAATGGTCAAAACTACAGCTCAAGGAAACATTTGTAAAAAATAGCCTTTGTTGGAGCAGAAGCTTGCCAGTTACTTAAATATAATACCTCCATAGCCACTAAATTTTGGAGAAGAGATACAAGCCTCTATTCACAGAATCACTGCTGGAAAGCAAATAGGAATTACGTGTGCAGTGGTATTCTCTGTGAAACACCAATCAACAAGTTCAGTCTCTCTGAGACTTGAAAGCAATGAAATTAAGCCTCATCCAACACTTAATGAAGAGCACAGCAACTGCTTTACTCCCCCTTCTCACTGAACCTCACCATCCTTCATTTCTTTCAATAATTCCTAAATGTTTTTTTCAGGTATCTCTGTTCCACTTCATTGGGCAGAATTTTCTATCACTCCTCTCATCCAGTGTTAGCATAAACTCTCCCACTGTTACCTCCACCCCTCCCTCTCTTCTATTATTCTCCAAGTTCACAAAAATGTCTTGAAAATATATTTCCCTTTATTGTTTGGGATATATGATTTTCCTATTTTCCACCATCTCTGATTTATTCTTCCTATCCATATCAGCCATTTGCCACACTTTCTATTGATCTTTCTGTTTGTGCACCCTAATTAATACACTGCTACTTCCCCTTTCCTGTTTCCAGCGAGCTGAATTTCTGAGCGTTTAGTTACTTAGTGCAGTGTCTTGCGTCTTTAATTTTGCTTTCTGCAGTAATGACATGCTCACTTCCTGTTTGATACACTTTTGTCTCTTCTTACTGTTTTCATAGGATTTAATACCCCTTATATCAGTGGTTCCCAAACTTTTATGAGCCAAGACCAGCTTTCAGAAATGGTAATTTTTCACGACCCGCTGTTCTTCCAGACATCGCACTCACACGCACACTCACATCTATGACCAATTTAGAGTGTCCAGTCCACCTACCTCATGTCTTTGGAATGTGGGAGGAAACCTGAGAACCTGGAAGACACCCAAACAAACACAAGGAGGACATGCAGACTCCACACAGAAGGCAGCCTAGCTGAGAACTGAATAGGAGAACCTCTTGCTGTGAGGTGACAACACTATCTGCTATGCCTCTGTGACAGTAGAGCAGAGAATATCGAGGCAAAATGGGAGGGGGAGGGTTATACTATCCTGATGTCATTGTACTTACCACTCCCACAGCTATGGAGTGGTGATCCCCTACAAAAGATGGCTTCCAGCTCTGCACTTATAATTCCCCACAGAATCTCTCAGTCACCGGAGCTAAAATACTGAGCTACTACAAGGTTAACTTTTCAAGTTGTTAAGAAGCCCAAAAGCAAGTGATCAAGCCTGGGGTACCCAGAAAGCAGCTTCCAAGGGATACAGGGCTGTTATAGCATTAAAACAAGAGAATAAAACCCAGAAGTAGCACTGTGTCAAGTGGGGACAGGAAAAAAAATATTTCATTCTATACGTTGTCCCAAGTCCTGTATTTTGAGAGGACATGACATTGTGGCTACCATATCACAGAAGAATACATTGAGCATCCAGATATAGGTATGCAGAACTTAAGTTTAATTTCTGCTTTATTTCAATGTGATAAATTTCTAATCACTATTGCAAGTGACAGAATGCAGCCAATATAGCTTAAATGACAGGGAAGTATAGAAGTACTTAACACTAGATAATAGTCTCTTGAGTCTCTTATTTTCTGACCTAGAAAAGAATAAATTTTACTGTGGATGAACTTACCATGTTTTCTGTAACCTATTTTGAGAAATGAGTCTTCTCTATAAGAATTAATATTCAGATATAATATAACGTAATAAGTAATAAGTAATAATGAGATAAGGAGTAGAAAATAAATTGTAGGAAGAAAGAATAGTAAGAATCGCAAAACGTGGCCTCAGACACAGCCACATGCATATTCTGCAAATATTTCTGAGTACACGTAACACACAACTTTCACCAAGATTAGAATATATTGAAAGATGCATTACTTCACACAGTGTTAAAGCAGTGCTGTCTATATCACTCACCAGGATAAACACAAAATAATTTATAGGTGACAATCAAGACATGTTTTACTCAAGAAAAATGGGTAGTTAACTGACAACCACTTGTCCAAATCAAGGTTTTTGGAACTTTGATCATAAATTATATTCAGCAAAATAAGGTATTGTCAGGTGGAACTCTTCCCTACCTCCAAACTGAAGCAACCTCAGAGTTCATTATATTAGTTGGAACCTACAACAGGCATAATTTCTGCATGGATGATGTTGGGATCTTTGCCCATTATTGGAAAATACCATTGCTTCCATTTATCTGAATGCAGTTTTGAGCACTTCTTCCCTAAAGTGTGTATTTCAGAAGTTTGCCTGAAAATCGGAGAGGCAGACCCAAGTTTATTGATATACCTGTGCATTTTAATACTTGTAGGTATCCACAATCAGACTAGACAATGCATCTGTTTTCAACAAAAATGTATCAGTAATGACATATGGACCAGTGCTTAAGGAATTGTTATTAACTTATCCATAATTAAAAGAACAAAGTATTTACATGAAATGCATTTACTGCATTTTGACTGCTGAAATAATATATGCATACTAGTCAAGATGCCTAATTCATTCCCCCTTTAACCAGTATTCATGTTTATTAATTGGTGACCCTGTCAATAACCTTGAACAGGTAAATATGTAAGAGTACCCTCTTACATATTCTTACGTATACCCTGTTACATATACTGAAAGCATATTGTTTTGTGAAATTATCTATATTTCCATTCTCCAACTGACTGGGAAGAAACTAGAGCTCTTGTATCACCCATATACAGCAATTTCACAAGTTCATAGATAAAACAAGAATACAGCTAAAGCAAATCAAAAGAGGAGAAATTCCTAAAATAGTAGGTGAGAAGAGCTCCATCAATACTCCTGCTGGAACAAGCCATAGTGTAGTGACAATAGCTCAAGAGGAAACACACTCACCTATGCTACAGGAAAATTAAAAAGGTGCAAGGTCTATTCCTATGTTAGGTTGTTGGAGTATATGCATACAAACAATCCAGGGCAGGAGACAGATTCAGTCATGACTAGTACACTACAGTAGTCTTCTTGGGACCCGGGTTAATTGTCACATTGATGCAACATCCTCAGTTGGCTGTCACAGTGCCCCAACTTATGGGTAGGCTGTGGCTGTAAACAACTGAAGTTTTTTTTATTTTTTGAAATCTCCCACCGAGTCTCTGAGAGTCTGTTTAATATTTAACATGACTCAGCCAAAATCAGCTTGTGACCCACACTTTGGGAGCCTCTGCCTTATATATTTTATTTTAAAAAGTGATCTCCTTTCCACTACTTTTCCTTTACTCCTCCCCCCTTTCTCTTCCCTTCTCGCTGTATCTCCCCAGACTTGGCTATCTTGTGCGCCTACACACTGCATCCCCTCTATCCAGCTATGTATATTTGGACTTTTCAGGATATACTCCTCTTTGATTTTCCCCTCTCCACCTTAATTTCTGTAATGATGACTGTGCCACATTCTGTCTTTGCTCCAGTCTTTTATTTCTTTACACATGCCTAGGTCTCCACTTTCTTTGTTCTTTTATCTAGATACGTGCAGAAGGCAATACCAATGAAAAAGGAAAGGAATGCCACACTATTCCTGCACTGGTTTCTCAATACCCTTTTTTTTCTTTTAACTACCCCTCACATTTTTGAGTGTGCATTCCATGCCACAATCAACATAGCGTGCTTTCCTTTCTACTTTTTCTCTTACCTTCTTCTCAGTTGTTCCTTCCCTTCCTATTGTTATTCTGGATTCTGGTAGTTAACTTGAATGCAAGCTGCCTTACTGCTGGCCTTCTTGCCCAAATGTCCTTTCTTTTTCCAGTCCCTCTTCTTACATCTCTTATTGCCACAGAGATTCACTCGCCTCCTTCTTGTTATATATGTTTCATCTTGCTTTCTAGTCTGCTGCTTTTCAGTTATATTCCGTTGTTTATAATTTGAGCCATTGGAATTTGATTTCTTGCCATATCTAGTTCCTCACCATTGCTTCCCTTACTCTTACTATGATTTCTGCAGGTCCTCATTGGGGGGTTGAATCTCCTGCATGTTATGTTGCATCAGCTGATTTTTTGTCTTTTTGTTGATCCTCCATCTTGTGTTGTTCCTCTCTCTTTATTAGTTAGCTGTCATCTCTACATACTAAGCTCATATGCTGCCTTTGCTTCTTTCCTGTCCCTTTTGTATTTCTGACTGTCAGGGTAGCTCCTTGTTTTTCTTTTTTTTCTCTGTCTTACCTGATTTATTGTTCTTCCATATATTGCTGTACACAGCCATGACACGCCAGGCTAAAAGTCAATAGTTGCAACCCACGCTAAAACTGCTACATTTCTAATAGCTGGTTTGTATTTTGTAAGGAGTTGGTTATTCTTCATCCCAATTTTACTGTTGTTTCTGATGCTACCCCTCCCATTTCTGGTCTGGTCTCCTTTTAGCTGTCTGCACTTTTTTATTTTCAGTACCCAACCCCTCTCTTACTCTTCCCTCATTATTCTTTTGTGTGTATACATTTCATTGTGCATTTCCTTTCTGTAAATTCCTTTTACAACCGTTCCTTGTGTTTCTTCTGCCACTTCTTGCATTAAACCATGCCATTTATGTATTTTATTTCATTATGGCATTACGCTGCTTCCATTATATGTAAATATTAACATTATTTGTTTAGAGAAGATTTGATACCATTAACATTCAAGAATCAGGGGCCCTTGGTTCCTTGTTGCTGTATAAAAAAGAAGTCTCTTATGGTGAAAAGGATTCTAGTCTCTTCTATAGCTAAATATAATTTTCTATGAATTTGATTTATATAAGCCACTTTCTATACAGTGTTCAAGTTTTGATGTCTTCCTTTAGCCCTTTACCTGCTTCCTCTTTGAGGATGTGAGGTACACATAAAAAGAAATGTAAGGCCACTTATTACAGTACTTATGGTCTGCCTTCTCCCTCCCATCATGTCATGACTGCATTTCTCTGGTCTGCAGCAGTCAAATCTATGCATGCTTTGTAGTCTCCACCCTCAAAGGAAATTTGTCTCCTTATTCAAAGAAAAACTGTCTTCATCCTCTGTACGGCATCTCTTTGGAGCTGTATGGGTGGTAGGTCTCTGTTCAGCTTTTCTGCATCCCCTTCTAGCCATATACTGACTGAGTGTATCTTTTGTTTCACTTTTCATTACACTGATAATTCCTGCTTCTTTCGTGATTCTCAGACATCTCTTGACTACATTGCCCATTCATTCTGTTTTCTGCACTTCCTTTATTTGTACTTCTGTTTCCTTTGTATCCTTGTATTTCTTTTTCTCTTTTTTCTCTTACATTTCCTTCATCGTTTTCTCTATTCTCTAATCATTTTTTTGGATGCATGTGTATTGTGGCCCTGCGGTGTCCCCACTGATTGTTATGCTTGCCTCCTTGCTTGCTATATGCAATTGGGCTTTTTCCATGAAGTGTATTTTGTTTGCTTTCTTTTCATTTCAGGCTGGCCTGTGAAATTCGAATTTTCTTGATTTGTCTTATTGTTTTGCAAGACAGTGATATATCCATAGCTCACAGTATTTGTGCATGGTTTGGAGACTATAATGACATTTCCCTAGGAAATCCTAAGCTTCTTCCTTCCATGTCAGTATAGAAATAATTAGCATTCCTCTCTTTTATAGTCTCAGTGACATTGGTTAGCCTATCAGGATAACAAGCAAAGAAAAATAAATAAATAAATAAATAAATAAATGAATAAATAAATAAATAAATAAATAAAAGATATCCATACAATTCAAGGGGTCACGTCTTCACAATTATCTATTTAAACCTGTCTGAAACATTTTTCTTAGTTTCCCTTGTTGTCATTCCAGTGACACAGCAGATGCAGTATGTTTAAATTGAATACCTTCTGCTCATCTTCTTGTAAAGGCATTGTTTAATATTCACCACTGACCATCAAACCATGTGGTAAAATATGAAGCTGCAGGACTCACAAAATTGTCAGTGTTTAAAACTCCCACAAGCTAAGCAGTCACTTTGTAGTGAAGGCTAAGGCTAAATGGATATGTGCATCAGTCATGTGAACAATGATGGAGCAGAATGTAAAGTAATAACAAAGTGGTTAACTAACCATTCACTACTATGGGTTAACTAACCATTCACTACTGTGGGTTAACTAACCATTCACTACTATGAAATCTCCAGTGCAGTCATGAAAGTGACATCTAAATAACCAGGCAGGTAGTTCTTTAGACACTGTACATGTTGTCAAAAAATTATTAGTTACAAGTGTCTGTTTATACCTTGTTAAAGAAGCAGTGTGGCCATTTGATCTTATATAATGTCAGAGGTAGTTTAGTATAGCACCTGGGTGTGGGGTAAACTAAATTTACCACGGTTGGCGTGGTTTGGTCCCGGGGGGCCCGAGGGACAAACAAAAGCCAACCAACCGGTAATTAGCATTACCCACACCCAGAAAGTGGTTATTGCTATTATATGACATTATTTAAGAAAAGAAACTATTACTTTTCTTAAATAATGGCATAGTATAATGCCTGTTTACTGCCCTTCTGCAGATGTTATCCGCCGACGGTTCTGATGTACTGCGCGCGCCTGTGCATACAGAGCTGTGCAAAAAGCAACGGAGAAAGCAAGATCTCCTTTTTTTTTGTTAGATTAGTTATGAGTTTAACATATAGCGACAGTTTAAAATAAGCAACGGAGATGTCCTGGAAAAAGGCCGACGTCCAGGCGAATCGACCTTTTTCCATTAGTATAACTCGATTTACAACGGGCACGCTGGCCAATCAGCGTGCACGTTTTTCGGCAGTCATGGTATAATATACAATAACCTGAAATCTACTGCCATAAATGCAAAACTTAGTTACCATTTATTTACTTCATTTGTTTACCGGGGTAGAAGATTGATCAAGATATCAGTCAGCTGTCATTAAGTCTGTGAATAGCACAAGGGACATATGTTCTACCACAAGTAAGAAACATCATGGTGTGACTGCTTCAAGTGCAAGAGTTTGAATTTCTGAATGTGCAGAATGTATGCAAAGTTCAGTCTGTGGACTATGTAACAGAGGAAAGTTTAGTGGTCATCAAAAAAGCTGTGTCACATTTTCATGTACACTAAAATGGTTAATCCATTCTATAAGGGTTATTTCAACACAACTTGACTGAGAGATAATATTAACACAATACTACTCAACGAATGGCGTGGTATGAAAATGCTGGGAAAATGAAAATGTTTACAAAGGAAATCCACTGCATGACTGAACTAAAGATAATGAGAAAAAAGAGTTTGCAAGAGTAGCTTTTTCTCTCCTTATTCTAGATAACGCAAGCATGACCCCTAGGAAATCATGTTCCACTGCCGTGTACTTAGAGGTGCTGAAGATTAATATTACATATGAGCAATTTCAGACTACTGATTAGACACATAAATAATTAATGCAGTGTTATTGTGGGATGATTATGGTTATTTCTTTTAATGGGATTCTCAAATCAGTTAAACTGCTCAGTATTAATTCTTTATGATATCTAGCCATGCATACATTTCCAAAAGCATACCAGGGACTGTTTTGCAATTATAATTTATCTACCTTTAACAAAAAGACCTAAAAAAGAACACTGTAGTATTTTTGTCCTTATGTCCATAGAAAAAATGCTGTCTACTAAATGGGCATATGCTGACATATGCCTTCTAGTTATCCATGTATTAAAAACAATAACTAGTTTTTATGAGCATGCATTTACAAACAGTACATAATGAATACCCTACTCAGCATTCAGCATGTAGAATTCTATGACTGCCATTTTATTTTTTCTTCTTATATTTATGAAGAAATTGAATTGCTCTATCTGTACAGCTATAAATTTGAAACATCTGCAGTGTCATTTGTGTTATGTTTTATAGCAATATTGAAATATTAATATGTAGTATGGCAGAATATCACACCATATCAGAACTTTTCTTGAGATTTTATTAATTGAGGAATCATTTCAGTCCACCATGCATGATTCATGATAAATGAGTGCCAATTTTACACTTTTACTACTTGGTTCTTTCAACTGCACTGAAACCGAAATACATTTTTTTATGAAAATGCCAGAGTAAGACTATTTAACATCTAATAATAATGTGTCGTGTTTACCCTCAGGGTTAAGACTGAGGTCCCATGGCCTTTATTGCTACCTGAAAACGTGAGTGCTAACCTCAATTATTTAAATTAAATTCTCTGATTTTCAACTTTCTGAGTTATGGAAAGTAGCTCAATTTGACAAGTGTAAATTAGCAGCCATGTATGTGGAGTCTCTTTTAAATAACTCTAATTGGATAAGTCATTATAAACATTCACAACAATTTCTGCAGAAATACAATATGTATGTATAGTAGAGTAAAATAAAAACAACAAAATAAAATAACGAATGTCAGCAGAAGGGGTTATTTATTTACTTGCTACCTAGGAAGTAGATTAGTCCTAACACCCTTTAGAGTCACTACACACCACAAAAGATGATGCCTGTGTGCAAAGGCTGGGTAGGACCCACTGACTCAGATAGTTCTGGAGCAGAGCAGTACCCATACATGTCATCTTCTAGAATTTCATAGAATATCCTTTCTTTCTTTTCTTTTTAATTTAGCCTGTTCCTTATAAAATATGTGGTTTTCTTGCAAATCATTAAGGAATATAAGGAATAAAGTCACTAAATAATGACAGACGTTTGAGTTTCAAATGTCATATCTTTTAGAAAATGTATGCTTGATGCAAAACCTATTATACTAGCAACTTTCTACATTTATAAGAGCAAAATTTAAAATTTGTTCCTGATTTTTGGCCTTTGTCCTTCTGTTATTTTTGGCTTTGTACAGATTTCCTGTGCTAAAAGGTTGAAAGATATGGAGGTACTCATGCTGTCTTAATATACTATGTACTCTTCCACACACCCTATGGAGCTTTGACAAACATCAATGGGTTGAGCCACAAGGTGATAACATGCTGCACTGACTGTGTGTGTCCACACCAACCTGTCCTTTAAGTTTAGTGTGCATGCACTGGGTGGTGTCCACAGACACATGGTCTGGGTTGGGGATCTGTTCTGCATACTCCCTGTGTCCAGCACTGACACTGTACTCCCCAGCTGTACCAGCTGTTTACCAGCATCATTGTCAGAGGCAATCCTCTGTCCAGCATCAGATGGACAAAGCTCCATGGTGTTGGAACTGGATACAGCATCATCTGGAAAAAAATGAATGCATAAGACCCAATATAAGTCAATCCATCACCTCTGTTTCACACCCAGTGCAGAATAAATATGCAAGGAAAATAGTGGTATTAATTACTAATTTAACCTTATCTTGTGCAGGTGCACTAATTACTTGTATTCTTTACATACCTAACATACAGATAGCACATGTTATTGTCATGTCCAGTACTGGGGTAGTTACAATTGATACTCAAAGAGCACACTGTAGATCAGTTCTAATATCCAACACCCGGCCATGGGAATGTGATGACTCAGATTCCCCATGTACAGACACTGACTAAAGCAATAAGTGAGAAGATCACTGAAAAAAAACAATCGGTAAAAACAAAATGAAAACTCCAGCAAAGCTAGAACTTCCACTGAGTGACCTCCCAAACCTCTTGTATCAGAGGCACATGGGATATATGCAAATGACCCTTATGAACATCAGGTGTTTCAGCTAATTGGCGATTCTGAATGCTCATGACTTGTTTTGTTGTTTTAAAGGACAATTTCAGGCCAATAAAGCCAAACCACACTAGCTGTGGATATGCACATTTTGGCCTTGTTATGACCTCGTCAGCAGAGCACAAGCAGAGTGTTTGACTAAGCATAATAAACACAGGGCTGTTATACCCAGCTGATGTCATGTCATGGGCATTCAGAAATGTCACTTTGGGCATGTGTATAGAAGCCAAATCAATTGCATAAACATAAAATAAGGGATGAAGCACTCATTACATTTCATGGCAGCTTAAGTCATACACTAAATTATTAGCAATGAGCTTAAGTTGCATACACTACAGAAAATGAGGTCTGGTATATTTCAACAGAATACATCAGCTCTTAACACAAAAACAAGTGCATTTCAAAGGGTTGTACTTTGGAGTATATGCAAGATCTATACTTATGCATTCAAGGAGACTGGGAACAGGTGGAAATGTCAGTCACTAAAATAATACTTTTTACAAGTGTGTACACCTACCTGGATCTGTTTCTGGCTTCAACCCTTCACCCTCCCACATACTTTTTACTAGAAGGCAACTACAACTTGCAGAAAGACTGATTATTTTTAAAACATGCAATAATGATCACTTTTTCTCTGCTACTGACTGACCTTGGAGAAGAATGAATGAATGACACACGTTTGGGCTTATACAGATCACTGCAGTAAGTGTTGTGCAAACAGTTGCTGAGGCAAAGCAAAGATATGAGCAAATTCAGCTTGATCAACTGAAGATCAAACAAAGTGAGTTCAGAAAAGTCAACAAAATTATACAAATTTACAAAAATTTGGCTCTTAGCTGTAATTATTATCTTTTCAATACACATAAATGTGTCAGTTCTGATTTAATCAATGAAACATTTGTCTTTACATCAGACTAATTCTTAAAAATATCTGGTATTATTCATCCTTTGAACACTAGGCTGATAAATGTGTCAGTGCAATGATGGCTTAAATGCTCATAGATTATTAAGAGGCATGATGATCCATAACAATATTGCCCAAATTATAGGAAGCCTGATGGTAATTATTATTATGAATGTACTACTTCATTCCTTTAATAAATTGATATTACAAAGTCTAGCTAACTACTGCATTCATTTTGAATTATGCCATTTCAGGACATTTTCAAAAGCTGTTAATATTATGATGTGATCTTAAATTTTGTTTGATGAGCCCTTATCAACAGTGGTATAGCTTTTCATGATACACATATGCAAAAACAGCTTAATAAGGTCACCTGTAATAGAACTGGTGTACAACAGACTGAATGAAGCAGCTAGCAATATTATATTCAAGATCCATTTTAATTCTAATCATTACCAAAAAATCTACTTTGGCAAAAAATGAAATGAAGTATAAATCTATTTGGTTATGTCCAATAACATAATTTTATGACATTTCATTTCCCTCTTACAGTTATAAAACAAGTAATCATTAAATTAAAAAATAATAAGACAGGCAATTCAAAACGTGTTACACCTTCAACATCATTAGTCAAAAAGGTTATCATTTAGTCTGTTTGTTCATGGAATTTCAGACAATTCTCATGACGGCATCTTTTCTACAAGTTAAAGTATTTTTCACTATTCAGAAAAGAAAAGTATGAGTAGAAATACAAAACAAAGCTTACATATGTTGTACTCTGTTCATCAAATGTTAATGACAATTTGTGACTCAAAAATATGAATGCAAAATGCAAGAGAAGAACTCTGCAAAATTTAGTCAACTCCATTATATACTGATTTACAGTGCTCATAAAATGTTATGGAAAATGCCACAATACAAAATGCAAAATGTTTACATTTCTAGCAAAGCTAATATGGAAGAAAACTGTCCTGGTCATACCCAAGATCCAGGAGCACTGAATGACCCATGTAGTAAAGTTCTAAAGAACCTAGAGTTGTATGAAGATGCTGTTCCACCAACTGTCTGAACAGGAAGTGTTAGAAAAATATGTATTAATGTGCGTATTAGTAATATGCTTAGTGCATTCAGAGCCTAAAAGAGTTAACACCTTTATTCTATTTCATACTGCACAAATCTGTACAGACTGCAGTTGCCTTTTGACCTTGTACTATCGGCTAAATCTTGCTTGTGCCTTGGAAATTTACTGAGAAGCAAATGATTTCTGCTTGCGTGAGTAAAATAATGAATAGAACAATACTGCTTATATGAAACTTAGACAGGAAGTTCTGCTGTGCCATGGGAACATACACAGCTGTAGAAGTAATAGATAATTAGGACAACACCAGCTTGAAAATATAAACTGCAATCAGCATTTGCTTGTATTTGTATTATAAAAGTACCTTGAAAAGTAACAGTTTACAATAGACACTTGTAAATGAAGTACTGGTCACCAAGGCCAGGTTGTTTTTCTAAAAAGTTTCTCACAAATCTAGTCATGTCAGCAGAAAATCTGAAGTAACACTTGCTGTAGAACAATGCTTAAAGTTGTGTTTGATTACATCAGCTTAGAAGGCCATGTCTTGTAAAACAGTATAAGAATGAACGTACTTCTTGTTAGTAGTTAGACAAATCCTTGTATTTGCATGGTTTTGTCTCCTTGCTACAAGTAAATTAAAGTGCCTTAACTGAACCTTACGTGTATTGGTCTTTGAAGTTTTTTCCTTTGACAGATTGGTCCTTTGGACCGGAAACCTTCACTTCACCTCGGATCAGACAGGCCAAGTGACTTGGAACCGTACGGGGAAGAAACCACATTGGTTCTTCTTATTTGAAAAGTCCTCCGACTGAATTGTCGTACAAAAGAGGCCAGCCACTTTCTGATCTGCGACTGAAGGATGGGTTTACTCGAATCAGGTGATCAATCACAAAGGCTCAGCTAAGGTGAATCTACCTTCTTTTCTGTTTTAGATCAGGGACTAGATCTGTATTTACTAAAAGAGACATAGAGGAGCTCTCTGAGCATATAGCCCAGGCCGGTATGACCCTGACCTTGAGTAGCATCTTACCCTCACTAAGAATGATGCCACAATATGAAGACAAGGTGATCAATTTCAACAATTGGCTTAAGTATTGGTGTCATTCAAAGGGGATCCAATGCCTGTCAGCCTGGGATGACATGCTCGACAAGCCACAATGCTTCGCTAGGGACGGCTTGCACCTGTCACCCATGGGCTTTCGGATATTGGCAAAGGCTCTTGCTACCACCATAGTGCCTTTTTTAGGCAAGGCTCAAAAGACAAACCCACCTCCATAGGTATCACAAGTGATAAGAAACTAAGAGTAATGCTACTCAATGCCAGAAGTCTAAACCTCAAGATGCACGCACTCAAAACTCTCCTTAGCATGGAGAATATCGATATCTGTCCAGTAACAGAAACCTGGTTCAAGGCTCCCGAGAGCACCCCAGCACTACCAGGTTATACCTCATACCATGCTTTTCGGCCCCAAAACTTGGACCGAACCACAAAAGCAGGGGGAGTATCAATATTCGTCAAAGATACTCACACCTCCAGGTTGGTGGCACAGCACGAAGCATCAGAGACTATCCATGTGCAACTAACAGTGGGTAAAACTGCAGTTTATAGCCTGCTACAGACCACCCTCCCAAACCCAGGAACCCCACTTGGCCTTCCTGAGAACACTGGAAAATATGAATGTCTCTCCAAACACCATTATATTGGGCGACTTCAACTACCCAAACATAGACTGGGAGCATTACTCCAGCTCCAACACCCTAGCCCAAAGGTTCCTAGAATTTATAAACTCAAATGCTATGGAACAACTTGTTACCACTCCCACAAGAGGGGAAAACATACTGGACCTGATCATCACCCTCATGGGGACTCTATGCTCCAGACCAGAAGTGTATCCCCTCACTGGTAAGATCAGACCATAAACTAATCTCACTGGATATTCACATCCAAACCCCACCCCCTGCCCAGAAAACCAGAGTGAAAAACTTCTCTAAAGCAAATTTCATACTCCTCAAAATCGAGGTGGAATCCTTCAAAGCCCCTGGGCCTGTAGAAAATATGGCCCAGACCACAGAATCCTTTATAAACGCATTCTATGAACACCTTCAGGAATGCATGGATCATGCAATCCCAAATAAAACCAAGACCCAATCCTCCAAAGGCAGACGTCCTGTCTGGTGGACCCCAGCCATAAACAAACTATACAACAGAAGGAGGAAGCTACTACATGATAGAGCAAAATCCCAGAAAGGGAAGGCATCTCTGATCAGTATTAGCAAAAAACTACAGACACTCATAAAATCTTCTAAGGCCAGCTTCGAGAGAAAAATTGCACAGGACACTAAGGATAATCACAAGGCTTTCTTTAGTTATGTTAGGAACCTGGGAGGGAATTCCCAGATATGCTCAAAATTAGTCCAAAATGACCAAAAATACACCAAACCCACAGACATTGCCAACATCCTAGCTGACAGGTTCAGCGCAAACTCCCCCCCCACCCACCAAAAGGGCGAATATCTATCCCAGCAGAGTGCTGCCCCCCTGACATCTCAGATGCTCAGGTAAGAGCCGCCTTGTCCTAAGTAAAAAACACAGCATCAATGGGACCAGACGGTATCCCGGGCTGCATCCTACATGAACTCCAAGAAGAGCTAAACCCAAACATAAAACTACTGTTCAATCTCAGCCTTACTACAGGATATGTACCCAAAGAGTGGCGTACAGCAACAGTGGTCCCTCTCCACAAAGGTAGTGCCTCAACGGATCCTGGAAACTATTGTCCCATAAGCCTGACTAGCTTGGTCTGCAAAGCTATGGAAAGGATCATCATGGACCTCATAAATAAAGATATTGGGGACCTACAGACACTGGATCCTACCCAGTTCAGCTTTATTAAGGGCAGATCCTGCCTCTTAAACCTGGTTGATTTCTTTGAAACAGTCACCAAGGCCCATTGATGAGGGGAAGGTGGTCCACACAGCCTACCTGGACCTCGCAAAAGCCTTCGATACAATACCCCACTCGGGCATTATAGATAAGCTCACCAGCTTAAATATAAACCGCTATGTCACTAGATGGGTTGCAAACTGGCTCAAGGACAGAATCCACATGGTTAGAATTGCTGGAGCCATGTCAGACTCCAAACCAGTTACAAGTGGCATCCCACAAGGCTCAGTCCTGGGACCTCTCTTGTTCCGTATATATTTCTCGGAGGTACAGGCAAACATGGAAGGACTGTGGCTGACCAAGTTCGCAGATGACTGCAACCTGGGCGCCATAATTGACTCTCCAGCCGACACAAGCATCCTCCAAAAGGGCCTCATAGAAACAGACAACTGGTGCCAGAGCCATGGCCTCAAGCTAAATGCCAAAAAGTGTATAGTCATCCCCTTTGGCAAAAACAAAGTGCCCACAAATTATCACATAGGTGGTAATTCATTAAGTACAGAAGAAGTAATTAGGGACCTGGGGACCCAAGTTGATAGCAATCTCTCATTTGACAACCACATGGCCAAAGTGGTCAGAAAACCATTTTATATAGCCCACCTAATCATGAAGGGATTCACATCTAGATCAGGGGAGGTCATCGTGCCTCTTTACTCATCCCTCATCAGGCCCATAATTGAGTACAATGCCCCTTTTGGGATGTACATTACCAGACACCTGCAGCAACTGGAAAGACCCCAAAAGTACCTCACCAAGAAGATCAAAGGGCTCAAACAGATGCCATATGCTGCCCGGTTAAAGAAACTCCAGCTCTATTCAGTGGCATACCGCCTGCTCAGAGGCAATCTGTGCCTGATGTATAAAGCCATGTCTAACCCGGAATTAATGGACATGCTGCACCTCAGAAAATCCAAATCCCATCGATCTACGCACTCCAGAGACTTGAACCTCAGCACTGAAATAAATAGGACATGCTGGAGGGACAGATTCATGACCCAGAGGCTCCCCTCACTCTGGAATAAAATCCCAGTCCAGGTTAGGCAGAGTCCCTCATTGACTCTCTTCAAGAGGAATCTTGATGAGTGGATGGGAGATCATAGGTTTACCCCGGGTATCACTTCTGTTTTACTGTTAGACAGAGGCACAGTATATTAACCTCGAAAAAGGGCATAGCAAAATTAATTTAAAATGGGTGGCGAAAGCCAAACACACTCTGGATAGGCTTATAAATGCCCTAGGGCAGATAGCCTAGTATGAACCTATGAACCTATGTTAGAGACTTTGTTTATAAGTCAGGGACAGAAAGATTACTGTCTTGTCATAGATCAGGGAAACAGAGCAGGTAGGCAGTCATTCTGAAGAGACTATAAAAAAAAATGTGGTACCACGTAAAAATAAGGTGTCATGTAACAATTAAAAGGGTAGAACAAAATGGGTAATAATTGTACAAAAAGGTCCCAAAATCCACCGTTAACCAAAGACGCAAAATACATGCAGTCAGAGCGTGCTGATAATATTAAATATTACTCAAAATGGGTTAATAAATATGAATTTGATGGCAAACTAGAAAAATCCTCAGTTGTCAAACTTGTCAAACAGCTTAAAACCGATTCTAAAGGTCGGGTAAAAAAGCAACATCAATTAGGAATTCCTCAGGCACACAGGTGGATTGAGGAAGTAAACCGAAGGGAACAAAAGAATAATAATTCAAAAGCAATGTTTTTTAGATAAGGAGGACAATAACTTAGTAATAGCATTGGCCCCTCCACCTCCCTTACCAGAATATGAGGCAAGTGAACAAGTTAGTCCACCCCTGCGATATCCCGCTGTCACTATGAGTAGAGACACTACAAGAGCAAAACCGTTTGTTAGAGATCCCGTCGAGACCAGGTCTTGAACATGGGCAGGAAACTCAAAAGGGGACACTGAGTTATATCAAATGGGTAGAAATTCACGATATATGAGTGAAGAAGAAATATGCCCACTTATAGAAGTGCCTAATCCTCAGGCAGGGCAAGAAGGACAGGACCCAACTATTCTAGTGTATAGACCTTGGACTCCGGAAGACATCTGGAAAGCCACTGAGGGAATTCCCCATCCAAAAGTTAATTTTAGAAAGTTCTTAGAAAATTTGCAAGGAATGAGGCTGAGTTATAATTTAAATGGAGAAGAGGTAGAAAAAGTAGTCAGACAAATTGTGGGATCAGATTGGCACATGATTAGTGGCGACTGGAATCCCTGTGATATTGCACTCAGGCCCCTCCCACATAGCAGTGCAGAGTTAGACAACAGAGTGAAAGGTCTTACAGACCGAATCTCTGAGAAATGGAAACCCAGGGCAGACTGGACTTGAATTAATCAATGCTTCCAACAAGAAGGTGAGACTGTTGATAGGTATTATGTTAGAATGTTAGAATGCTTTAATAACCATTGTGGAATGCAGGTTCCTGAAGACCAGACACATGATTCCCCATATGAGCAGCAGTTAAAGAATGCATTTTTGAAAGGCAGTATTGCACCCATAAGCAGTTTCATTACAAAACACATGGTAGATCATCGTACAAGCAGATTACAGTCTTTACTTGAATATGCTAGGCATGCCGAAAGGCATTTTAATAGCAAAAAGAAAAAGAAAGCCCAAGTATTTTCTGTAGAAGATGGAGCAGAAGTATATGTAGTACAGTCCAGGAAAAAGGGCAAGAAAAATGCCCAGGGACACAAACAATCTGATCAACGATCAGAGGACTTTGAAGGGCAAAAGAAAAGGGGTGAATGTTTTAAATGCATTAAGAAAGGACACTTGGCAAGGGATTGCAAGAAAAATAAGAAGGCAACCATGGAGGATAGGGAGGGTGAGGACTGACTATATGGTAGTCAGGAATCACTAGAAGGGGATAGCAGAGAAGGGACAAATGAGTATGTGATAGAGGGAGTGGAGAATGCGACAGAAGACATAGAGGAAGTGCAAGAAGTTATGGATAGTGAAACAAATGAAATATTGGATTTGGCTTTATTGAGCCTAGAGCTCTATTTAGCAGACACAAAACCAGAAGTCACACTCCTGGTAGAAGGGAGGGAAGTCACATTTTTGTGTGACTCATGGGCCTCACGGACCCTGGTACATCACTTCAAACTGCCAGAGAACTCAGAGTCACCTGATTACATATTAGTGAAAGCAGCTAATGGACAGCTATATCGGAAGCCCCTCTCTCATAATATTGTGATAACTGATCCTGTTTCAGGATTGACCTAGAAAAGCAAAATTGTTGTTTCTGCAAAATGCCCAGTAAACCTCTTGGGCAGAGACCTTATGCAGCTATTTGGTATAGCAGTAGTTCCGACTATGCAGGGTATGGAAGCACAGCGACAAATTGATACCTTTGCAGTGCAATCGGAGGGTGGAATGTTTTATTGTTACAGCCAGGACTTGGTTACGACTGGTCCAGGGGCAGTGACCAAGGAGTTGATGAACGTAGTCATCAGCAAGTTCCCCTCCCTTGACATTGATAAACAGCATTTGTTGCACTGTACTCTGTATTATTGTAATACACCAGGACCTGATAAGGAATATGAGCAAGAATTGTTTAGAAATCGTGCAAACAGATTGGTATTACGTAATCTGTACTGGGACACAGAAGGGAACAGTGTAGTCAGCTGTTCATTGCCCCAGGAGTTCTTTGCACTCTACAAATCTAATCGATTACCACATGTTAGCTTAACTAAGGACAAAAATGTGAGATGGGTAGACATGGGAGAAAAAGTCACGAGATGGGAGAAACAGACAGAGTTAGAACTGTCAGAACAAGGAATATAAGTGCAGAAGTTGAATTGGATAACCCAGACCCACCCAGCTGTACACTCGCAGTCTAGCAAGGACAGCTGATTAGCACTCCTATTGAAGGAGGAAGAGAATGTCTTACAGAATATACCAGAAACTCTCTGGTCAACAGGAAAATCAGATGTAGGACTTATTCGTACAGCGGGACCAGTTACTATTACGCCAAAGTCAGCATTTAGACCACAAAAAAGACAGTATCCCTTAAGAAAAGATGCAGAGGTAGGAATCAAACCTATTATAGCAGCTTTACTTAAGGAAGGGGTGCTGGTGGAATCTCCTGATTCACCATGTAACACATCCTTATTTCCTGTTAAGAAAGCGAACGGGGAGTGGCATATGGTCCAAGATTTATAAGCTATAAATGACGCAGTAATACCAAGGGCACCTATGGTGCCAGACCCACACACCCTGTTGAATAATTTAAAACCTTAACAGAAATATTTTTCTGTGGTAGACATCAGCAATGCGTTCTTTTCGATACCGATACACCCTGATAGCCAGTATTGGTTTGCATTCACATTTCAGGGGAAAAGGTATACATATACTTGACTACCACAGGGGTATTGTGAAAGTCCAGCAATATTCTCACAAAAAATGGCAAGAAACTTGGCGAGGTTTACCCCACCGAGAGGTAGTCAGATTTTGCTTTATGTTGATGATATCCTGCTGGCGTCCCCCACCCAGCAAGATTGTAAAGAAGACACTATAGCGCTATTACAATTTTTAGCCACTGAAGGTCATAAAGTAAACAAAAATAAACTGCAGCTTTGGAAAAAACAAGTTAAATACCTAGGATATGTAATATCCAAGGAGGGTAGGACATTAGATGAGGACAGAAAAATAGCGATTTTACAATCACCAAAACCCACTACCAAGAAGGAAATGATGTCCTTCCTAGGTACGACTAATTTTTGTCGGAGGTGGATTCCAAACTATGCCTTGGAATCTGCACCACTGACTAACCTGATTTATATAAAACTTATGGCAGCACAGGATTTGTTACAATGGACACCAGAAGCAGAATCTGCCTTCTGCAAACTGAAACAGTTAATAGCGTCCTCACTAGTTTTGGGATTACCAAACTATCATAAACGTTTTTTCCAAACTGTAAATTGTAAGCAAGGTTATATGACATCAGTGTTAACACAACAGCATGGGGACAAGCAACGCCTTATTGCTTATTATTCATCACAACTGGACCCAGTGGCACGGTCCTTACCTCACTGTGTACAAGCAGTAGTTGCAGCTGCAATGGCAGTACAAGCTTCGGCCTCAGTAGTGTTGTTCCACCCTCTCACATTGAGAGTGCCTCATGCAGTCATGAATATTTTATTGCAAGAAAAAGTAGCATATCTTTCCCCTGCTAGGCATCTTTGCTGTATGACTATATTATTGAGCCAACCTCACATGACAATTGAACGATGTACAACTTTGAACCCTTCTACATTGCTCCCAACCCCTGTGGATGGCACACCACACAGCTGCCTGCAGGCGATTGAGCAAAAGACACTGCCTAGAAAAGATCTTACGGATGTTCCCTTGGATGATGCCGAGGTGACATACTACGTGGATGGCTCATGCAAAAGGGGTCCTGTAGGACAGAACCTAGTAGGATATGCAGTAGTTTCTGACACAGACATTATAGAAGCAAAATCTTTACCACACAGTTTATCTCCACAAGCAGCAGAATTGATTGCCTTGACACGGGCATGTATCTTAGCAAAGGGTAAATGTGTGAACATTTTTACTGACAGCCAGTACACTTTTTCTACTGTACATGTTTTTGCGCAACAGTGGAAAAATTGGGGAATGATAACATCTACTGGCAAACCGATTAATCATGCGCAGTTATTTTAGATCTTTTAGAATCTATTCAGTTACCTCAGAAAGTAGCTATTTGTAAATGCATAGCTCATACCAAGCAACAGGATAGGATTTCAAAAGGTAATGCGAGAGCTGATACAGCTGCAAAGCAGGTAGTTTCAGAAGTATTTCTTTTGAATGAAAAATTACAGCCCTCTGAGATTTTAGACTTAGAAACGTTAAAAACAATGCAGACACTTACTACAAAAGCTGAAAAACAAAGATGGGTAAAACGAGAAGCAATTCTTGAAAAGGGGCTGTACATCTCTAAAGAAAGGAAACCGGTATTGCCATCTAATTTGTTTAGATATGCAGCTTTGTTGAGCCATGGGCAGAGCCATGTCTCAACAGGGGGGATGGTACAGCTGGTGAAACAAGTATTCACGACATATGGCTTCTCAAATTACGCAAAAAAATTCTGTTTGTTATGTCACACCTGTAATAAACATCATGCACAAGGGGCGTTAAAACCCAAGCAAGGGAGTTTCCCTACACCACCGTATCCATTTCATACTATCTGTATGGATTTCATAGAGTTGAATAAATGTGAAAATAAGAAGTATTGTCTTGTCATTATAGATATGTTTTCCAGATGGGTGGAAGCCTTTCTGACTAAAAATCCAGATGCTACAACAGTAGCCAAAATCCTTGTCAAAGAAATCAACCCTAGATTCGGCATTTCGGAAAGGATCTACAGTGAAAATGGCATGCACTTCGTGAATCAGACCATACAACAGCTAAGTAAATATTTTGGAATTTCTTTAAGAATCATTGTGCGTATCACCCTCAGTCAGCAAGGCTAGTAGAGAGGCATAATGGAATTTTAAAAAGTAAGCTAAGGAAGTTAATATCAGAAATGCAGAGAAATTGGATGTAATGTCTGCCCCTGGCACTGTTGAGCATGAGAACTGTTCCAAATGCAAAAGGATTGACTCCTTTTGAAAAGCTCTTTGGAAGGGCTTATTATATACCTCAGTGGAAATCTCTCATGCCCGCAGACCAGGAAGCTGATGGTACATTAGCAGAGTATATGTGTAAGTTATTAAATTCTAAACATTTGTTGCAGTTAAATTCTGTTTCAGATAAAGAACGAACCAGACCATTGGAAGTGGCAGGGCCCCCAAGAACCTGGATTTGGCTGAAGGTGGTCAAAAAGAAAAACTGGGCATCTCCAAAGTGGGAAGGTCCATATCAAGTGCTTTTGTCAACACCCACTGCAGTCAAGATCGCGGAGCGTGCCTCTTGGATCCACCTGACGCACTGTAAATTAGTTAAAGACTTTGAACTAGACAAAAATCTTGTCACATGCCACAAGTAAAATGACAGAGTCCAGGAGAAACAGGAATGCAGAACAACCCTTTCCTCAGAAGTATTGCATAATCATCCTGTTAACTGTACTAGTGACAATAATCTTTTTGATGTGGCCTTTTCTTTTCCCAGCCACACAGACTGAACTGAATAAATGTGAAGTGTTACTCATAAACTGGCATCCAAACTTTAACACTTACCAGGCAATTAAATATGTGTATGCTGAGACTTTCAATATTTTGAATTGCTGGATTTGCACAGCGTTGCCGACAGCAGACAGGTTATTAATGACTACAGTTCTCCTAAGGGTCAATGAGACCTGGGAGAACTTGATTTATGATACCTCAACCATTACAGCACAGGATAAAATAGCATTGCACTTGTCTGTTCCACAAAAGGGAACTGTATGTTTTTATAAAAATGATACTGTTCTGGTGGGTTGGAGCAATTGCAATGTGACTGTTCCTTATAGATGTTATACTAAAGGAGATCCTTATTGTAATACAAACTATGATTCATTTCTTGGATTCATGCACAAAACACTTGATGAAGTAAAACATAATTCTGTTCTTTATAAACAGCTGTCTATAATTGATAGAAAAATGTTTCATGCAGGGCGAGTGTACATTCATAGCAAGGTTACTACTAAAGTAGAGGATTGTTATTTTGTGTGTGGCAGAAAGGTATACAAATGGTTACCTGAGAATTGGTCCAGCAGTTGTTTTTTGGTTTACCTGGTTCCAGCCATATGACACACTGCAGTTTTGCCTCATGGGAAAATTCAAAATGTCCGAGAGGTCGTCAAGAAACCTGAGAATCCTGTGGGACGAATCGATGCGTGTTGGAAAGACCATCATTCCCTAGGCAAAGGATTGACACACATGGACTTGAGTGATAGCGTTATATCGCGGGCAGGCATATCACCAGCATATGGAGCAGTGAAATCGATCTGGGAGCTGAGAAAACTGTCAAAACTTCTCGAAGTAATGAGCAATGCAACTTTTTCTGCTCTCGAATTGGTGACTGATGAACTGAATGCTATAACTGTAGTGCTCCAAAACCGCATGGCTGTCGACTTCACCCTAGCGGCGAGGGGTGTTACGCGCGCTTTAATCCAAGAAGAATGCTGTTCCTATATTCCTGACCACAAACACAAGATAGACAATCATCTTGAGGTGATTCAGCAAGTGTCAGCCATGAGCAAACCAGGCCCAAACCCACTGACGGACTTTGTTCAGAAATGGTTTGGGGGGGTATGGTACCATCCTAATAAACATCCTGATTGCCATTTGTGTAGGTATGCTCCTACTGGGAGTATGTGTTTGTTGTGGTATCCCCTGCATGAAAAGACTGATTAAAGATCTTATAGACATGTCAGTTTCTGAAACCTTATATCAAAGTACTAAGTTTGAAGAACTGTTAAAAGACTGAAAATGCTTTCATAAGTTTAAACAGAATGACTCTCTTAACTGCAAATCCTGAGTGGAAGAGGTTAGGAGAAGAAAACAAACTGTTTATGCTTATTTTTGAAAGTAGAATAAAAGTATTAATATGGGTAAATGTTAGAAAAATATGTATTAATGTGTGTATTAGTAATATGCTTTGAGCATTCAGAGCCTAAAAGAGTTAACACATTTATTCTATTTCATACTTCTTCGCTCTATCATTTCAAAGCTAACCTTAAAGAATATCTCTCCACACAATGGACATGCCCATGTCGAGAACCTGACTAACTACATATCTCTTTACTTCTAATTGCAGATCTCTAAAATTTCTAAAATCTCTGATTTCAGTCTATTTTTCAGTATCTTTAACGAAATCAATGTTCTGTGTATAATTTCCTGTCTGTCCTTTAGTCTTATATAACATCTATGTAAATTTTCATTCCTGCATATGTAAGCTGTATTCTCTTGTTATATGTATCCAGTTAGACCAGCCCGGTTAACAAATGTAAAATAAAATAAATAAAAAATAAAATACTGCACAAATCTGTACAAACTGCAGTTGCCTTTTGACCTTCTACTGTCAGCTAAATCTTGCTTGTGCCTTGGAAATTTACTGAGAAGCAAATGATTTCTGCTTGCGTTAGGAAAATAATGAATAGAACAATACTGCTTATATGAAACTTAGACAGGAAATTCCGCTGTGCTATGAGAACATACACAGCTGTAGAAGTAATAAATAATTAGGACAAAGCCTGCTTGAAAATATAAACTGCAATCAGCATTTGCTTGTATCTGTATTATAATAGTACCTTGAAAAGTAACAGTTTACAATAGACGTTTGTAAATGAAGTACTGGCCACCAAGGCCAGGTTGTTTTTCTAAAAAGTTTCTCACAAATCTAGTCATGTCAGCAGAAAATCTGAAGTAACACCTGCTGTAGAACAATGCTTAAAGTTGTGTTTGATCTCATCAGTTTAGAAGGCCATGTCTTGTAAAACAGTATAAGAATGAACGTACTTCCCATTAGTAGTTAGACAAATCCTTGGATTTGCATGTTTTTGTCTCCTTGCTGCAAGTAAATTAAAGTGCCTTAAATGAACCTTACGTGTATTGGTCTTTGACAGGAAGATAAAGAGCAGTATTGAATGGAAAGAGAGATGAGATAGACTGCAAATTAAATGTGTGCTCAGCACATGATAGCAGAGAAGCTGTATGGAAACTCCATTCCACTAGAAACTAAAGCATGCTCTTTGCTGAGGGTCTTGGCCTCTAGGATATTTTAGCTCCATGTAAGAGACACTGTAAGATTATATCAGACCACTGCATCCTATATCCTGGAAAATGTACTTACTGTCCTGCATGACTAGGCTGGAACAATATACACTTCTCATCATCACCCTAATACCACACAATCATAAAAGTTTTTTTGCAGGAATGCATATTGTTTAGTGCCACGTACTGTGCTGGCATCAGAAAAAAGACCACCAGTTCTGAGGCTGCACAAACCTACATAAACTAAAAGGGATAACACTCAATGTACTGAAATTTACTTTGTATGACTAAAGGCATAATAATTGTATGTACTCGATATATGTTGCCCATACAAGTTGTCCACTTCTGGATAATGTGTACACTATAAGAGTAGACTGCAGACGTGCAAGTTACTTATAACCTTTTAGTAGATAAGTATGCAATCATAAAAGAGAGAGGAATCATTGAGATGTCTGTTTAGCCATAGCAGCAAAATACACAATCATAAATCAACATTATTTATGCATCTAGGAGACAGTGACTACCCACTACAGTTGTGGATGATGACATTCCACCATAATCCCTAATCATCAGCAGGAAAACAGTACATTTTGAACAAGTAAAAGATAATACTGGTGTTGGAGCATATGGTATGACTACTTGAATATTATTTCAGATGGGTGGACACATGAAGTGATGTTCTACAATGAACCGAAAAGAAACTGCCCATATGGCCAATGTGTGTGATATGCTGCACAGTATGGTAAAAGTAAAATATGGAGGCATTTCAGCATTTGTTAACAGATCCCTTTTAGTATAAGCTCTGGCATCTAAACTAGAATATCCAGGCATTAAAGAAAATGTCACATGATATTGATGTAGTACATGAGCTATATCTCTATCGGTATGTTAATAGGTTCATAGATTAGTACTAGACTAGCTGCCCTTTAGGGCCATTTTAAGTCTAGCCAATTACCCTATCTGAGAATCAAGCTCTGCACCTTGTGCTCATATGGTAAATACCTTAACCATTATGCCAAATCCCACCCCCTAAATGTTTAATTAGTATAATATAGAAATGTTTGTGGTAAACAAATTGATCAGACAAGTGGCTAACTATTGAGAAAAATAAACTAGACTTTGTCAAAAGTTGGGGAAGTATATATATATATAGTGTAAATATTAAGAAGCATTGGAAGCCTGTGCATGTAAAATCACAGTTTTTATAAAAAAGCAGAAAAAATAAGCAAAATTATCTGACTTGCGTTAGGATAGCGATTTTGCAGTTTGAACTATACATTAATTTAATGCTTTATGATCCATGTAACCAGTCAACTAACAGCTTCTTTATCATTAGGCTACTGAAATGATAATTCTCAATAGTAGGCCTTAAGAGGCATTCACTTCAGTTTCAACAAACACAGAAACATTTTAACCTCAGTTCACACCAGCTTACATGCATAATGAGTTCTGGTTGGGCCATCATATTTCATAAAACTTTTAGCCAGAACCCAGCAATTACCCATAGTGCACCACTGGATAAGAAACCAAGTTTTTTCCTTGCCTTATGCTGTCAACCTTCTTTTATACAATACTAAATAGGGAACTGAGTTCCCATTAGCCTTTGATAGTCTGCTTAAACTGCTGAGAATTTTACAAGCACAAATCCCTTACCATACTCCTAAAGCCACATTCCACATTTTTCCTACACAGCACACTTTTAAGGCGCATTTCACATTCACATATATACAAGGTTATAAATATATGTATATGTATCTCTCTCTCAATATATAACCTACTGTAACTAACCTACCTTTAACTAACCTACTGGAAAACACTAGAAAGCCTTAAACTGATGCAAGCCTTCTAGCTTAAAAGAGAGACTTTGGAGTGATTGAGTATCAGTTTTCTGTATTTTCTTGCTGTACTTAACTGTTTTCTGCATAAATGCTGATTTTCCAGCACTTATTGTGATTTAAAAGCTTGTATTTTTCACATATTGTATTTATTTGACTGCCTGCACTTTTTTTAAAGTTGTTTTTTGTTTAAATAAATTGTTTAACTGTTGTAGGCTACAGACTAAAGTGCAATAGCCTTTTCTGATTGCTTGTAGTCGTTTAAAGCTGTTTTAAGTGTACTTTTTACTGTTTTTGCCTTATCTTTTAAAAAAACATTTCTTGTTTCCCGCCTTTCTAAGCTAGTATAGTCCAGTTTTCAGGCTAGTGCTGAATTCAGGGCTGTGTTACATGTTTCTAAGTTACCCATACCTTACTTGGATAGAGGGAGGTTTCTCTGTTCACCTGTGAGAGAGAGGAACTCTGAGCAGCCATCTGTTCCTGGAGGAGTGGTTCCAGCCCAGAAGTTAGTAGTTTAAAAACCGCGTTTGCACAGTTTTGTGCACCGGGCAGCACCAGTTAGTTAGGGTTAAATTATTCCCGGCTCCACTAAGTCTCCTCTTCAGTTTTTCACTTGAAACTAGTCTAACTCTCAACCTAAGCACTCAAAAAGCATCCTACAGTCCAGCACTTGCTCAGACCTAATAGCAAGCACTAATATACCCCAACACTTGACTGCCCAGCAGGGCAAGGCTCTTTATCCACCCCTCACCAACCAAGCGACTAAGCAGCTCACCCTACTATTCAGACATGACCAAAGGGCAACTTCAGGTGTACTCTCCAGTCCAGCTGGTGAATCTGGGTATCCTGAGGCAATGTTACAACTGCCTCATGTACACAGACAGCCCTCTCCTCCTACCACAAAACAATAACACATGCGAGAGATGCAATTATACAGCCAACTGGAGGCTAAGGTCTCTCCACCCAAGACTGGAACAGACAGTCATGAGGAGAAGGTTAACACTTGCACCACACCTCCAACCTCACATAGACCTACTAAACCAGCACTGGCAAAAAATACACATAAATACACAAAATCATACTCGGAGGCTCTAAATAAAAACTTGCAAAAGCATCAGAGAGCTCCAAAGTAGACACCCACAAAACCTGCACCTCCCGTCACAAACCGGACAACACATAAAACACAAAATCACTGTGCCACACAATCACAGCCCTTAAGGCGAAATAACATACCTAACACACTAGTAAAAGATGACTCAATAGTCAGGCACACTGAGACCCCACTCACTAGGCTGGACAAGGAGAAGGTTAGTGTTAGCTGCCTGTCAGGAGCCATAATCCGCCACATAACACAAGCACTCAGGTCACTCCAGAACAAGTACAAATATGACTCTGTCATTGTTCATGTTGGTGTGAATGACCTGAGACATACCTCCCTGGACTACATGAAAAGAGACATGGAAGAGCTCTTTGATCATGTAACCCAGGCGGGTATGACCCTGACCCTGAGTAGCATCCTGCCCTCACCAAGAATGATACCTCAGTATAAAGAAAAAATGATCAATTTCAACAATTGGCTAAGCTTCTGGTGTCATTCAAAGGGGATCCAGTGTCTGTCAGCCTGGGATGACATGCTCAACAAGCCACGTTGCTTCGCAAGAGATGGCTTGCACCTGTCATCCCTTGGATTTGAATACTGGCCAAGGCTCTTGTTGCCACCATAGTGCCTTTTTTAGGCAAGGCTCAAAATTCAAACCCATCTCCATAAACAACACAAGTAAAAAAATGAGGGTTATGCTACTCAACGCCAGGAGTTTAAATCTCAAAATGCATGCACTCAAATCACTCCTAAGTATGGATAATGTTGACGTCTGTGCAGTAACTGATACCTGGTTCTAGGCTCCAGGGAGCACTCCAGCACCACTGGGCTATAACTCATACCACACATTTCGGCCATAGAACACGGACTGAAACACAAAAGGAGGGGGTGTATTCATATTCATCAAGGATACTCACACCTCCAGGTTAGTGGCACAGCATGATACCTCTGAGATCATCCATGTGCAGCTAACATCGGGCAAATCTGCAATGCAAATTGTGGTCTGCTACAGATCATCCTCCATGACCCAGGACCACCACTACGCCTTTCTGGAGACAATGGAAAACATGAAGGTCCTATTGAGCACCCTGATATTGGATGATTTCAATTAGCCTACCATTAACTGGGAAAACTACTTCAGTACATACTCCCAGGCTCAGCACTTCCTGGAATTTATCAACTCAAATGCCCTGGATCAGCTGGTAAACTCCCCTACCAGAGGCCACAACATATTGGACCTGGTTATCACCAACATGGGCAACAGGTCTTCTGTACCAGAGGTCAACCCGTCACTGGTTAGATCAGACCATAAACTAATCACACTGGATGTCCACATCCCACCACCACCCCCAACCAAGGAAACCACAGTGAAAAACTTTTCTAAAGCAAACTTCACCTTACTTAAGGCAGAGGTGGTAAGTTTCACAGCCCCCACTCTAAAGGATAACACTGCCCAAGATGCAGAATCCTTTACAATTGCACTATATGAGCACCTACAAGGATGCATGGATCGTGCCATCCCTAGCAAAACCAAGACTCACTCCCCTAAGAGAAGGAAACCAGTCTGGTGGACCCCTGCCATAAACAGGTTATACAACAAAAGGAGGAATCTAGTTCAGAAAAAAAGCAAATCCCAAGAAGGAAAGACATCCTTGATCAGTAAGAAACTAAGGTCCCTCATAAAATCATCCAAGGCTAACTTTGAAAAAAAATAGCTAAGGATTCGAAAGATAACCACAAAGCCTTCTTTAGCTATGTCAAGAATCTAAGTGGCAACTCACAGCTATGCTCTGAGCTAGTGCAAAATAGCACAAAATATACTGAACCTACTGATATTGCCAACATCCTGGCAGATAGATTCAGTGCAAACTTCACCTCCCTCTCACCTTCAAAAGGGCCCACAACAATACCAGAAAAGTGTAGTGTCCCGGAAATCACAAAAGCACAGATGAAAACAGCCCTTTCAAAAGCCAAAAACACAGCATCAGTGGGGCCAGATGGTGTTCCAATCTGCGTCTTGCACAAACTATAGAATGAACTAACACCTCACCTAAACACGCTGTTCAACCTCAGCCTCTCCATAGGCTACATGCCTATAGAATGGTGCAAAGCAATGTTTATTCCGCTCAACAAAGGAGGGGTCACAACTGACCCTGGTTACTATCGCCCCATAAGCCTGACTAGCCTGTTCTGCAAGGCTATGGAATGCATTATCACGGAACTCATTAACAAAGACACTGGAAACCTCCAAACACTTGACCCGACCCAGTTCGGCTTTCTTAAGGGCAGGTCATGCCTACTAAACCTGGTTGACTTCTTCGAGACAGTCGTCAAGGCTATAGACAAGGGAAAGGTGGTTCACACAGCCTACCTTGATCTTGCCAAGGCGTTTGACACCATTCCTCACTTGGGTATTATAGAAAAACTCACCAGATTGAAGATAAACCCCTACGTCACAAGATGAGTTGCCAACTGGCTTACAGACAGAACTCATCCGGTAAGAATAGCGGGCTCCAGATCTGACTCTAAACCAGTCAGAAGTGTTGTCCTGCAAGGCTCAGTTCTGCGACCTCTACTTTTCAGCATATATTTCTCAGAAGTACAGGCAAACACAGGAGGACTATGGCTAACCAGGTTTGCCGATGACTGCAAACTGGGAGCCATAATTGACTCTCCGGCTGACACAGACATCCTTCAAAAAGGCCTTACTGAGACAGACATCTGGTGTCAAAGTCATGGCCTCAAGCTAAATACCAAAAAATGCATAGTCATCCCGTTTGGGAAAAACAAAACACCCACAAATTACCACATAGGCGGCAGCCCCCATAATACAGAAGAGGTATTAAGAGATCTGGGGACCCAGGCAGATAGTAATCTCTTCTTTGACAATCATATTGCCAAAGTAGTTAGGAAATCATTCTATGTGGCCCATCTAATTACTAAGGGGGTTGCATCTAGAAATAAAGAGGTTATAGTGCCACTCTTCTTGTCACTCATCAGACCCCTCATACAGTACAATGCCCCATCTGGGATGTACCTCACAAGACACTTCCAACAGCTGGAAAGACCACAAAAGCACCTCACCAAGAAGATTACTGGCCTCAAACATATGTCCTATGCAGCCTGACTGAAAAAACTCCGGCTGTACTCAGTGACGTATCGCTTACTCAGAGCTGATCTCTGCCTGACTTACAAAGCCATGTCCAACTCAGAATTGATGGACCTGCTTCACCTAAAGAAGTCCAAGTCACTGTGAGCCACGTGCTCTAGTGAGCTAAAACTCGCCACAACAATAAATAGAACATGCTGGAGGGATAGATTCCTGTCACAGAGACTCCCCATGCTTTGGAACAAAATTCCTAACTACATTAGGCAGAGCCCCTCACTAACACTCTTCAAGAGAAGACGAGTGGATGGGTAACAGAAAATACACACCTGGGATCACTTCATTGGCTCTGCTTGACAGAGGCTCAGTTAATTAATCAATGGGGCAGCAAAAGCCGACATACTCTGGCTAGGCTTATAAATGCCCTCGAGCAGATAGCCTAGTACATACCTATGAACCTATGAACCTATATATATATATATATATATATATATATATATATATATATATATATATATATATATATATATATATATATATGGGTCTATCTTAGTACATCGACATTTCAAAGTCATTTAACAGAAGATCGACAGTTCACAAACACACATCATACCAACAAACAAAACACATCTATCCAACACCCACACACACAACACAAGCACACCAAAATCCTTACAAACAAACACTAACCCATACATACACAACTATCTACAACCTAACTCACTTATCCCACCTACAAAACACCAACATCAAGACACTTACCTTACCGCGCCCCTAACCCTAACTCACTTATCCCACCCCCTACAAAACACCAACATTAACTCACTTATCCACCCCTACCCCTACTAAACACCAGCATTACCCCATCACAGCTTCTCAGCATCGGTGTCTTCCTCCGTCGGTCTTCTGCCTCGTCGATCTTCGAATCCATTGTCGGTATTTTAAAGTGTCGATGAACTCAGATAGACCCATATATATATATATATATATATATATATATATATATATATAGTAATGTGTGTGTGTGTGTGCATGTATATATAATATATAGTTTATATATATGCATACATATATATATATATATATATATATATATATAGAGAGAGAGAGAGAGAGAGAGGGTGGCTTGCATTTAGTTTAAATTGTCTTTAGCTGACATCTGTTTAAGTGGCCACATTTGATTTAGTGTGTGAGATCGCACAGTTTTCAAAGTTATTACATATAATTAACAGGGCTGTGGGGTGCAGCCCCCCAAATAGGGGGTACAGGAGGTCTTTCCCCCTACAAAAAAATTCAAAAGCAACATTAAAATGTGCATGGCAAGAGAAAAACTGTTTTAGCATGCAAAGCTAAAACATTTCTTAAAGAGATGCAAGCCCCATCTTCTCCACCCCATGCCCTGTTGCTTATATATATATATATATATATATATATATATATATATATATATATGCCAACTCGTAGATTGCATTCTGTTCATCAAGTGTTGATGACAATTTTTAACAAAAAATATGACTGCAAAATGCAAGAGATGAACTCTGCAACATTTAGTCAGCTACATTATATACTGATTTACAATGCTCATAAAAGTATGTGGAGAATGCAAGTAAATGTCACCATCCAAAATTCAAAATGTTTATATCTCTAGCAAAACTTGGTCACGCTCAAGGTCCAGGAGCATTGAATGATCCATATAGTGTTTTAAAGAACGTAGAGTGAAACACAGGACTCCGGAATTTGGTCAAGATGGCAAAACGTGGACAGACACGTGACAGACTACAGCTGGCCAGCATATGCAGATGATCAAAAGGTTTGCTAGATTAATAATCCCTCAGTGGGAGAATATTCACTTTCCCAGGGGATTGTGCAATGTCAGAGTTAGTATTTATTATTAACAGAGGATTGGGGGGGGGATTTTTACTCTTTAAATAATCCCATCTATCTATCTATCTGTCTATCTATCTATCTATCTATCTATCTATCTATCTATCTATCTATCTATCTATCTGCCTGTCTATCTAGCTGTCTATGTCTGTCTATCTCTCTATAAGTTCTTTCATTTGATCAAATGCTGATTTGACTGAAACCCAAATTTGTGAACACAAATGACTGAAACCTCATTTGAATGAATAACAATTGGCAGAAAAGCATAGCAGTGTACAGGCAGTATGTGATGGCTTCATTTCTGATCATAGGAGTTATTAGGGAAGTCAGTGTGGAAAAGAATGTGTGAATTTTCAGTGGCCACCATCACACCACATCTCAAAATCTGTAGATGTTTGTGTTTGTGGGCTAGCACTGAATCACTCTGTGTGTGTGAGCATGTGTGTGTATGTATATATATATATATATATATATATATATATATATATATATATATATATATATATATAGATAGATATTGAATGGAGATCGCTGTGCAGTGTGAAATGGGATATTTACCATTTTCCTCACTGTAGTGTGATCTTATAGTTGGTATATTTATTAAGCAGGGGGGTGGGGGTGCAGGATGGCTATCCCCCCCAGCAGAAGTGTAAAAAAAGTTTTGTCTTTAGTTTTTTTTATTTCACTTTTGAGGTTTCAAAACATCAATCTTCTGGTCTCAGCTATATGATGTACGAAGTTTTGAAACTTTAAGCTTTAGAAGTATATATATATATATATATATATATATATATATATATATATATATATATATATATAGTATATCTATATATTTATATATGTATACATATTTGTGTGTGTAATTTGAAATTACATGTACAAAGCCAAAATAAAGAAATGGATGTATAGTACAGAAAATTTGAGTTAGAGTAGGGAGAAAATGTAGAAATAATGAGAAAATGAGTTATTATACTACAGAAGAGAAGAAAGTGAGCAGCTAAGGGAGTGCAAAGAAATATGGTGAGGCTGGAAATTAAGCCTCATATAATACATGAGGATGTATCATAAGATGAATCATTACCCCACTTGTATTCATTTATGTGGAATATACTCTGGAAAGAACCATTTTAATGGTATGAATTAAGAAAATGTATTCAAAAGAATTAGCATATAATTTAATAGAGATGTAAAAAGAATTTTTACAGCTTTGCATTATTAAGTGTGAATAGTTCATGCAGTTACATATGAAATCTATAAAAGGCATTAAAACAAGAGTTGCAATTAGATTTTTAGTCAAGAAATACTCAAAATTAGTAAAACAAACGTTGAACTTAAAATAAGTGTAAAATAGTTCACTTTATATGCTAGTGTTGTTGAAAGAATAGATCTGAAAGATTTAGAAATGATAATAGCAGTCGTGTGCATATTGTTAACAAATTCTGAGTAGCAAATAAACCAAATGGGTCAAATATGGAGATGTATATAGAAATGTGAAGTCCAAGATCTTGTTTCATAAGTTTGGTCAATTGGCTTTTGAGAACTAGGAATTGTAATACAAATTCATGGTGTGAAAACATTTTGCTAATGTCTGCAGGTACAGTCAAACATTCACAGAGTTATCTCAAATACTGTGCCATGCCATAGCAGTGATGGCCTTTAATAATATGTCAATGTTCTACTTACAAGCTAAGGATACCTGTCAGTAGAATACCATGTGTAAATGAATCCTGAAGATACTAATGATTCAACTTCATATAAAAGCATGAGTCACAATTTGAAATAGAATAGAGCATGTTGCTCAGGCTGCTGCAGAGATTGACCTACTGCCAGCTGTGATATTGAGAAAAGATAAGTGTTCATTCTCATTTTTTGTCTCTATTTTGATTTAATATCTCTGTAATCTGTACAATGGTACTCCTTCTTCTTCTTCTTGTTTGTCCCTACCCACCTTCCTTGTTCCTATTTCGGTGTTAGTGTTGGTGACTTTGGAATTGCTCGCCCCTCCTGTAAGTCTGTATTTGAACACTCCTCCTGAGTCCATCTCATTTGCTCACTAAACCGAATACAGTGAGATCATATTCTGAGTCTAGTGTTCACTCTACATAGTACAGAGAGAAGATTTGAGAAGGCCAACCCACTTAGGTTCTTCCTTCTTCTTTCCGTGTACTTTACTAACAAAAAATAAATAAATAAATAATTCATCTGCTTTTACTGTATTTGTGTTTCCTCCTAATTTATTTTGCTTTTGCCTCTTCTTAAAAGTACTCAATTTTATTTATTCTGCTGCACTTATTGCTGCTTGGTAGTAGCCTGATTAAATTGCAACTGTTATTCTAAGTTTTTTGGTTTAAGCACTTGGGCTTCATACCGGTTGTTTTACATTAAGGTTTATGGTCTGCACTATTGTGGCAGGACAGGTAGCTTACATCCTTCTAAGCTGGGAATTGCTGATTAAAAGCTCAGTGTCTGCTATTCTAAAAGCGTATTAGTTCTGGTTTAAGCACTTGGGCTTCAGGACAATTATTCTGCATTAAGAAGGTTTGTGGTCTGCACTCTTGTGGGAGGAGAGGCTGGATTCTGCCCTTCTGAGCTGGGATTTTCTGGTCCCAGGCTTATTGTGCCTGCTTATTCGAACTGTTTCTTTCTGAAATTGGTGTGCCTTGTTGCTGTAGCATAGGACCAGATTCAGGCCTGCTGAATCTAGCTTTGTTTTTATAACTTGAGCACTGATCCAGACCATCTTTTTAGGAGAAGATTCCCCTGCACCCTAGTAGAGGGAGTGTACAGTTAGAACTTGTCTGATTGAAGACTGCTGGAACAGGGCTCAGTTTTGAGTTTTTTTCTGGTTAATTGGATAACTTATTTAAATCAGATTGTTCGTTTTCTGTTGTTTTATATAAATATATATATATATATATCTATATATCTATATATATATATATATATATATATATATATATATATATATATATATATATATATATAAAATTTGCACTTTATTCATCTGCTTTTACTGTATTTCTGTTTCTTCCTACTTTATTACTAGGGGCATTGACTACAACTCTGAACTGAGATATAGAACAATAAGCATCTTTTTTATGCACATTTAAAGTGTTTTTTTATTGTATCCGCTTTATTTTCTGAAAAAAAAAAAAATATATATATATATATATATATATATATATATATATATATATATATATATATATATATATATATATATATGTGTGTGTGTGTGTTTCCCACCTTTCTAAGCTAGTAGTTTTCAGGTTATTGCTGAATTCAGGGCTGTGTTACAAATCTCTGTTTGCCCATACCTTACTTGGATAGAAGGAAGTTTCTCTGTTCACATGTGAGAGAGGGGAGCTTTGAGCAGCCTATCTGTCCCTGGAGAAGTGGTTTCAGCCCAGAAAGTAGTAGTTTATTGGCCATTTTGATTTAATTTCTACCTCTTTCATTTCCCTGCTATAAAAACCACATTTGCCTGGTTTTGCATGCTCGGCAGTGCCAGTTAGCTAGGGTATAACTATTCCCAGCTCCACAAAGTCTCCTCTTCAATTTTTCCCTTGGAACTAAATAAACTTTCAACTTAAGCACTCAAGCCATTCATTTCTCAGCCTGGCACTTGCTCAAAACTCATAGCAAGCACTTATAAACCCTAGAACTACAGAAGGACTTTCTATTCAACCTTACCAGCCATTCAGTAAAACAGTTTACTGTACCTATCCAGGCATGTCCAAAGGGCAATTTCAGGTGTACTCTCCAGTCCAACTGGTAAATCTGGGCATTTTGAGGCAATGTTACAATTGCCTCATGTACACAGACAACCCTCTCCTCCTACCACCAAACACTAATACATGCAAGAGATGCAATTATACAGCCAAACTGAAGGATAAGCTCTCTCAACCCAAGACTGGATCAGACAGTCAAGAGGAGAAGGGAAATACTGGCATCACAGTACCAATCTCACAGAGACCCATTAAACCAGCACCGGCAAAAAACACACGTAAATACACAAAAACATACTCGGAGGTTCTAAATAAAAATCTGCAAAAGCAACAGAGCCCTCCAAAGCAGACATCCTAGCAACCTCCACCCCCCAACACAAACCATGAAACACATATTTCACAAAACCAGTGTGCCAGGCAATCACAGCCCTCAAGGCAAACTAACATACCCAACATACTAGTAATAGGTGACACTATAGTCAGGCACACTGACGTCCCACTCACAAGGCTGAATAAGGAGAAGGTTACTGTTAGTTGCCTGTTGGGTGCCAGGATCCACCACATAACACAAGCACTCAGGTCACTCCAGAACAAGTACAAATACGACTCTGTCATTGTCCATGTTGGTGTGAATGACCTGAGCCATACCTGCCTGGACTACATGAAAAGAGACATGGAAGAGCTCTCTGATCACGTAGCCCAGGCCGGTATGACCCTGACCCTGAGTTGCATCCTGGCCTCACCAAGAATGATACCAGGGTATAAAGAAAAAATGATCAATTTCAACAATTGGCTAAGTTTCTGGTGTCATACAAAGGGAATCCAGTGTTTGTCTGCCTGGGATGACATTCTCAACAAGCCATGCTGCTTCGCTAGAGATGGCTTGCACCTGTCACCCTTAGGCTTTCGAGTACTGGCCAAGGCTCTTGCCATCCTCATAGTGCTTTTTTTAGGCAAGGCTCAAAAGACAAACCCACCACTGTAAATAGCACTAGTAACAAAAATCTGAGGCTAATACTACTCAATGTCAGAAGTCTAAACCTCAAAATGCATGCACTCGAGGCACTCCCCAGTATGGAAAAAATTGATATATGTGTGCAGTAACAGAAACCTGGTTTAAGGCTCCAGAGAGCACCCCAGCACTACCAGGCAACAACTCATACCATACATTTCGGCCGCAGAACCCGGACTGAAATACAAAAGGTGGGGGAGTAGCCATATTCATCAAGGATACCCACACCTCCAGGTTAGTGGCACAGCACAATGCTTCAGAGATTATCCACGTGCAACTAACAATGGGACAAACTGCAATTCAAATTGTAGCTTGCTACAGATCACCCACCATGTCCCAGGACCCCCATTCCGCATTTCTGGAAACACTAAGTAACATAAAGGTCCTACCAAATACCCTAATATTGGGTGATTTCAACTACCCAAACATTAACTGGAAGAACTACTCAAGTACTAACTCCCTTGCCCAACATTTCCTAGAATTTATAAAGTCAAATGCCCTGGAACAACTGCTCAACACTCCCACTAGAGGTGACAACATATTGGACCTGGTCATCACCAACATGGGCGACCGGTATTCCACACCGGAGGTCAACCCCTCACTGTTTAGATCTGATCAAAATAAATCACTTTGGATATCCACATTCCACCCCCACCCCCAGACAAGGAAACCACTGTGACAAACATTTCAAAAGCAAACTTCACGTTACTTAAGACAGAGGTGGAAAGTTTTAAAGCCCCCATGCTAAAGGATAACACTGTCCAAGCTGCAAAATCCTTTACTAATGCATTCTACGGGCACCTATAAGAATGCATGGATCACGCTATCCCAAGCAAAACCAAGACTCACTCCTCCAAGAAAAGGAAACCAGTCTGGTGGACCCCTGCCATAAACAAGCTATACAATAGAAGGAGGAAACTAGTACAGAAAAGAGTAAAATCCCAAGAAGGGAAGACATCCCTGATCAGTATAAGCAAGGACCTACAATCCCTCATAAAATCGTCCAAGGGGAGCTTTGAAAGAAAGCTTGCCAAGGACTCCAAAGATAACCACAAGGCATTCTTTAGCTAAGTCAAGAATCTAAGTGGCAATGCTCAGATCTGTTTGGAGTTAGTGCAGAATGGCACAGAATACACTGAACCAACTGATAGTGCCAACATCTTGGCAGACAGGTTCAGTGCAAACTTCACCCCCCCTCTCACCCCCAAAAGGGCCCATAACCATACCAGTAGAATGTAGAGCCCCTGAAATCACAGACACTCAGGTTAAAATAGCCCTCTCCAAAGCCAAAAACACAGCATCAATGGGACCGAACGGTGTCCCAGGCTATGTCCTACAAGAGCTCAAAGATGAAATAACCCCTCACCTAAACACACTGTTCAAACTCAGCCTCTCCACAGGCTACATTCCCATAGAGTGGTGCACAGCAATGGTTATTCCACTTCACAAAGGTGGAGCCGCAACAGTCCCCGGGAACTATCGCCCTATAAGCCTGACTAGTTTGGTCTGCAAGGCTATGGAGCACATCATCATGGAACTCATTAACACAGACATTGGGAACCTCCAAACACTGGACCCTACCCAGTTCGGCTTTGTAAGGGCAGATCATGCCACCTAAACCTGGTGGACTTCTTTGAGATAGTTACCAAGGCTATAGATGAGGAAAAGGTGGGTACACACAGCCTACCTAGACCTTGCAAAGGCCTTCGAAACCTTTCCCGATTCTGGTATTATAAACAAGCTCACCAGCCTGAACATAAACCCCTATTTCACAAGATGGGTTGCCAATTGGCTCATGGACAGAACCCACATGGTGAGAGTTGCTGGAGATAGGTCTGACTCTAAACTGGTTGCAAGTGGCGTTCCCCAGGGCTCAGTGCTAGAACCCCTCCTGTTTGGCATATACTTCTCAGAGGTACAGACAAGCACAGGAGGACTATGGCTGACCATGTTCACAGATGACTGCAAATTAAGGGTTATAATTGACTCACCGGCTGACACAGACATCCCTCAAAAGGGTCTCACTGAGACGGATACCTGGTGTCAAAGTCATGGCCTCAAGCTAAATGCCAAAAAGTGCATAGTTATTCCCTTTGGAAATAAAGTACCTACAAACTACCACATAGGTGGTAGTCCCCTAAATACGGAAAGCATAATAAGTGATCTGGGGACCCAAGTAGATAGTAATCTCTCCTTTGATAATCACATTGTCAAAGTGGTTAGAAAATCCTTCTATGTGGCCCACCTAATCACAAAAGGGTTTGCATCCAGATCAAAAGAGGTCATTGTGCCCCTCTACTCATAACTCATCAGACCCATCATAGAGTACAATGCCCCATTTGGGATGTACCTTACAAGACACCTGCAACAGCTGGAAAGACCACAAAGGTACCTCACCAAGAGGATCACT
>NC_056732.1:740584186-740804186 GCF_019279795.1 Protopterus annectens
TTGATGCGATTGATGCTACAATAAAGTTAACCCCTTTCAAAAAAATAATTTATACCCAGTTCATGATAAACAATAACGCATATCACACTACAGCATTCCTAAATAAAATTAACCCAAATACTTCACCTTTTTGTCCAACTTGCCTTAATTCTGTTGCAGATATACTCCACATTTTTTGGTCCTGTAAAAACATGTATAAACTCTGGTGCTCCTTAAGAGCACGACTGGAGAAAATGGGTTACATGAAGTCAACTCTATCCTGGGAAATGGCACTCTTAAATATATATCCAGGTTCGTTTAAACCTGAAATTAAACATATCATAGTGACATTGTGTGTGATACGCAAAACTTACATTACCTTAAACTGGCTAGACAGATCCAAAATGTCCTGGAAAGACTTCCAATCGATGGCTGCAAAATATGCTTTGGCAAGTAAACTAAAAACTACAAGCAAGAAGAAGTTAAGTTACTTTCAGAAATATTGGAATAACCTTCTAGATGTTCTTAATCAATATCCTACTTAGGTCGTTCCCCTTCTCTCCTCCTATTATCTGTAATTTCCTCTTCTCTTCATTATTTATCTCTGGCAGAACCCTTGAAAGACTACAGTTATCGTGACCCTTTATGATATCTTTTCTTACATTTGTGCAGACAATATATTCTAGTTTCCTTACACTAACTTCCTATCACTTAGTGACAGTCGCTTGTATATATTGTATATAGTTAAAGCAATTAGGTTTTAGGAGTACTGATATACCTTCACACACCTGCATTAACAAATACCTCCCAGCAAATCCTGTCTATTAAAAGAAGCTAAATAATTATTTTTGTTATATCAGTACTGAATGTACCTGTTCTTAAGCAGGATTGTATGAATATTTTTCACTTATCTGTTTTGAACCTATTTGCATTGTGTAAATTATTGCTTTGTTTTTGTATTTGTGTTTTTAAAAATGCTAATAAAAATCAGATTGCAAAAAAAAAAAGAACAAACATAGTTCTCTTTAACATTTATGTCATTCCTTCCTTTCCATTTCTACTTCATTATATAAAATTTCCATGTTTTTAAGTTCATAAGAGCAATATCTAAAAATTGTCCCTATTTTTGGCCTTTTGTCCCCCCCCCCATTATTTTTGGCTTTGTCCAAATTCGTTGCACTAAGAGGTTGAGAGGTATGGGCTTCATATGTATACCCTTTGTCTTATGGGGAGCTGCAAAACACTCCACCAATCTACAAACCCTTGTATTTCTTTTGGAACTTCTACATGTTGTCCAGTTACTATTTGTTCCTTTCCAAACTTAACCTCTGGAGCATCAGTCTAAAAAAAAAAAAAAAACATCTGTCATTCTTACCTCTTCTCAAAAATCCTTATTTTTTTTTCTCTACTGTAATCTTACTGTTCCCAGATTTTGTTCTGCTTGGAAAATTATCAACTCTATACAATGTTTGTTCTTGGCTACTAAAACCAAATCATTCTATATGTTAACATAAATGCTACCTTTATTTCTTCCTTAACCTTCCATCTACCATTTTCTAACTTTGACTTATATATTTGTATGACTGCATTCATAACCATGATAAACAACCACAGAGTCAATGGACAGCCTTGGTTTATCCTGTTCCCCATCTTGTCTGTTTTTAATCCATTCATTTAGCATCACAGACACGCAGGAAGTTTCATAAACTGTCCTCATTATCCTTATTTTTCCTTGCACTTCATGTTCTTTTAAAATATTTAACATTTCCCCATGAGAAATGCTGTGAAATTCCTTAGCCACATTGCATGCTATTATTTTTCTTCTCCTGCCCCAAAAGCTATACACTCAATCATTTCCTTCACCTTCATTAACATTTCATTTAGTCTTTTTTCTTTAATCCTATGCACCATTTCACCCAGTCCTCCTTTCATAGCAACTATTATTCTTTTCTAAATAATCTTGGTAAGTATTTTATTGTCAAATGTTCCCAATGTGATTGGTCTCCAGTTTTTTTTTTATTCTTCCCTTCCCCCTTTTTTATAACCCCCTTACAGATCTCTTCTTCCTCTATACTGTGCTTCATCCATTCATTCAACGTTTTCAGGAAAACACTACTTTTTCTGATATTTCTTTATAAAATATATACCCACATCCCTCTAGCTCTAGATTCCTCCTTTATTTCCATTGTGATATCATCTAACTCTTTCCTCCCACTTCTTTTTTTCTCATTTTTCCACTCCCTCCTTTTTCATCTCCTTTACTTTCCATGCACTCCCTTTCACATTTTTCTAAGCACATTCATTGCACATCTTTCCAATATTTATTTATTTATTTATTTATTTTACTTTTGTTTACCGGCCCAGGGAGAAAAGATCCAACAGTCAAATCAACAATTAATCACAAGATACATTAGTAAAAAAAAAAAAAAAAATATATATATATATATATATATATATATATATATATATATACATGACATAGTAGATTAAAAACTTAGATATAATTCAAAAATTCAGTTTGTAACAACGATACGGTATGCACAGATTTTTTTACAGCTTTTTTGACACACAATAGAAAATTAACATTTTACATAATTAATTTTACAAGACCAGTAGTTATATTACCAGATATGGTATTGACATATCGACAGGCTAACTTAACAAGATAAAATCTGACTTTTCAAATGTGAGTGGGAGAGTACAGTTGTAGTAGTGTGATAGGGAGCGGGTGACAGAAATTAGCCTGGGTTAGACATGGGCATTGCCAAGAGTTGTACAGGTGTTCCTTTAGGCTGGCTTTAAATAGTGGTAGTCTAGGAGTTAACCTGATTTTGGGAGGGAGAGACTTCCACAGCTTAGAGACTGAGTATGAATATAATGCTTTGCCTGTTGTTTTGTAGGTTTTGATGGTCTTGAATAGATTTTTGTCATCTGATCTAAGCGGTCTGGTTGGCTTATATTGTTTGATAAGATTTTCTAGGGCAGGACAGGCACTGGGTTTATAGATTAGGTTATGTGTAATGGTTAGTTGAATTATTTGAGATGTTTTTTTAATTCAAGCCATCTGAGTTCTTGTAAAGATTTACAGTTGTATGTTTATTAATTAGAACTGGTTGCAAACCTGGCTATTTTGTTATAGCATTGTTTGAGCTTTGTCATGGTTGAGTTTTATAGGTGAGTAAGTAAGCAAGAGCCATAGAGTAGGAAGGGGAGTAGGAAGGTATTTTCCAGGGTTGACTTTGCAGTGGCTGTCAGGTATTGCTTATTGCTATAGAGAAGTCCTAGTTTTTGTGTGTTTTTATATTTATAATATACATAAACATATTCATAATTATACATAGATTAATAATTAATTAATATTTTCTTCTGTTTCATATCTTCACTACCATTTTCATCCTTCATTACATTTATTTTTCTCTCATATCTTATTTTTTACCTAAAATGAGGAAATGTTTTCTTTCCTCCCTTTCAAATACTATTTTATTTATGTATCATTCTTTCCACCTTTTTCTTTATTATATTTATATAATTTCTTTTTGCCCACTTCAAGACTTCCCCTTTCGCTTTTGCACTATTCATTCAATTTCTGCTTATTATATGACAATTTTCCTTCTTCCCTTGCTTAATCACTATTTTATGTCCATTTTTTAAAACTTTTCTTCATACACCATCTGTAGCTTTGCCAAGATGACATCAAGTGGCTTCATTGTCATATGACCTTCCCACAATTCTCCTCTTTATTTTTTAAGACATTCAGTTCCTATAATTTTTCTTGCCAAACTTTTTATCCATTCTCTTTATTTTATTGCATTTTCATTCTCTTATATCATTGCCCATACTTCCCTATGATCTGAAAACATTGCTTCCCTAATTCTTTTGTCTTTCTCATGTCTTCTAAAAACAATATATGATCAATCTCTGTTTTACGTAGTTTTTGAATGGATTGAAAAACTGATTCAGAGGTAATTTGATATGTTTCACAAATGAAGGGAAAGGGGTGGAATTTGAGATGATACACAGTTTGGCAGTTGGCTTATAGGAATAATGCTCTATTAATGAGTTGTTGTCTGTGGTTCAATGGTGCAAGGTTTGAGTCCCTCAGCAAGTTACTTACCTAGACACTGCTCCTGGCTGATTTTGAAAAGGATCCATGGAGATCAGTGTTTTACCCCAAGTCTGAAAAAGTTCCATGGAGATCAGTGTTCTATCCCAGATAACAAAAATAAACAAGTCAACTCTGCTTATAATCATATTGTCTTCCTTTACCTGTACTTAACCTGCCATCATTTCTACCTCTCTCATTGCTTTTACATCATGTATTTGCCTTTTCTCATTTCTAAAATTTCACTTAATATCTCCAGCCACCATAATGAACATATTTACTGTTACATAGCTTTGCATTTCCTCAAGCTTTTTTCTTTCATTTATGCTTGTATATACATATACTGCCAACTAGTATAAACACTTTCTGTCCCTTCCGTAAACCACTTATTAAATCTTGCCCTGCTACCACTACCACTATAAACAATATTTTAATGTCTTCATTTTTTAAATAATACCACATCATCTGAGCATATGTTGCTTCCTATAGTCCACGACCCTTTTTCGTTTCTTTTTCACATCATCTCATATACCACTGTTGTCTCTTCAACTTTGCCACTTATATTAAATTACCTCTGCAGTAATTGTTTCAATCCATTCAAACACCATCTTCCTTCTAACTTCACTCTTCTTGTTATTCACATTCAGTGCTGCTACATTTATATTAACCTTTTCCCTTTTTGGGTATTTTTTTTGGTCTGTCTTTCAGCTTTCTTGTTCTTCTCCTCACTCTTCCCCTAATAGAAACTTCCACCTTTTTCCTGAATCAGTACTGTCATCTAACTCTACTTCTTTACCTGAAAGAGTAGGGGGGATCTCCTCAGTACCTTGGCAAAATTTACTCTGGTCAGTATGAATACCACCTCAGGTCTTCCCGGAAAAGTGGACACTGGCTTAGTAGGACTAACCTGGTCAATGCAGAGTAAGTCAATTAATTAATTAATTAAATACATAGTCTGTGTGTTAGTAAATACATTACTTGACTTGGAATTTTGTGTATATTGCTTTGCATGTCAATTGCTGTTGCATAGTATTTCTGCTCAATGTCCAAGTAGAATGTGTGATACAAACTCCAAAAAAAATAAATAAATAATAATTCTGAAGAAATGTGATATGCCAGAGCAAATAGACATGCTAGTTATGCTAGACTGCAGAAGTACACCACTGCAAGCTGTTGTTTTTTCATCTTCACAGTTTTTGATGGGACAAAGCTTGAACTGGTGTTTTTTGGTGCCAGAGAATAAAATACAAGCTTCAGAACTACTGAAAGACACTTATCTTAAGCAAAAAAAAAAAAATCTGTAACATATGTGTCAGAAATGGAATATGTTAGAGTGACAGGAGATTAAAATGTTGATGCAAAATCTCAAGTACAAGTAACAGCTGTGAATCCTCACCAGAGTTTAAGATCATGTATTACACAAGTAGGAGATATACAGTTCTGCAGGAGAAATCACAGGCATTCTGTGAATCTTCCAAATCATGTGTTCTAGCCAAGGAGTTGGATGAAGAGGCCTAATTTAAAATTGCCTGATGATGTGTCAGAAAATAATGTGCTAGAGACACTATGAAGTTGTCTTTAACTGAAATCAGCGCTAAATATCCAAACTCTAGTCTACCTTCCACTCCTACCTTCTAATTCTGCTGCAAACAGTAGTGACTCTATACCTCATGTAAATGATCACTATGCAATATTTGGTCATCTTGTCAAACACACTCAAATTCAGTGTATATACACAATGTTTAGAATTCAAGTTAAATTCTAATTGCTTTGCAGTTTCAGTTTATTGTTCTGTATTATCCTGCTACTTACATATTGTGGAGATAAATTTTAAAAATCTGTTGTGTAAGGTATAACACCTTTTAAAAACAGGTATAGTCTTTTTTGTAATAAAGTGGGGATTTATTATATCTTTAAGAATAAAATATTTTTGTGTCCATGTCATGTGACAGTGTAGGTCTTGATACTTGTGAGTAAAGCAATGAAGAAGCAAAATGTCTGCCTCATATGTCATGTATGCCTCTGCTGGTTCCTAAACTAATAATGTCTCTTTCCGGAATGCTAGAACTTTGGCCCAGAAAACTAAACATTGGTGATGTCTCACAGGACTGCCATGCTTCACACTTGACATACTCTGTAATGCTCCTCTCTTATCAGCCAGGTAACCATGATATGTTAGTACAGCTGCTCAATAGGATCCATGAGTATATGTATCTGCAAAGCCAAATGTCTTAAATCTGCAAAGACACAGCACCATAAGCATTGTCTGTAAGATTACCATAGTTAACAGTGGCTGCCTGTTGTCTAAGTCACGGGCTCAAGTAAAAGTTTTAATTTATTACAGTGCCTTGGAACTGAGCATTGTACAAAGTATAGATTATCTATGTGCAAAACACCAATCAACAAGAAATAATAAAACAATACATTTCTTTTGTAAAACTAAAATCGCACAATTTGTACAAAACAAAAGTAAAACAAAATGTTAGTATTCACAATGTTTCTGTTCACAGTGTTTGTGTGTCATCACTGCAGATGGCACCATCATAATATCATTACTGGAGGTGCTGGACGTAGACTTCACATGTGTCTCTAGACACTCAAGCTACACTGTGCATGATACCAGAGTATTAAATACAGAAATATCTAAGGTATTTGAGGCAAGCTTCATGGTGCTGTACAGTGCTCCACTGGCTGTCTTTTGCACGCTCATCACGACATCCATAGCAAAGCACATTGATGATGTTCTGTCGGGCATTGATTCCTGAGTATTAATTGGTATGTTAATCATTCTATGCCTCTCATGGCTTGCCCCACTAACAATGGGATACATCAGATGTTGAGTAACATCTATAAATCAGGCAGCATATCAGAATATTGTCAAGAATTCGTATGGACATTTGCATGCATGTCTAATCTGGCAGGCTGCTTACTCTCATTTCAATAATGAGAGTATACCTCCCTCTTCAACTGACAGCCACTGTCTGTATGTATAAATGCCCTATAATGACATGCATTACAAGGCAGATATCCCAAAATACTAAGTAACAGTTACACATATACACAATAACATGTCTAGTACATACCTGCAGTCTTACTGTTTGTTGGGTGGGCACCATGCCGCTACTCCTGCATGTGATGAAATACATGTAAATGTATGCTTATTAATGGAATGCTACATGTGGTTCATGATATTGTCAGGGTGACAGTTAAAAGCATAACTGAATAGGCAATACATAACTACGGGTTTATATTTTATGCTATTTAAAGTAACTTGCATACTATAAAGTGTAGGACTTCTGTACTACACAAGTATCATAAATGAGGAAAGCATTGGTATACTTATGTGTATAATTAGCTTTGGAAACTTCACAAACTATCATATTTAGGTATGACATTGAAACTCTTGCTGTTCAGTATCATGTATTTCCATGACCTTTCACCTTTCTCGGTTTGAATTTGTCTCTCCTTAACCATTACTGCATATGATCCTTATCAACATGAGGTTCTTCCAGAAGTTTTCTATACTTGCAACTATATTTATGCATTTTCCACATTTCTTGCCTTCTCATCTGGTCCTTCACCTTATATTCTTTCTTTTTTTTTTTTTTTTTGGTGCATTCACTTGCTGCCTGATTTTTATCTACTTCTGGTTTGATTTCCATCCCTGCTTAACACCAATATGCTTCTGCTATTCTAAGCAAAGAAGTCATCTTAGATTTATTCTCCTCATGCTTTCAAAACTTTCACTACATTTGGGGTCTTGTGAGGTCAGCAGATATGTGTGCAGTCCCACGACTGCAGATCTATACATGTACTCAGTTTCAAGGAGGCCCATCCCTCCTTTGGAACGGGAATATATAACCTTGGTATACACTGATTTTTATAAATCATTTGGTGAGCATGACGCATCTTTCTTATTTTCCTGTCCAATCTATCCAACACATTTTAGGGCCAGTCAATCACTCAAAATTTGCAAGTTTGGACAGGAAGAGCAAATTGGTTTATAGCTTGAATTTTGTTCCTAGATGTCAGAGGTGTTTTGGGGATTAATTTAAGTCTTCTAAAGTATTCCTTACTAAGTTTTATTCACATTTGTTCATGTTTTATTGTTGCTCCTTCACCAATTCCCAAATATTTATACAGTCTCTCTTGCTCAAGTTCTTGTATATCACATTCTTGGCCCAAACTGATGTTTTCTTGATGCTGCAGTTTTCCTGCTTTAAAGGTTGCTTTTGCACATTTATCAAGGCCAGATAACATTCTTATATCATCTGAAAAGGTTTGACAAGTTGCAGTTGTGCTTTCAGTTCCAAATCTGATGAGTTATACAGTTTTAAATCATCGACAAAGAGAAGATGAAAAGTCTTTACACTTTGTTGTTTTCTAGGAGCCAAATTATAGCCATGACCTAAGATGTTAAGTAGACAACTTAATGGGTTAAGAGCAAGACAGAATAGCAGCAGTGACAAGGAGTCACCCTGGAATACCCCCTTTGAATTTGTACCCCTGGGATAATAATTTGTCCTTTATCATGGCTTAATTGCAAATTAGTCTCCCAGTGTATCATGGTTATTGTAATGTAGTCGATCAGTGTAGGGTGCATCTTATACATTTTTAAGAACTCTTTTATCAATGAATGTGGGATACTATCAAATGCTTTTTTTGTACTCAATCCATGCCATACTTAGGTCTTCCCCTTTTTCAGTTCTCCACTATGATTTTATTTAATAACAAATAATCCTTTGTTCATTATGGCTTTATTTTATTGCTCTTTTGTTCTATTGTCATAATTGAGTTTTCTTCTAAATAACTATAAACTCTGCCAGAATCAATTCCAGTGTATAGTTTATACATCATCGGAAGGCAAGTTTTTGGTCTATAATTTTTAGGGTGGCTTGCAGGTTCACTTTTAAGTAAGAGCATTGTTTTTCCTGTTGTTAGCCTGGTTGGTGTCTGCTTGGGGTGTGCATATAAATAGTTCTTACTCATGGCTAATTCTTCATGCAAAGAAGTTAATACTTTTAAGCAGACGTTGGGTGCTGCATCTGGGCCTGGATTTTTCCAATTAGAGGTTTTCTTAACTTTGTTTCAATCTCTCTGACTGTTCCTTCATCCCATTTCACATCCTGTACCTTTGAACTTCTTATTCTTTCTTTTACTTCTTCTGTCTGTTTAGAATCTTTGTTATGTTCCACAGGGTCTTCATAAATACTTCTTCAAAATTTATCTATTTCTTCATTTTTTGGTAGTCTTTCAATTCCTTTTACCTTGTTTCCCAATTCTCTATAAATTTTTTTAGGGTCATCAATAAATTACTTACTTTGCACTTTTCCTTTATATTTATCTGCGTATCTTCTAATGTTTTCCACCTGTGCTGAGATTTTTAGTTTATTATTTGTGATAGTGCATGATAGATCCTGATCTTTTCTAATTCTGTGCATCGCTTTCATCATGTCTATCTTTCTAAGTATTTTTGTTGATCTGCTCCCTCTTCTTTGCACTTCAACAGTCACACTTCTTGATTAATTGCTTTATTGTTTTCTCTGTTTGATACTTCCATGATGGTATTCGAGTTCTCCCCTTCCTTTCCTTCACTACCCTGTATTCATGTGGTAGAACTTTATCAGCTATTAATTTACCTGCATAGTAATATATCCTGTTTACTTCTGTTATATTGCATGGATCTCTATGGACAGTCCTAATTACTGTGTTCATTTGTTTTACCAAAATTCTGACTTATTGGGTTTTATTGATCTTCTGCAGTCTATTTCTTTCATTGATTTTAATATGTCTATCTTTTTTAAATCAAACAACTCTTCTCTTATCTCATTTTCCCCTTAATTTGGACAGCCATTGCTCTATCCATTGTTAGCCAACTCATGGTATTGGCAAAAACCCTATATATACCTTGCACTCTTCAAAAGAAGCACATTCATTATTTAATTGCATTTGGCAAAAATATGTTAAATAAATATGTTAAACCTTTACTAACTAGGCCAAATAAGAAATAAGGCTAAAGAAAAGGTTGAAATAGAACACATGATGGAATGGAAGCCAATTCAGATACTTTGGCTTTTAAGATAGTATTTATTGATTTTATTTTATCTAAGGTAAGTGGATTGGGTTTAGTATTACCATTAGCTATGGCCTATAACAAACAAAAAAAAATTGCAATTAAAACATGACAAATAGTTCACATTACTAATGAAATACTGCAAAGCGGCTACTTTAATATCCAGTCTGAAATGCATTCAGTGTCCAGACAACACCATAAATATATGGAAATGTAAAGTAAAATAAAAACGTAAATGATGACAGCAACAATATAATGATTATTTTAGCAGTAAGGATATAGCCTCCCTAGATACATGACAACCTCCTTATGAACACTGGCTGTGAGTTTTAAAAATAGGACCTCAAAAGAATAAGGTCCTTGTAAAATACGACAATGAGAATTCTGTAGAAGACAAACTCAATGGGTTAGAGAGAGAGAGAGACTGAGAGGAATACCAAAATCAGTAAATAAAAAGTTACATTTTTAACAGGAAAAGAGAAAAAAAAAAAACAGACAATTTGTAGAATTTAAAAAAAATCCGCGAGGAAGAAGACAATATTGTCCTAACTGTGACTGGGAGTAAGATGACATTCTACAATATGATAAAATGGTGTTTCACACCTGTAACCTGTACTGTGAATCTACATGTCATATTAATGGTCACCTGTAAATAGTTGTAGTATGACCCCACAGTTTCCCATGGAAGGCCATATTCTAATATAGACAGCAATAAATCCTGGGCTAGAGTAGTTTTAGCTCCAATTTTTAATAAATAGGGAATTTTATAGCATATTTCTAAAAGTCTTTTGACTTTAGTAATGGTTTTGCCAATAAGTGAAGTATAAGTGTGGGTCTTTGCAGAAATCTAAGTATTTGTATTGTCTTCTTAAAATAAACAAAGCCCCTTAAGGGAGGTATTGGCTCAAGATGGCAGTAGTATCCAGAGATGTTCTGGTATACTGAAAAGCATAGCCTCTGAGTTCTGAAGTATAATCTGTTTAAAGTTGTTTTTGCACCTGCACTTTTAAAGTTTGTCCTGTTTGTTGCATTTACCTGTTGAGGCTACACACTCAAGTGCGCTAGCCTGTGTTACATATTTATTGTATTTTCCTGCTGTTTGTTGCAAAAAAGAAAAAAAATATATCCTTGTTTCCCGTCTTTCCTGACCTAGAGTAGTCCAAATACAGGCTTTGCTGTATTCTGGACTTTTGGAAAGTTCCTGTGTTGCCCATTTCCTTTCTTGGATAAAGGGAGGCTTCTTTGTTCACCAGTGGCAGTGGGGAGCTTAGAGCAGCCTATCTATCCCTGGAGGAGTGTTCCCAGCACAAGAATCTGGTAGTCTATTGGCCATTTTGGGCCAATTTCTAGCTCTTTCAAGTCCCCCTGTATAAAACCCGCTTTAGCGTGGCTTTGAGCGAGTTTGCGCATAGCGCAGCATCGGGCAACACCGCTTAATTGGGTTTAAACCATTCTCGGCTCCACAAAGTCTGCTCTTCACTTTTTCCCCTTAGAACTGATCTAGTTCTCATAATAAACACCCTATTCCTACTCTAAAGCCTGGCACTTGCTCACTAAAGCAATTATATAAGTCAGCACTAAATAATTAAAAGCACTACACCCTCATAAACTCCCCTTGAGTACCTTGTTCCCCATTGGCCCTTTTTTTCAATTATAAAGGAATTCCCAATACTATTCTAGCATGTCCAAAGGTCAATTGTCAATCTCCTCTCCGGTCCAGCTGGTGAATCTGGGAATCTTGAGGCAATGTTACAACTGCCTCATGTACACATACAATCCTCTCCTCCTCCCAACAAATTCCAACACATGTGAGAGATGCAACCATATAGCCAAACTGGAGGCTAAGCTCTCTCAACTCAGTACTGGCATAACCAGTCAGGAGAAGGAAACCACACTCACTACAATTCCAGTCTTACATAGACCTACCACGACAACAAACCAAACACAAAAACACATAAAAACTTACTCGGAGGCTCTAAATAAAAATCTGCCTAAGCAGCAGAGACCTCCAAAGCAGACACCCAAGCAACCGCTACCCCAAAACAAAACACATGCAACACATAGCTCACAAAGCCAGTGTGCCGAACAGTCACAGCCCTTAAGGCTAAACAACACATCTGATACACTTGTAATAGGTGACTCTATCGTCAGGCACATTGACATCCCGCTCACCAGGCTGAACAAGGAGAAGGTCATGGTGAGCTGCCTGTCGGGCGCTAGGATCCGCCACATAACACAAGCACTCAGGTCACTCCAAAGCAAGTACAAATATGACTCAATTATTGTCCATGCTGGTGTGAATGACCTGAGACATACCTCCCTGGACTACATGGAAAGAGACATAGAGGAGCTCTCTGAGCATGTAGCCCAGGCCGGTATGACCCTGACCTTGAGTAGCATCTTACCCTCATCAAGAATGATGCTGCAATATGAAGACAAGATGATCAATTTCAACAATTGGCTTAAGTACTGGTGTCATTCAAAGGGGATCCAATGCCTGTCAGCCTGGGATGACATGCTCGACAAGCCATGATGCTTTGCTAGGGACGGCTTGCACCTGTCACCCCTGGGCTTTTGGATATTGGCAAAGGCTTTTGCCACCCCCATAGTGCCTTTTTTAGGCAAGGCTCAAAAGACAAACCCACCTCCATAGGTATCACAAGGGATAAGAAACTAAGAGTAATGCTACTCAATGCCAGAAGTCTAAACCTCAAGATGCATGCACTCAAAACTCTCCTTAGCATGGAGAACATTGATATCTGTGCAGTAACAGAAACCTGGTTCAAGGCTCCCGAGAGCACCCCAGCACTACCAGGTTATACCTCATACCATGTTTTTCGGCCCCAAAACTTGGAACGAACCACAAAAGGAGAAGGAGTATCAATATTCGTCAAAGATACCCACACCTCCAGGTTGGTGGCACAGCACGAAGCATCAGAGACTATCCATGTGCAACTAACAATGGGTAAAACTGCCTTCCAGTTTATAGCCTGCTACAGACCACCCTCCCAAACCCAGGAACCCCACTCGGCCTTCCTGAGAACACTGGAAAATATGAAGGTCTCTCCAAACACCATCATATTAGGCGACTTCAACTATCCAAACATAGACTGGGAGCATTACTCTAGCTCCAACACCCTAGCCCAAACGTTCCTAGAATTTATAAACTCAAATGCTATGGAGCAACTTGTTACCACTCCCACAAGAGGGGAAAACATACTGGACCTGATCATCACCAACATGGGGACTTTATGCTCCAGACCAGAAGTGTATCCCTCACTGGTAAGATTAGACCATAAACTAATCTCACTAGATATTCACATCGCGACCCCAGCCCCTGCCCAGAAAACCACAGTGAAAAACTTCTCTAAAGCAAATTTCACACTCCTCAAAATCGAGGTGGAATCCTTCAAAGCCCCCTGACCTGTGGAAAATACGGCCCAGACCGCAGAATCCTTTATAAACGCATTCTATGAACACCTTCAGGAATGCATGGATCATGCAATCCCAAATAAAACCAAGACCCAATCCTCCAAAGGCAGGCGTCCTGTCTGGTGGACCCCAGCCATAAACAAACTATACAATAGAAGGAGGAAGCTACTACATGCTAGAGCAAAATCCCAAAAAGGGAAGGCATCTCTGATCAGTATTAGCAAAAAACTACGGGCACTCATAAAATCATCTAAGGCCAGCTTTGAGAGAAAAATTGCACAGGACACTAGGGGATAATCACAAGGCTTTCTTTAGTTATGTTAGGAACCTGGGTGGGAATTCCCAGATATGCTCAGAATTAGTCCAAAATGACAAAAAATACACCGAACCCACAGACATTGCCAACATCCTAGCTGACAGGTTCAGCGCAAACTTCTCCCCCCCCTTCCCCACCAAAAGGGCAAATATCTATCCCAGCAGAGTGCTGCCCCCTGACATCTCAGATGCTCAGGTAAGAGCCGCCCTCTCCAAAGCAAAAAACACAGCATCAATGGGACCAGATGGTGTCCCAGGCTGCATCCTACATGAGCTCCAAGAAGAACTAAACCCAAACATAAAACTACTGTTCAATCTCAGCCTTACTACAGGATATGTACCCAAAGAGTGGCGTACAGCAACAGTGGTCCCTCTCCACAAAGGTGGTGCCTCAACGGATCCTGGAAACTATCGCCCCATAAGCCTGACTAGCTTGGTCTGCAAAGCTATGGAAAGGATCATCATGGACCTCATAAATAAAGATATTGGGGACCTACACACACTGGATCCTACCCAGTTCGGCTTTGTTAAGGGCAGATCCTGCCTCTTAAACCTGGTCAATTTCTTTGAAAGAGTCACCAAGGCCATTGACGAGGGGAAGGTGGTCCACACAGCCTACCTGGACCTCGCAAAAGCCTTCGATACAATACCCCACTCGGGCATTATAGATAAGCTCACCAGCTTAAATATAAACCCCTATGTCACTAGATGGGTTGCAAACTGGCTCAAGGACAGAACCCACATGGTTAGAATTTCTGGAGCCATGTCAGACTCCAAACCAGTTACAAGTGGCATCCCATAAGGCTCAGTCCTGGGACCTCTCTTGTTTGGTATATATTTCTCGGAGGTACAGGCCAACATGGAAGGACTGTGACTGACCAAGTTCGCAGATGACTGCAAACTGGGCGCCTTAATCGACTCTCCAGCCGACACAAGCATCCTACAAAAGGGCCTCATAGAAACAGACAACTGGTGCCAGAGCCATGGCCTCAAGCTAAACGCCAAAAAGTGTATAGTCATCCCCTTTGGCAAAAACAAAGTGCCCAGAAATTACCACATAGGTGGTAATCCATTAAGTACGGAAGAGGTATTTAGGGACCTGGGGACCCAAGTTGATAGCAATCTCTCATTTAACAACCACGTGGCCAAAGTGGTTAGAAAAACATTTTATATAGACCACCTAATCATGAAGGGATTCACATCTAGATCAGGGGAGGTCATCATGCCTCTTTACTCATCCCTCATCAGGCCCGTAATTGAGTACAATGCCCCTTTTGGGATGTACCTTACCAGACACCTGCAGCAACTAGAAAGACCCCAAAAGTACCTCACCAAGAGGATCAAAGGGCTCAAACAGATGTCATATGCTGCCCGGTTAAAGAAACTCCAGCTCTACTCAGTGGCATACCACCTGCTCTGAGGTGATCTGTGCCTGACGTATAAAGCCATGTCCAACCCGGAATTAATGGATATGCTGCACCTCAGAAAATCCAAATCCCATCGAGCTACGTGCTCGACAGACTTGAACCTCAGCACTGAAATAAATAGGACATGCTGGAGGGACAGATTCATAACCCAGAGGCTCCCTTCACTCTGGAATAAAATCCCAGTCCAGGTTAGGCAGAGTCCCTCATTGACTCTCTTCAAGAGGAATCTTGATGAGTGGATGGGAGATCGTAGATTTACCCCGGGTATCACTTCTGTGTCACTCTTAGACAGAGGCACAGTATACGAACCTCAAAAAAGGGCATAGCAAAATTCATTTAAAATGGGTGGCGAAAGCTAAACACACTCTGGCTAGGCTTGTAAATGCCCTAGGGCAGATAGCCTAGTATGAACCTATGAACCTGTGAACCTATAATTGAGTTAAAGCAGGCATACATTTTGTCCATTTGCAGAAGAATGCTTTACTGTTTGTTTTAATGGAGTTTAAGATCTCTTAAAGGTTGAGACCACAAAATGATTGGTAAAAAGTTGCTGGCATTTCTAGAGGAAGAATTTGAACCATTGATGTAGGCTGTGAAAAGGAATATCCTAATTATTGTTTCTGAGGTACCCCAATATATATGTCTTCTGAATGAGAAAGGAAGGTATTTAATCCTACCCTGGAAGACATTTAGTCAGGTAGTAGTTTAATCAATCAGATGGTGTAGAGATAATGTCATAGAGCTGGAGTTTCATGAACAGCAAGGCATGGTGGATACAGTCAATGATGAATTAATGCATAAACTCTGATCCAACTAGTTCTCCTCTGTTCATACTAAAGAAGATATTATTTGATGGAGCCAAGATAGCCATTTGAATGATATGGCCATTCCTAAAACACTGTGTACTGTTACTAAGCAGCCTTTGTGAGGAAAGTGGTTAGCTAAGACAGACAGTTCATTCTAGCACTTTAGGCAAAGGTGATAGAAGACACCATACCTTGCTTGGGTTGGAGAATAACTGTGGTACTTTTCCAAAGTTCAAAGAAGGTACACGTGGATAAAGATTAGTTAATGAACTGCTAGAAGAGTAAAGAAATAAAGATATTTCATGATTTAATAAAAGTAGGTGTTCAAGTCAGCTAAAAGCACCAAACTGAGCTGGACACCAGTTTGGGAGCTCATTTTGCCATTGAATTATAGCTTGTAGGTTAACATGTTTACATTATGTTGAGCTTTCCTGCCTCATTTAAGTTAATTATGCTGACTCTACAGACTGCTGTGAAAATCACTGATCTTTTTTGTAATAAGTTATACAAACACAAACTTAGCTTTTTTCACAGCCTTCTTTTCTAGTATTGATACTATGTTCTTTTCTTGATTTGTTCTATTCATTTATTCAGAGATTTCTTGTGCCTGGCTTGGACACCTCTGCCTACAAGACTTTGATTGCTTCTAAAACCATCTGGACATACAAACCTGATATAAGTATTTTTTGTAACTGCTCAAACTGTCTCAGTGATATTTAATACTTCTGTGATGCATTTATTGATTTTGTTGAATTTATCACTGTTTTTTAGCCTGTACTTCTTAAAAAAACACCATTTGTTTGTTATTGTACTGCTCTTAGGTTGTTTTAACAGTGTTTTAATATTTCCTAACCTGCTCTGGTTCTGCAAAAGCCATTCTGAGTTTGACAAAGTTCTCCTGAATCTGCCAAAATATTTCTAAGTTTTGCAAAGTTTTTCTGTGTTGTTGTAGTTCTCTTACATTGTGCACTTTTTCTGTATTTTGTTGAACATTCCTCATGGTTAGTGAACTTATTTCCAAGGATTCCTGATATTGCAGGGATTCTGACTTTTGTTGTAAAGTATTTGTTAATCCACTTGAGCTCAAAACCAATTTGTTTTATATTAAGAGGGTTATTTTGCACTATGGTGGGAGCAAAACTGAATTTTAGCCCATTTAAGTTGGAAACTGTTGGTGGAAAATTTTATTGTGTTTTTATCTGATTAGCCTGAGGGGTTAACTGTGTAAAGGTCTTTTATCCTGCTCGTATAAAATAACTACATTTTTGTGATGTTGTGCTTATTCATTCAGAGCTTCCCTGTGCCTGGCTTGGACACTTGTGACTGCAAGACTTGGATTCCTTCTAAAACCATTTGGATCTCCAAAGCTGATATAAGTATTTTTTCGAACTTGCTTTAACTGTGTTAGTGCTATTTAATACTTCTGTGCTGAATTTATTGATTTGTTGAATTTATCACTGTTTTTTTTTTTTGCCTGCACTTTTCAAAGAAATGTCATCTGTTTGTTAATTGAATGCTCTTAGGTTGTTTTAACAGTGTTCTGATTGCCTAACCTCCTCTGGTACTGCAAAAACTGTTCTGAGTTTGCCAAAGTTTTCCTGAATCTGCACAAGTATTTCTAAGTTTTGCAAAGTTTTTCTGTGTTGTTGTAGTTCTCTTACATTGTGGACTTTTTTTGTACTTTGTTGAATATTTCTCAGGGTTAGTCACTTATTTCCAAGGATTCCTGATACTGCAAGAATTCTGACTTTTGTTGTAAAGCATTTGTTGCTGTACTTGAGCTTAAATCCAGTTTGTTTTACATTAAGATTGTTCTTTTGCACTCTGGTGGGAGCAAAGCTGAATTCAGCAGATTCAAGTTGAAAACTCCTGGTGAAAAGTTTATTGTTTTTTTATCTCATTGGCCTGATGGATTCATAGTGTAAAAGACTTTCATCTTGCTGGTATAAAGCCTCATGCAAATGCTGTTCCGTTACCTTTTATACAAGCAAACATCCCCAGTTTAAAATCCTTTATGGGAAACACTCTCCATAGCCTCCCACTTTTCCCAACTGCTCAAGGAGCTGTCAGTTTGTGCAGAGGAAACCAGTGTAGGTTATCTAACTTCGGCTGCTGAATGTTTGGCAACTTTTGCCAGAGGACTGGAGAGTTTCTGCTGAAACCCAAAGCATCCACTGCTACAACTGAAAAAAAAAAGTACTTTCTGAGTTTTCTTTGCACTTTGCTGACTATATTTTAGCATTTTGCTGCCTAGTTTTGTTGAACCTTACTTTATTTTTCTGCACTTTACAAAAGTTGTTATTTTGCCTTAAGTAGTTAGTACATAGCATAGACTAGATTCAGATCTGCCCAATCTAGACTGTATTGTTAAACTTGAGCACTATTTCAGCCATCTTACATTAGGAGGGCCCTGCCTGCACCCTTGTGGCAGAAGTGTGTAGTCTGAGCATCATCTGAGTTGGAGATTACTAAAGGAAAGCTCATTGTGTGCTTTCCCATTGGTAGTTTAGCTTAAAAGTGTTTAATTTCACTGGTATTTAAGCCTTGCATTTGCACAGGTTTGTGTTCTTTTACCAGAGCTACTCAATGTTTAGCGACTTTTGCCAGAGATCTGGAGAGATTCTCCTGAAATCCAAAGAATCTACTACTAAAATAAAAATTATAAGTACCTTGTAAGTTTCCTACCTTGTAAGTTTCCTTTGCACTTTGCTGATTGTATTTTATCATTTTGCTGCCTCATTTTGCTGATCTTTACTGCATTTTTCTGCATTTTAAAAAGCTGTTCTTTTGCTTTAAGTAGCTAATACACAGCATGTTGAATCTAGACTGCATTGTTACACTAGCTAGCAGTATTCTGGCCATCTTATATTAGGAGAGCCCTGCTTGCACCCTTATGGCAGAAGTGTGTAGTCTGAGCCTCATCCAAGTTGGAGATTACTGGAAGAAAGATCATTGTGTGGTTTCCCATTGGTAGTTTAGCTTAAAGCGTTTAATTTTGTCAGTATTTAAGCCTCACTTTTGCACATAGCTGTGCACCATGCAACAGGGTTCAAAGGTGCCCTGTATAGACACAAATGCCTTGAAAGACAATTTTCTCCTAGACATCTATTAGTGAACCCTCCCAAGCTTCTCAGCTCATTGCAGGAAACTCAGTTGCTCACTGAGAAGAGTTGCCATAGTTTTCACCTCTGGCCTTCAATAGGACAAGCCCCTTTGTTAATCCTTGAGCATAATCTAGTTAAACTAGCCCACTCCCCAGTAGTAGTTATGGTAAAAACCTGTCATAATTGACGGTCAGTTTCCAACCATTTCTCTGGCCAGCCTGATTGACATGGGCATCCTGAGGCATTGTAGTAATTGCCTCATGTATACTGACAACCACTTACTCCTAAAGCAAACTAATAGAATGTGTTGTTGTTCTTCTTTTGGCTTTTCCTGGTTAGGGGTCACCACAGCAGAACTCCGGCCCGCTAATGATTGGCAGTAGTTTTTTTTTGGGTGCCAAGGTGCCAGCTCGATTCCCAACCTTCAGAAAAGGCACGCCCATTCTACGCATGTCTTTCGAACACCACTCGACTGCTGGGAGGACATACAGACTCCACACAGAAGGCGCTCCAGCCAAGAATCAAATGGGAGAACCTCTTGCTGTGAGGCAACAACGCTACTGCTGCACCACCGTGGCGAGATGTAATTACACCATGAATTTGGAATCATTTCTCTCACATAACAACAAATTGGACATCAAACAGGTTGTCAGCACACACACATCACTTCTCACATAAAACAAGGTCACAACAACATAAACCAACATATGCAGAGGTACTCAATAGAAGCCTACTAAGATTCTTGTCAAGTGCAAACCACTTGCATACACTACAAAGCAAATAGAATTCATACACATAGCAACACACACACCATTGCTTCAGCAAGTAAGTTTGTAAGGCAAAACATCTCAAAACCAAATGGCCTGATTGCAGGGGAATTCATAGTGAGACACATAGATGTCCCCCTCACCAGGCTGGACAAGAAGGTCAAGGTCAGCTGTCTATCAGGTGCCAAGATCCATCAAATCATGCACACACCCAAGTCACTCAACAACAGGTACTGTTATGACTCTGTCATAGTCCATGTTGGGGTGAATGACTTGAGACATACCTGTCTGGACTATATGAAGAGGGACATAACTGAAATCTCAGATTATGTGCCTCAGGCAGGTATTTCCCTAGCCCTAAGCAGCATTCTACCTTCACTCAGGATGATGCCACAATACAGAGAAAAACTGATTTATTTCAACAATTGCCTTAGATTCTGGTGTCAATCCAGGGGGATCCAGTATCTGTCATCATGAGAAGACATGGCTGATAGACCACACTGCTTTTCCAGAGATGGTCTTCATCTGTCTCCTCTAGGCTTTCAGATACTGGCAAAAGTGCTTGCCTCCCCCATAGTGCCTTTTTTAGGCAATGTCAAAACAACAAAATTTCCAAAGTAAAAAAATTCACTTCAGACAAGCTAAAGGTTATGCTGCTTAATGCTAGGAGCCTACTCAGGAAATTGCACTCCCTGGAAGCATTCCTCATCTTGGAAGATGTTGATATCTGTGCTGTCACTGAGACATGGCTCAAGGCTACAGACAGAATCCTAGTTGAGCAAGGCTGCAATGCCATTCACATGTTCAGACCCCAAAACAAGCATGAAAGAACCAAAGGTGGAGGTGTATCCATCTTCATTAAAGCCAAGTACACCTCAAGACTGGTTAAACAGTATGACTCTCTTGAACTATTCCAGGTCCAACTAACTATAGGCAAAATACCCTACCACATCATTGCTAGCTATAGGTCCTGTACTATGAACCAAGAAAAGCACGCTGCCTACCTGGACTTACTAGAGTCACTCACTATACAGCCAAACACTTTGGTCATGGAAGATTTCAATTATCCTTCCTTTGAATGGGCAACATACATGAGCACAAGCATGCTCATTCTGAGGTTCCTGGACTTTTCCAATACAAATGACCTGGAATAGCTAGTCTGCACCTCATAAGGGGCTAAAATGTCCTATACTTAGCACTTATCAACATGGGGCATCACTGCACTACCCCCTGTTTGTTGCCCTCCCTGGTATGGTCAGACCATAAATCTGTCTTGTTTGAAGTAAAGACCAGAGCTTACAATCACACAGGAGCAAAAAAAAACTGAAAACTTTCTCCAAAGCAAACTACATCCTACTAGGAGATGGTTTAAAAAGTTTCAAACCCTTTGCTAATTCAGCCAACAATGTCTCCAATGCAGAAGAGTGCACAAATGCCCTGTATAACCACCTAGACAACTGTATTTACTCAGCTGTACCTAACCAGATCAGTACCAGGTCTTCCCGAAAAAACAGGCCACCCTGGTGGACCTCAACTATAAATAGGTTATATAATAAAAGGAACAAACTGATGTCTAAGAGCAAAATGGGACTTACCCAGCAGAAGAAGAATACCCTCCACAGCTTAAACAAGCAAATCAAATATCTTGTAAAGTCCTCTAAAGCTAGTTATGAAGCTAATTTAGCATCCCTAGCTAAGGAAAATCATAAAGCATTCTTTAAATACTTCATAAATCTAAAATGGAATGTCCAACTATGTGCTGAACTTAGTGTATGATACCTCTCATACTTAACCTGAGGAAATTTACTACCTGCTAGCTGACAGATTTGGTGCAATCTCAGCCCCTTGTACCCATCAGCCATACCCCACAGCATACCTGACACCAGTCCTCTACCTAGTATCTCCAAAGAGAGGTTATATACATGTTCTCCAAAGCCAAGAACACAGCTTCTATGGGACCAGATAACATTCAGGCTGCTTACTAAACAATCAAAAACAAGACCTACTGGAACCACTTGGCACTATCTTTAACCTCAGCCTGAGCAATGGCTGTGTTACAGCAGAGTGGGGAACAGCAACAGCAATCCGCTTGCACAAAGGGTGTTCATCAATTGACCCTGGGAATTATAGACCCATACGCCTAACCAACCTTATCTGCAATGCCATAGAAAGAATCATCATGCACCTTATCAACAAGTACATAGGTGACCTTCAAACTCTTGACCTGAACCAGTTTGGCTTCATTAAGGGTAGACCATGCTTACTGACCCTGGTGGACTTCTTCAGAAATGTCAGCAAAGCCCTGAATGAAGGCAAAACAGTTTTCTTGGAAATAATTTTCTTGGGTGGCAAAAGCCTTTTTGGCTAGGCTTGTATAGGCCCTAGGGCCAATAGCCTAGTACCTACTTATGAACCTATGAACCTATACTGCCCATCTTGACTTAGCCAAGGCTTTTGACACAATCCCTCAATCAGGTATCATTGAGAAACTCTCCCATCTGGGGATTAACCTATTTGTCACTAGGTGAGTAGCTGACAGAATGCATACTGTCAAAGTTAGGATTCGACCTATACTAGTAGACCAGTTGCCAGTGGTGTACCACATGGATCTGTTCCGGGCCCTCTTCTGTTTAGAATCTATTTCTCGAAAGTCCAGGAAAAAATAGATGGCCTGTGGCTTAACAGGTTTGATGATGATTGCAAGCTGGGCACAATCACTGAAACTCCAAATGATATTAACATATTACAAAACGGGCTATCACAGACAAATGATTGGTGCCAAAGCCACAGACTAAAATTAAATGCAAAAATTGGCATTATTATCCCCTTTGGCAAAGAGGAAGTCCCTGCAAATTACAATATGACAGCATCCCAAAGCTCAAACCCAGTGGTGTGAGATTTGGGAATACAGGTTGATAGCAATCTAAACTTCGATCAGCATGTGCCCACAGTGGTAAGAAAAGCTTTCTACATTGCACATCTCATAAGTGAGGGCATCATATCCAAGACTAAGGATGTTTTATATCCTCTGTACTTAACCCTCATCACACTACTAATAGAGTACAATACTCCCTTTTGCATGTACCTCACCAGACACCTGCAGCAGCTGGAGAGAGCACAGAGTGAATCATCAAGAAAATTCAGGGCCTCCAAAACATGACCTACATGGAAAGACTGAAAGTCCAGTAACTGTAGTCTGTGTCCTACAGGCTGCTGAGAGGGGACTTGTGCCTGGCCTATGGAGCAGTCTCTGACCCTGCCATAATGGGAATGCTATACATCCACAAATCAAATGGGACAAGATTCACTTGCTCCAGAGATCTCAGTCTAGTCTGTGACATTAACAGAACATGTTGGAGAGAGATATATCTTCCAGTGATTGCACTCCTCTGGAATAAACTCCAAATTTATGTGAAGTAGAGCGCCTCAATGACCCTATTCAATTGCAACCTGGACAATTGGATGGGAGACCATAAATTCACACCAGGGGTGGTACCTATATCCCTCATAGACAGGGGCAATTAATGCTGATGATAGACTCACTCCATGAATAATGACCATCTAACCAAGGTCAAGTAAGGAACACAGGTATAACATGGCTAGGCTTGTAAAGACCCGAGGGACATTAGTCTAGTAACCTCCTATGAACCTATTAACCTATAAGCACCATAGTTCTCAACCTTTGCCTCCAGAATTATGACAAAACAAAATAATTATGTAAAGCATCCCAAACTATGAACCCTTTTTAATTATTACTACTTTTGCTTTATTACATTTCAAAAGCCCAGTTTTCAGAAGTATGGAGCAAAATTTTGAAACAAAATTAGGGCACCCCTACAAATTCGTGGCAGTTGAGAGGTATGCATAGTATGACCATTATAAAATTATTTTTTGTGTGATCTCATACACACGGCATGGTTAAATGATTCTTTTCCCCTACATTTTGCCATATATTTTAGTTGTTATAGGAAAACCTAAGAATCCACAGGACAGAGTAGATTATTAATCAGGCATTTGGACCTTGATCATTACCTAATACAAATGTTTTAAAAGTCATGCACAGACACACTAAAAAGAGCAACACATGATTTGTCATTTATCAAGCAGTTGAAGAAATACTGGAATATGATCATAGCAGCAATACTGCTTTAGTAAGGCAAAAAGGTAAATCAAACTTCTTAATGGAAAAGCGTAGAGCTATAAAAATCATTTTTATAAATATAATACCAGAAGCACGAGTATAAAAGCTCAAAGAAGTTATATGTCTTTAATGTTGGATCCGGAAGAAGTTAGATAGTATAGTCTCCAGTGAATTCTTTAAAATAGTTTAAGTTAGTTGGAAAACTTTTCTGACTGATAAGCTGATGAGTTTAACTGCTTAGCAATTTCTGAGTACTGTTCCAACAATGTGGAAAGTCATCTAAATATTCTTTACACATAATTATTACATCATATCCATAATCTATAGTAACTAATGCTCGCAAAAAAAAAAAAAAAAAAAAAAAAAACAAGCACATAAGATACTAGGCTCATAAGACAGAACAAAAAGTTCAAGGCTCCAGAGAGCACCCCTGTATTACCAGGCTATAATTCATACCACACCTTTCGGCCACCTAACTTGGACCGAAGCACTAAAGGCGGAGGCATGTCCATATTCATTAAGGATATCCACACCTCCAGGCTAGTTGCTCAGCATAATGCATGTGAGATTATCCAAGTGCAACTAACTCTGGGCAAGACCGCAATGCAAATTGTAGCTTGCTACAGATCCCCCACCATGTCCCAGGATTCCCACTCCTCATTTCTTGATACACTGGAAAATATTAGGGTACAACCTAATACCCTAATAATGGGTGATTTCAACTACCCCACCATTAACTGGGAAAACTACTCATGTACCAACTCTTGTGCTCAATGTTTTCTGGAATTCATAAATTCCAATGTCTTGGATCAACTTATCCATACCCCCACCAGGGGCAGCAATATCCTAGACCTGGTCATTACCAACATGGGCAACCGGTGTTCCACACCAGAGGTCACTTCCTCATTGGTCAGATCCGACCACAAGCAAATCACCCTAGACATCCACATCCCACCCCCCATTAGTGAAACCACCATAAAAAATGTCTCCAAAGCCAACTTCACACTTCTTAAGACAGAAGTGGCAAACTTCACGACACCCATGCTGATGGACAATAGAGATACGACTGCTGAATCCTATACAGTTGCACTTTATAAGCACTTACACGAGTGCATGGATCATGCAATCCCTAACAGAACCAAGATGCTATCCTCCAAAAAAAGGAAGCCAATCTGGTGGTCCCCTGCTATAAACAAACTCTACAACAGAAGAAAGAAACTGTTGCAAAAAAGAGTAAAATCCCATGATTGGAGGAACTCCATGTTCAGCCTCAGTAAGAAGCTGAGATCCCTCATAAAATATACAAGACAGTAGACAAAATCAAAGATGAAAAACAGCTCCGGGAACTATAAAGGATGTCTTCTAGATTCCACTGAATGATGCACACCAAATCCAAAAACGAGTAGCCTGTGTCCAAGTGCACACAAAGTCCAAGTACCAAGAATAAGCAGACGGACCCATGCAAGGCTCTTCTCTCCAGTGTACAATTCAGGTTTATTCACAGTACAAACTGCACAAGCGCTTTCACAAATAGCTTCATCGGGTGCTCTGCTTCAGACCGACACAATCATGTTCATAGTTAAGGAATGTTTTTCTTCTTGTCTGTTGATTCTCAGACAGTCAGATAGTATCCTGCTGTCCTATTCAGGCTTCTTTGGGAAACCTCATAAAATCCTCCAAAGCTAGTTATGAAAACAAAATCGCTGCTGATTCTAAAGACAACCACAAAGCATTCTATAGCTATGTCAAGAATCTCAATGGCAACACAGATCTGCTCTTAGTTACAGCACAATGGCAGTAAATATACAGAACCAACTGATATTGCCAACATCCTGGCAGATAGGTTCAGTGCTAACTTTACCCCTCTCTCATCCCCTAAAGGGCCCATCTCTATACCAGAAGAATGCAAAGTACCTGTAATCACGGCTGCACAGGTAAAAAACACACTCTCCAAAGCCAAGAACACAGCATCCATGGGACCTGACAACATCCCAGGCTGCATTCTACATGAACTACAGAATGAACTGGCACCCCATCTAAGTACCATGTTCACTCATAGCCTCACCTCAGGCTTTGTGCCCACTGAATGGCGCACAGCAACAGTTATCCCACTCCACAAAGGGGGAGCCACCACAGACCCTGGGAACTACTGCCCATTAGCTTGACTAGCCTGGTCTGCAAGTCTATGGAGTGTATCATCATGGAACTTATAAACAATGACAATGGTAATCTCTAAACTCTGGACCCTACCCAGTTCAGGTTTGTAAAAGGCAGCTGTCTCCTAAACCTGACAGACTTCTTTGAAGCAGTCACCAAAGCTGTAGATGAGGGTAAGGTGGTACACACAGCCTATCTAGATCTCGCCAAGGCTTTCGACACCATCCCCCACTCTGGAATTATAGACAAACTCACTAAACTATGTATAAATCCCTATGTCACAAGATGGGTTGCCAACTGGCTCACTGACCGAACCCACACTGTGAAAGTAGCAGACTCTAAATCCAACTTCAGACCAGTGACAAGTGGAGTACCACAGGGTTCAGCCCTAGGTCTTCTCCTGTTTGGTATCTACTTCTCTGAAGTATAGGCTAACACAGAAGGTCTTTGGCTAACAAAGTTTACAGATGACTGCAAACTAGGAGCCATAATAAAATCTCCTAATGATGTGGACATCCTACAAAAGGGCCTCACTGAGACAGATGCCTGGTGTCAAAGCCATGGCCTCAAGCTCAATGCCAAAAAGTACATTGTCATCCCATTTGTTAAAAACTCTGTACCCATGAACTACCACATAGGCGGTAGTCTACTTAATACCAAAAATGTGATAAGAGACCTTGGGATACAGGTTGACAGTAGTCTCTCCTTTGATAATCACTTCACCACAGTAATCAGCAAATCCTTCTACATGGCACACCTCATCACAAAAGGTTTCTCATCCAGGAAAAAAGGGGTCATTGTTCCCCTCTACTCATCAGTCATTAGACCCATTATAGAGTACAACGCCCCTTTTGGTATGTACCTCACAAGGCATCTACAACAACTGGAAAGGCCACAGAAATACCTCACAAAGAGGATTACCGGCCTCAAACAGATGCCCTATGCAGACCATCTAAAAAAACTCCAGCTTTACTCTGTCGCATATGGCCTACTCAGAGGCGATCTCTGCCTAAGATACAAAGCTATGTCAAACCCAGAGCTGTTGGATATGCTTAACGTAAAGAAATCCCAATCCCTCCGAGCTACACGCTCTAGGGACCTAAACCTTGTCAACACAATAAACGGAACATGCTGGAGGGATAGATTCCTGTCCCAGACACTTCCCATGCTCTGGAACAAACTACCTATCTATATCAAACAAAGCTCCTCATTAGCACTCTTCAAGAAAAATCTTGATGATTGGATGGGAGATAGGAAATTCACCCCGGGGATCACTTCTGTGGCACTGCTTGACAGGGGCACAGGAAAATAATTTTTGTGGGTGGCAAAAGCCAGGGTACCATTTGGCTAGGCTTATATAGGCCCTAGGGCCAATAGCCTAGTACCTACCTATGAACCTATGTCCTACACTGACCGCCTCAAAAAACTCCTGCTTTTCTCCGTAGCATATCGCCTACTCCGAGGTGATCTCTGCCTAACATATAAAGCTATGTCAAACCCAGAGCTGTTGGACATGCTACACCTAAAGAAATCCCAATCCCTCTGAGCTACATGCTCTAGGGACCTAAACCTTGTCACCACAATAAACAGGACATGCTGGAGGGATAGATTCCTGTCCCAGAGACTTCCTATACCCTGGAACAAGCTACCCATCTATGTCAAGCAAAGTTCTTCATTAGCACTCTTCAAGAAAAATGTTGATGAGTGGATGGGAAATAGGAAATACACCCCAGGGATCACTTCTGTGTCTCTGCTGGACAGTGGCACAGGAAAATAACTTTCTTGGGTGGCATAAGCTTACGTAGGCCCTTGGACCGATAGCCTAGTACCTACCTATGAACCTATGAACCTTTCAGAATTTTAAACCCACTTCTAGGATCAAGGGGAAAACAAGAAGATGGGTCATATAATTAAAACATTTTTTTTGAAGATTCCTCAAATTCTGTGTCTGATGTTGGTTCTTTGTCACTATCATTGTCTGATCAATGTAGCTAAATAAGTTTAATTATGCAACTTTCTAATAAGAGGACATTTAATTTGTATTTTACAGAATGCATGACATAAAATTAAACATAATTATCTCTGTGTTTAATTTCTTAATGAATGTTTGCCAGATAACTAAAGATGTATAGTCCAGATAAAGATTATTTTCTAACACAAGAAGGGTATGCGCATTTCAGATTACCTAGTTTAACAAATCTGTTTAATAGGATATTACAGGCAACAAAATGGTTTCAAAATGAAAGGATCAAAACTGTATATATTATATCTATATATATATATATATATATATATATATATATATATATATATATATATATATATATATTGCTTAACAATCAGTGTACTAATTTTAAAAAGTAACTACAGTCTTACAGAACTGCAGTGTTCTTAAGTATGAATCACAAGTACATGTGAAAGAGAGAAAAATGTAATTAAATGTATGTAACCTGTTAAATGTATTTGTTATGTAAGTGGAATGTGCTACTACTAGAAATAATTTCCCACCATGACATTGTTACAAAACGCAATGTACAGTAACATGAATAACTCAAATGTCATTAATGTTGCAGCTAATAATATACAATTTGCAAATTTGTTTAGAACCATTGTCATTCTTTTTCTAGGATAACCACATGACATATTATTTTTTTCTTAAGAATGTGTTTATTTACTTTTGTTGACTGGGCTACTTGCATTTGGCCTGTGACATATTTTATGGGAGATCAGAAGTTGTGCCTACATAGATAAGATAAAATTTGAAAAAGAAACCTGATAGATACCCTTACTCTGACAGTGATGGTAGTCTATAACATTCTTCCTGGCAGAGTTTCATGATGCATGCTGTAGCAGCAGGAATGCCTATTAATAGTATAGCATTACTGAAGCATGGTATGACTATAGCAACTCTGATGGAACCAATGGATGTAAAAGATTCAAAATGTTAAAAAAGTGTTGATCTGGCATTTTATAGACTGTGGCAAATGAAGCGTTAAAGTGGAGGTAGTTTCTACAGAGGGCATTGTTTCCCATGAGCACACATTGGTGTTCAATGGTGATGTTATGTGACTAATTAGCATGAATTCTGCACCAGAATAGAAAGACAAGTAAAATGCATAATACAGAACATGCATTTGAGCAGGATGTTGTCAGTACATCTGGAAATGCTGAATAAGTAAAGTAACAAATACATATGTGGTACAGCATGGTAAAATTTAGTTTGGGGAATGCCATGGTACGTACAGCCATTTCACATGAAGGGTGTCCGTACTGAGAGAAGATGCGTTCCAAGACTACGGCTTAGCTCTCAGTAGAAAGGTTACCTCTGTGTTTTTGTTACTGTATGCACATCCTGCAATATGCAGTGGGTATATGTAAGTTAGTAAAGAGCAGATTCTCCAAGTTACTACTGGGCAAATGACAAGATGCTCTGCAACAAAACAATCTTACTTTTTGTATAGGAAATCACCAGCACTGAAGAGGGACTTCATTCTTTACAATTTTGAATTTATCAATAGTAAATTTATTTCATCAAACTTGGAATTTTTCTTTAGTCTTGGAATGTTTGAACACAGTTCATGGATATTGTTGTTTCAGGTATTCAATAGAGGCTAATTAATAATAGAGACTTTCAAGGTTTTGATATCGATATTGGGAGATGGGATTTGACCTTAAAAGGCACTGAATAAATTCTGGGCTAAATTTCACATGTTTTGTTTATGCAGGGCAATAAGTGTAAGATAGGTTATTTTGAGATTTCACATGTTTTGTTTATGCAGGGCAGTAAATGTAAAATAGGTTATTTTGAGATTTCACATGTTTTGTTTATGCAGGGCAGTAAATGTAAGATAGGTTATTTTGAGATTTCACATGTATTGTTTATGCAGGGCAGTAAATGTAAGATAGGTTATTTTGAGATTTCACATGTTTTGTTTATGCAGGGCAGTAAATGTAAGATAGGTTATTTTGAGATTTCACATGTTTTGTTTATGCAGGACAGTAAATGTAAGAGGTTATTTTGAGTTGTGTAATCAGTGTTATTTTCATGTCATCTGGTATCAAATGAAAGACTGTCCTAAGAAACAAAAGGAAATACAAGGTATGACATGAAATATTGCACACTTTCTGCTAGGTGGAGAAACTCATAGTTCATATCTTTCTCAAGTTCTCCATTACATTTTTGGGAGGTTATAGTTAATTAATTTTACCTTATTTTGATAAACTGAATTTAGGTAACATTTTATAGGGTATTGCTATACTTTTGAGTATGGCCCAAAAGGGTTGCTTATGTTTTTAGGTATGATGTTTTGCAGCTTTGGCTAGAATATTTTTCAGTATAATTACCTAATAGGGCCTGGGATAAATAAAGGGAATCTTTGCAAGATTTGTCTTATTTAAAAATAGTGTCATAGACAGACCTGTCTTTGTGAATTACCTTATTGATTTAATAAAGTAGCCCCTTCTCTTTTGATTACCATGTATTCTTTAATATCCACTTAAGTTACAGCAGCCCATGAAGATAGGATATCACAACTGACTGCACCTCTGGAATACACAAATTCTATTTATTAAGTAAAGTTAGATGCTTTTATCTCATGCAATATGGGGGCTTCATCAGAACTAATCACAGACCATTTCTTTCATTCATTTAAATATAACTGACAGGAAGTCATATGACTTATTTAACAAATCAGAGTAATTCAACATTAATTAATACAAAATAATTATTTTAAAAGGTTCATAGAGATTCTAGAAATATTAAAAAAGTCGTACATAAAACTACACCACAGTGCAAAATAAAATGAATACATTACACAAAAAATACATGACATATAATGCTTAAAAAATTATAATAACAATTATCATAATTTAGCAGTGTATAATTTTAACACATTGCTTAATGATATTACACCATTCAGTGCTGGGTGGGAACTTGAATCGAGCCTAAACTGCCAAAGTACTTCATGGTATTCTAATCCGTGTTCCCAAATCCCTACTCTTACATTGGGCATTACCCTCTCTAGTATAAAAATAAAACTTCTTGTTCTCCTTGCACTGTAGTGTATGTTTAAAAAGAGCATTACTCTCATTACAATTCTTTTTATCATAGTAATGCTCGTATATACATTTTTTTAAAGCACTCTCCAATTTACCAACATAGAACCCGTGGCAAAACTCACAAAAGGCAATGTAAACTACTCTTGTGGTATCACAATCATGGGAATGTTTCCATCTGAACACATAGTTGGAAGCCTCCAGTCTCAAACTCTACCACTCAAATATGTAATTACATTGCTGCCAACTACCACACTTAAACATGCCTCAGTTGTTTTTTATAAGGGTGTTATAGCTATTGCCTCTTTCACATTTTTCTTGAAGATACAAATGTCTTATGTACACAAACTGAGGGCCATTGCCTAAAGCCGTACTATTGCCAGAATCATGCTCATTTTCTAATTATTGTTAATGATCTGTCTAATGGTATTACTACCATTACCATACTTAATAACCACTGTATAGTCACACTTGTTTGCCTTGGATTTTTGTGTTGCAAAGGGTCTACCTATTATCAGAAAAAAAATCTCATAATGTTTTTCACATTTTTCACATTTAATTTCATTTTACAAAGTAATTGGATAACCTCTGTTAGTAAACATATCAATCCATTTATTGATCTCTAGCAAAAATTAATCATCCTCAGAGATTATCCTAGACATATGCACCACCTGTCCATTCACTAAGCTTTTTTTGATAAAAGGGATGGTTGCTAGAAAACTGTAAAAATGTATTTGAGAACATAGGCATTCTATATAGTCTGGAATTAAATTGTTGGTGGTGAGAATCATTTAACAGTGTGACATCCAGATTGATAATTGTCTCTCTGGAGTAAATGAAGGCAAATTTTAAGAAATCAGTGGCTGAATTAAGATATGTTATAAAATTCACCAAGTGAGCCACACTGCCTTTCCAGATTATAAATATATCATACAAAAAGTGCAAAATTGTAACTAAGTAGCACTTATACTCAGATCTAAAAACTTGGTGTTATTCTCAGTACAGTAATACTAAACTGGCATATAAAGGGGTCCATGCTGCCCCTATTGCATTGCCTGCCATGTGCTTAAAATATTACCCCTCAAAATACAGGAAATTGTTGAAAAGCACTATCTTGCATTAATTCAACTGGTACATTAATGCCCTTGCTGTGCAGGGTATTGAATGTAAAGCAGGCTTTTATAAACCATTCTGTGTCAGTACAGTGTGGTATACATGAAAACATGCCAACTACATTAATATCAACTAAGAGCCATTTATCTTTATATGTTGCATGATTAATCTGACTTAAAAATCCCATGAGTTTTTGAGGATATAAGGGTATATCTTACGGAAATATTTGAAAATGCCTTCAATGCATATAGCTAATAAGAGTGATTCCCATTAAATTGGACAGCTTTCTTTCTACCACCAGACATGTCTAACCAGAGATAACAGCAATAGCTTATAATGAACAAACCAAGAAGAAACTTTGCAGTGTTGAGGGTGTGAAGTTCACTCTTGAATTATGTTATGCATCTAGTTCACTAATAAAAATCAAACTGCAAAATACATACTAAAAATAATAAAATAGAAAATAGTACTCCACAGATAAGTTAAAAATAGAATATCCTTTATTGAAATACACAAACAAGCGATCCTAGTTGAGTATAATGAAAAGTATCAAAAGCATTCATTATTTATATATAATCAGGTTATTTGAAGCAAGGCAGTGGTTACAGACGGAGGTTCTGTTAAGAGCAATAAAAGCATTAAACTCATTCCTTTAACGAAGTCCCCCTTCCCCTTAACACCAATGTGTAAACTGAGACTGGGGTACCTTAGAACTGAAACTAAAAAGCTAGAGACAAATTAAAATACATAATAGAAGAACAGCTTTTAAACAATTTATATAGGCTAACCTACTAATCCAAACTTTAGTAAGAAACTAACTCACTAACAAAATGACTAATTAACTAAAAAAAGATCTATCACTAGACATCGATCAGAATAAATATTAAAACATATGAACTAAAACTATTTTAACAAAAATCGCTTTTGTATCAAATAAATACTTCATCAGGTTTATGTGTAAAAAATATATCATAATATGAATTAACACATGTATAAATCTACAAGTGAACACTTAAGTAGGCTGAAAACTACAGCTATAATTGTCAAGGTGGAAATACAGTGAAACTATTTTAAAAAATAAAAAAATAAAGCATTAAGGCCCTTGGGATCTGTTCAAGTGTGTCATCTAACTCAGAAAGCACTTAGTTTGAATGAGTAAAAGTGCACCGAAGAGTAGGAGCAAACAGCACCAATGTCATTTATTTTCATTGTAAAATATTTACAATGTTTGAAATTTGTTTTTAACAATATTAGCATGTAATGACAGCATTAATCAGTCCAATATCAGACTTTAAATAGTATTTTAAATAGTGGGGCAGTTTTCTAAGTTCTAATATGCTTTTTATGGAGCAATAATAATTAAGCTGAGTTTTCTAAAAGAGTTCAGTTTTAGCTGCCACGGTAGTTCACATTTTTCTGAAAGATTAGGGATGTCTCCTTCCAGTTCCAAAAGTTCCACATGATCAATAATTTGAAAGTTAAAGCCAGTGTGGCCTTTCTGAAGCTGCAGGTGTTGAGGCAGTGCATTATTCTTTTCCTTAGCTCTAATTTTGGAAAGATGGCCAGAAATCCTTCTTTTTAAGTCTGTTGCGTGTTTTCTCCACATAAAATGCTTCACAGTTATTGCAGCTTGCCCTGTAAACCACCTGCATTGATTTACAGCCACCTTCTGCATTGGTTTTAATCAATTGCTTTAAAGGAGAAAAACATGTCTCCCTCCTATATGTGCTGACAAAAGACGCAATTGGCTCCACAATTATTGGTGCATGTATCCAAAGGTCTAAGCATACCTTCAATCCAACTCCAGATGCTTCTGGCTTTCCTATACACAAAGGGAGGAGCTTCTCCAAGGATGTCCATTAAATGCAAGCTTTCAGTAAATATGGCCCAATTCTCTCTAATAATATTAATGATGCTGTGATAGTCAAAAGTAAAATTCAAGATACAGCTGTCCTTTCATTTGTTGTCCATAGATTTCTTTAACACTCTCCTATAAGGACTGTTAAGTGCTGGTGCATTTGTACTTTTTAGTTCAATTGTAAGTTCCAGAATGCTTCTTAACATATTGCTTTCATATCCCTTCACCAAAAATTATTTTCAAGATCATTTAGGTTTTTAAGGAAGGGTTCCATTTTCGTAGTGATCCTGGCCAACCTGTAGCCCTGGGACTTAATGTTATATTTTGTCCTGTTGGGATGGAGACTCTTATTATGTAGCAAGAGGTTTACTCTGGTTGGTTTTCTGTAAAGATCTGTGTCCATTTTACCTTTGGCCAAGTCTTTAGTAACCTGCATATCTAAGAAGACTGCTGAGGCGAGGCTGTGGGAAGAGGTGAAATGCAGAAAGCTGGTGATTTGATTCAGATAGTTAATAAAATCTTCTAATTTGGCACTGTCTCCTTTCCACATGATAAAGATGTCATTAATAAAACACAGATACACTGTGATATGATGCATGTATTCTCTGTTGTTAAAACATAATTCTCCTCTCACTTGCCTAGGGCGAGTTGCCTCCAAGGCTAAATCAGTCTTTTCAACAAAAAACAGCAATGGTACACTGAAGCACAACTTCAAAAACAATCCAATGAAAATATACAAACCACGTTTATTCGTAGGTAAGCGTTTTCACAACTAGCGTGGCTTCATCAGACCATCAATATGTATACAAATCAAGTTAAATAGTCAAGCTTTTATATAAAAATGCTATATTATTTCAAATATTCTACCCTTTCCTATTGGTTATATTTTTGTGTACATACGTAGGCTGATGACATCAACAAGTTAAACTAAACAATGGAAAGTCATCATCCCCCTAAAAACAGATTGTTAAACTTTCATAAATTCATCAAACATCCTTATAAAATGAAAATGAAATTCAGTTTATACCTATATTAATAAATTAAACTAAAATAATATCAAATAAAAACATTACATCTGTTTATAGAACTCCCTATAGTTACAATGATGTTCACTAACATCGCTAAACATCATATTCAGTGCATCAGGTGTTTTTCATATATACACATCTAATATTCAGCTTCAGAACTATCATAGCTCATCAAGCATGATATTAGCATATATATATATATATATATATATATATATATATATATATATATATATGTACATAAGATGTTTCTTTTCCATGCTAGTTGCATTGAGCTAAGCTCTGCATCAGCATTCTCCTTATTCCATTTGTTCATCATCCAAGTGGAATATAAATATGTTATAGTATCATAAAATGTCCACCTTCTCAAAATATGTAATCAAGCCATATATTCTCTTACATAAATATCAATTTGTGTGCCTTGCTCATGAAGCCAACATCACTTATAAAAAATGGTTTGCTATCTATATAATATATGGCTTGATTACATATTATAAGAGGGTGGAAATTTTGTGAAACTATAACATATTCATATTCCACTTGAATGACAAACAAATGGAATTAGGAGAATGCTGATGCGGAGCTTAGCTCAATGCAACTAGCATGGAAAAGAAACATCTTGTGTAAATATCTTTATATATATATATATATATATATATATATATATATATATATATGATAATTTCATGCTTGATGAGCTATGATAGTTTTGAAGCTGAATATTAGATGTGTATATATGAAGAACACCTGATGCCCTGAATGTGATGTTTAGCAATGTTAGTGAACATCATTGTAACTATAGGGAGTACTATAAACGGATGTAATGTTTTTATTTGATATTATTTTAGTTTAATTTATTAATATAGGTATAAACTGAATTTCATTTTCATTTTATAAGGATGTTTGATGAATTTATGAAAGTTTACCAATCCATTTTTAGGGGGATGATGACTTTAAATTGTTTAATTTAACTTGTTGATGTCATCAGCTTACATATGTACACAAAAATATAACCAATAGGAAAGGGTAGAATATTTGAAATAATGTAGCATTTTTATATAAATGCTTGACTATTTAACTTGATTTGTGTACATATTGATGGTCTGATGAAGCCACACTTGTGGTGAAAGTGCTTGCCTACAAATAAATGTGTTTTATATATTCTCTTTGGATGGTTTTTGAAGTCGTGTGTCAGTGTACCATTGCTGTTTTTTGTTGTGTTGTTTGGTATCTACAACGGGACCTGTTTACCTGCTGGGTAGTACTCTATTTTGGCTTTAAATCAGTCTTTTGTTTATAGTAATTCCATTAAACATAAAAAGAAATGTAGCTAAGGACCGTATCTAAAAGTTTTCCTGTTCTTTCATGTTGTACTGGTGTGTCATTGTTGGTTTTGCTATATGAATCAATCACTATTTAAATTCAATAATTATGCAGAAGTACATTATATCACGAATCAACATCTATTGTTAATAAAATGCTATCAGCATCAATTGTGACACTTTTTATTTTCCTTAAAAAATCATTAGAGTCTTTTATGCATTATATGTTCTTCTCAGCCAGAGGTTGTAACAAAAAATCCAGGTAGAAAGCAGCAGCTTCTGTCAGGGACCCTCTACTTGCAACTACTGGCCTGTAAGGAGGGTTTTCTCTACTTTTATGTGTCTTAAAGATTCCAAAGAATTTAGGCAAGTGGAGGGAAGTTGTTTGTAGATAGTCAAACAAGTTATCTGTTAACAAACCATCATCATAAAGTGCAGTCAAGGCTGTGTACCAGTTGTTGTATGATGTCTTAATTTCTTCTATAATTAAACACTTATAATAGTTTGCATCCCTCTGCATTTATATCCTCTGGTTATAGCTGCTGGTATCAGTAACAAGAATACTCCCTCCCTTGTCAGCTTTCATAACCCATCAAGACTTATCTCTGCCTAGCTATAACAATGCTTTTTCTCATCTTTGTTAACTTACTCACTCCAGTGGAGCTCAGGAAGTTTGCACTGTAACTTCCAATGGGTGGAGCCTAAGCCATTTGACAGAATCAAATTATGTTCTCACATTTCAAACAACTGTTCATATTTCTGGAATCATAGGAGTTATCTAGAAGTATAAATGGCAAACTCTTCAGCACAACCTGTTTTTATTGTGGTATTCTTTAGGTTCTAGGTCTTAAACTGAATTTTATAAATCATAGTAAACACAGTAACTATTACATTTGTAATATTTTGTAAACAACTTACAAAATCTCAGCAACCATTCAAGGTACATATATACTGTCAGCATCATTTTATTCATCTAGCCGAGAGCTTACATATGAGGCTAAGGAGTTCTGTCTGTGTTACTTGCTTGTTCAGATATTTAGAAAAATGTGAAAATTATATCTATATAAATTAATATCATAAAACAACAGTTAATATCTATTTACCTACACTAGTCAGAGGTCATATATTAATGCAGTTGAGTTTGCCATTGTGTAGGCCTTAAAATGAAATCTTTTAAAACTTTGTACATAGCATGGTTTTGGAATTATTGATGCAAATATGAACAACCAATACTTGATACCTAGAGGAGTCAGTAGGAGTTAACTGCAGATGCACCTGGAAGTGTCACCTGGATGTAATGAGTTAAGGTTGTAGAACTTTTCCCCACTGTTTTTTTTTTTGTGGCAGTACTTTCCTGATGTCCATTTTACATTTGACCTCCAAGGCTGCTAAAGTTTGGTGTAAGGGAGGACAGTAATTACTGGGTGTTTTTATTGTTTCTTACATAGTTTTTTTTCTCAGTGGTATCAGATTTGCCATGGTACAGAACTTATGCATTCAACTTTCTGACACAGGATTTTAAATCAACCAGTACTTGTGCTGCAGCGGGGAACAAAATTTAATCCCTTTGAATGCACACTAATCTCAATGTCAGTAAGTTCTTTTTTGGAGTGATTCCAGACAACAGGGTAACTTAACAGCATGACTGGTTTCTCCATCTGGTTCTGGGTCCTATGGTAGAGTTGGGCTCCCCCAAGTATTTCATTTCCCTCACTCCTGTCCATTGCTTAGTTTTCTGGTCTTCTGGAGGGGCTCTTCCTGGGATTGGGGATCATTGAAACTCCTCTTGTGCCCTCTGGAATCTTGGGGGAGTGTAGTGGTAGTCCAGGTGACTCTGATAGTATTGTCCTCCTCTGGAGTTCTGATGTTGGCCCTGGTAATCTTATTGGTACTGGTACTGGTCCTGTTGCTGGTGTTGTGGTTGATGACTGTAGTGATGGCAATGTCCCTCTTGGTGGTGTGGGTCTCAGTGTTCCAGATACTTCTCCTGGTAGCCATGCTGTCTTTGGTCTCAGTTGTCACATCAGTTCTGGATATGTTGTTGCAACTTTGTAAAGGCAATTTTTTAGCTGAGGCACTAAGAGAATTTTTGAGTGTGTAAATAAAGGGTTCTTTGGTCAAGAGGTGTATCGGTTCCTGTTTTTTTGTGGTGGATTGTAGTTCTGGATATGTTGTTGATTCTGGTTCAGGTGTTCCTCTACCATATCTCTCTGATGTTTATGGTCCATTCTGTGATTCTGGTTCTGATCTTGGTTACCCTGTCCCTCATCAGACCTTCAGGTTGTGCTGTTAGCCAAGGGTATCTGTGAAGATGGTGGTGGTGGGGTCTTGTTCCATCTGTTTCTTGCCTCTGCCCAGTTCTTTGTGTAGATTTGCCTGTCAAAAATCCTGCTGGGGTCTGCTGTCATGTTGGTGGTACCTTTTGTAGTCTCTGTTAAATCTCCTGTTACCACATCTATGGTTGTAGTTAAAAAATCCTGTCTTTATTCTTGTTTTTTTGTTTTATTAAATCTCATTACACCATCCTTATCATCCTGATCCCTTTTCATCTTCTTCAGCTTAAATTCTTTAATGGATTTTTCAAAGCTTTTTACCCTCTCTCTCAGAGAATCAAACCTCACATCAAGATCCTTGTGGTTCATATTTAATACAGCTGTCTTCAGCTCTGAGATTACAGCTTTAGTTGCCTCCTGTTTAGACTGGTTATTTTTAAGGAGCAGTCTTATGAGGTTGTAGCTAGCATTAGTGAAGGTATCAAACCATTCAGCCAACAGGGTATCATCCATATTATACCATGACCCCCCATTAATATTCTAAAACGTGCACACTGATTGGCCAGCGTGCACGTTGTAAATTGACTTATACTAATGGAAAAAGGTCCGGTCACCCGGACTTTTTCCATTACTTTAAGTCTTTTTTAAAACACTGTCTCGCTATGTTAAAGGAGTTTAACATAGCGACACAGGTTTAAAAAAAGCAACAGAGATGTCTGTTGCTTTTTTTAAAGCTGTCTCGCTATTTTAAACTCCTTTAACATAGCGACACAGTGTGTAAAAAGCAATGGAGATCTTGCTTTCTCCGTTTCTTTTTTTTTAAAACCTGTCTCGCTATGTTAAATGGGTTTAACATAGCGAGACAGCTTTAAAATAAGCAACGGAGATCTCCATTGCTTATTTTAAAGCTGTCTCGCTATGTTAAACCCATTTAACATAGCGAAACAGTTTGTAAAAAGCAACGAAGATCCTGCTTTCTCCATTGCTTTTTTCAAAACTGTCTCGCTATGTTAAATGTGTTTAACATAGCGAGACAGCTTTAAAATAAGAAACGGAGATTCTCCGTTGCTTTTTTTAAAGCTGTCTCGCTATGTTAAACCCATTTAACATAGTGAAACAGTAAAAAGCAATGGAGAAGATCTCCGTTGCTTTTGCCCACAGCTCTGATGTACTGCGTAGGCTTATGCATGCGCAGTACATCAGAACTGCCGTGGATAACAGACAGCGGCGGAAGGGCAGCAAGGAGGCATTATACAATGCCATTATTTAAGAAAAGTAATTATTATTTTTCTTAAATAATGTCATTGTATAATAGCAATAACCCACATCTGGGTGTGGGTAATGCTGGATTTACCCACGGTTGGCTTTGTTTGGTCCCTCCGGCTTCGCCCTCAGGACCAAACCACGCCAACCGTGGGTAAATCCAGCATTACCTACACCCAGGCGTGGGTTATTGCTATATTATTCCACATAGGCTTCTTTTTAAGGTGCAGCCCTCTAGGCCGTGTCTTCTTATCTAGACTTTGTTGTAAGTAAATTTGCTCCCAAAACACCCCTTTCATGTGTTTCATTTCTTTTTGTAGTTTATTAAATAGTCAAAATTGTCCATATCTGGGTTATGAACTTCCTCACCATTACAGTTCCTTAGATTAATGCTGTCATCATCATTCTCCTCCCAGGTAGGAGCTGCCACCAAGTCCAAAAGTTTGCCATTCTCCATGTTAAATTCCCAATGATGGGAAAAACACACATACTGCAGTCCAAGGGGACCAATGAATGGATAAAACACTGAGAAGACTTCACAGTGTACAACTGCAAAAAGAAAAAAAACAGTGGTATCCCTAGAAGTCTCAGAAAACCCAGTATGCAGTCTATACTGGGTCAAAAACAAAGCAAGAAGAAACTTCACATTTTGGAGGGTATGAAGTTCACTCCTTGAATTATGTTATGCACCTAGTTCATTAATAAAAATTGAACTGTAAACTGCATACTAAAAATAATAAAATAGAAAATAGTAAGTATTCCACAGTTGAGTTAAAAATGGAATATTCTTTACTGAAACACACAAATAAGTGATCCTAGATGAGTGTAATGAAAAGCATTAAAAATATTCATTATTCATATATAATCAAGTTATTTGTAGCAAGGGAGTGGTTACAGAGGGTGGTTCTGTTAAGAGCAGTAAAAGCAATTCAAGCAATAAAAGCATTAAACTCATTACTTTAACCAAGTCTCCCTTCCCCTTAGCATCATAGTTTAAAAAGAGACTGTGCTACCTTAGAACTGAAACTAAAAAGCTAGAGACAAATTAAAATATATAAGAACAGCTTATTAGCACTTTATATAGGCTAACCTACTAATCCAAACTTTATTAGTTTAGAAACTAACTTACTAACAAAATGACTAACTAATTAACTAACAAAAAAATATACCACTAGAGATCTAGCAGAATAAATATTAATACGTATAAACTAAAACACTTTTAACAAAGATCACTTTCATATCAAATAAATACTTCATCAGGTTTGTGTGTAAAAAACATATAATATGAATGAACAGATGTATAAATCTACAAGTGAACACACAACTAAGTTAAACCAGAGCTTGTAACCAAATAATCCAGGTAGATTTTATTTATTTATTATTTATTTTACGTTTGGTTACCAGGAAACTCCCACTGGACACAAGTCCTATTTTAGCAGAAGCCAAGGGAGAAAAGCTCCACATATAACACGGATTAATAAAGCACACATATAGAAGCATAACGCTATACATTTTACATCAAATCAAATTAGGATAATAATACTTTAAAATGTGCAACTGTAATTAGGATGAAATATGGAACACTATATTGGTACAAAGATGAAACCCCTTAAGCTAAATAATCAAATAACATCCAGTATGATATAATAATATAATAATATGTAGTATACACCAGGTGTCTATACTTAGAAAGAGTAAATATTGATAGGAAGGAAGAGGTATGAAGAATGAGACTTAGAAGATAAAGGTTGCATCAGCTTCAGTCAGGGACCGCCCCTCCCAGCTTGCAACCACTGGCCTGTAAGGAGGGTTTTCTTATTTTTTTGTGGCTTAGGGATTTGAAAGAATTTAGGCAAGTTGAGGGAAGGTGTCTGTAGATAGTCAAACAAGTTTTCTGTTAACAAATCATCATCATAAAGTGCAGTTAAGGCTGTGTAACAGTTATTATATGATGCTTTAATCTCTCTAAAGGTAAAGATTCATAATAGTTAGCATCACTCAACATGTCTTCTATCCTCTGGTTATAGCTGCTGGTATCAGTAACAATACCCTCTCCCTTGTCAACATTCATAACTCACTGAGGCTTATCTCTTACTAGCTCTAACAATGCTTTTTTCTCACCTTTGTTAAGATTGTAGAACGTTTCAATAAAGGATATTCCATTTTTAATTCAACTGTGGACTATCTATTTATAATTTTTAGTACATATTTTACAGTTCACCTTTTATTAGTGAACTAGTTGCATAACATACTTCAAGAAATGAACTTCACATCCTCCACAATATAAAAATGGTCATTCAAACCCTGTCCTATATGTGCCCCCAGTCTTGGCATGAATTTAGTGTAGTTAGCCCAGTGCGCTCTCTGCAGAGCATTCTATGTGGGTAAAACCAACAGAAGGCTAAGAGAGCGAATCAGGGACCATATGTACTGTTTGAAAAGAGAACAAACTTATAGTGCTGTTGCCAAACATGTTTCATCTTGTGGAGTTGAATCACTTTCAGTTTAATGTACTAGAAATAGTTAAAGAGGATGTCAGGATGGGTGACATCAGTTCAAGAACAGAGAAGAGAGAGTTTGACTGGATAATAAGACTGGGGGCACATATAGGACAGGGTTTAAATAGCCATCTTTCCATTGTTTCCAAGTTGCAAAATAGGAGACTGCTAAAATAAACGCATGAAATAGATTGACATCACTGAATTCTATGATATTAGCTCTACTTTATTTTATTTTGATTCTATGTTATTTTATGCTTATTTTATATGCATCTTAGATGTATATTTTATTGTGAGTGCTTTAATTTAATGGTGAGGACGTGCTTTGACTATAGGATTGACTGTGTTTTGTTTATTTCAAATCTGACTATTTGCATGAGTATAAAAAGGGGGGGGGGCTGAGTCTGCTTGTTTATGGTCTGATGAAGCAAACAGATATTTGCGAAAGTGCTTACCTGTTGTAACTTGACCTGGCTTGAGACTGTGAACATTCTGTGGATTTATAACTTGACATAGCTTGAGACTGTGAACATTCTGCCATAGCTGCTTCGATATTTGGCTGCATTCATGTGTGTATTGTGTTTATATGTGTGTGTGTGTGTGTGTGTGTGTGTGTGTGTGTGTGTGTGTGTGTGTGCAATGATGCAACATTGCGCAGTAATTTCACAACCCAAGTGTTTACACTGGCTGCAACTCATTGGTAGGAGACCAAGACAAACTTCAAATGGTGCTGCATATTGTATGCACAGCTCCAGTATGCACAATGGTTACATGGCAGTGCTTGGAGCTCAGTGTGCATTATGACAGGCACCCCACACAGTATTCAAGCAATCCAGTTCTTCATAATGCCTAGGCTGTACTGTCTGAATGTAAGAAAATGCTATACCGAGGCACAGGGTACAGTATGCATAACCCAACTTCTCATGCTGATTAGGAGGAACTGATGGAATTCCCAAGTGGACTAGAGTAAGGCACTGTAAAATATTACCAAATTCCAAACATTCAGATGGACTACATGGATCTGGTTTGTACCATTTATGTATTATAAATGTATGACTACTCCACAAAGCGGGATTCTCTCAAAAGAGTCTACTACCACAGTAATATTAGCATGACTTTGTTGACTCAAGCTTCTGGTCTCACTTATTATAAAATGCAGAGTTGTTCATACTGAAGATTAAGACTCTGAGCTGTTAACTTGCTACTTCCTGCATTCCAAGGTACAGGGGTTGAGTCCCTCTACCTCCATTTGCTACTGTGTGGTTGTATACATGTCACTTGACAGTGACAACAGATATAAAGAAAATAACATCAGCACAAAAGTGGGTAAGACATATTGTGCACACATAGACTCCACATCACTCATTAATGGCAGATTAAAAGAAAATGTAACAGCTTAAATGTCTGGTGATATCTCCATTAACATATCACAAATACATAAAATGTAGGAAACAACACACACACAAATAAATACTCAATACACGTACTGCAAGCCAGAGTTCATTCAGACTTGAATGACATGTATAGAGGGGGCTGAACAGCACAGAAGTGTCAAATTTAAGAAATTTAAAGGTTTTCATTGTTAAAGTGGAAATATTAATACATTTCAAAACACTATTAAACATAAATGCTATAAATTTAAAGTAGATAATGTGGGAAGATTCAGTCAACGCTTTTTGCATATTCTTAAAAGAATGTTTTTTGTTCAGGTTATATTGATGAATAAACAATGGAAAAACAGGACCTGTTATGCATGCTTAAAAGCAGTTCAGTCACGGCCAATACATCATAATGTGTGTATTTAAGCAGGTAATTTAACAAACTAATACAAAATAAATAAATAAATAAAAACATTAAATGTTGCAGGGCTGAAAAGCTCAGTTGCATACCTCATGTGGGCTGCTTAACCCTACAGTCCCTTACCTTACTATTTTTATAACAAGGTCACTTCACCACGGAGAAAGCACAATCAGTGACATGCATGTCTTACTTATTTCTCAGTGCTGCATGAACTTTGAACTACCCATCCATCATAATGTGACAATGTCAAGTTGATCTATTGTGCATCATTCTTACAAACTATGACTTGAGCTTGTGTGATCCTAGCAAATGATTATAATTCTTTTTTTTAACTTTAGAAAAATACTACATTAAAACTGGATGGAAGAACTTACATCTAATTTATATAGATCATTTTATTGATATGATAATGAGATTTTGGAAAGATTTGGAAGAGAAATTAAAAATACAGTTTCAAGAATGATTATAAAGATTGTTAATATCCCTAATTATTTTTCTATGTGGTTACCAAATGCCTACATACTTGCTTACATTTATTTTGCTTTGTTATAACTGATTGTTTATTTGTTTACATGCTTTGCTGCATTGATTGTGTTATTGTACAGTTTTATGAACATATTCATAAATAACAATTTTCAAAAAAAGCAGACAAATGACAAATAAGACAAGAAATATCAAAATCATGCTTTATGCATAGATGGCACCCAGAATTCAGAGGTGAATATGCTCTGGATGACAAAGCTAAATTTAGGATACAGATGTCCTAAGGGTTTAGTTATCTGTTTCTTAGGAAACCATCTTTCATTCTGAACATATTAGATAACTATTGTAATATTCACCATGTTCTGTGCTCTGTCTATATGTAGGATGTACTACAGCATTTAGAAAAATGGCTGACAAAAATCAATGCTGCATTTCCATGCCCATGACCATTCAATTCACTTACAAGCCCCTTGCAGCCCTTATTCCCCAACCTGACATAATTCAAGAATGATATTATCTGGTGATTGTGTCTAACATGACCATGAAGATATACTCGTTAACATGCTTACACATAAGGCTGAATTGTCTGCCATCATCAAATTTAGTCATTGCCTTCTGAGAAATGTCAAGTTGATCTATTGTGCTTCATTCTTACAAACTATGACTTGAGCTTGTGTGATCCTAGCCAATGCCTTACTACTATTGTGCATGGTATGGTCACTTTATCGATGGATTAAAATCATTCTTTGTATGTGGAGCTTTTTAGCTAAGAACTCAAGAGCTTACACATGTTGGTGAATTCTGCTGCAAAGTTCATATCAAGTTCATTCCAAAATATATAATGTATTACATAGGTTGTACATGCTGACATGCTGCTTAATGAAGAGTGACTTAAAAGGTTCTTCTTCAAGTCAATCCGTCCTGCACAACTTGGGTCTCATTTATTTGAGTCTGCCCCCACTCACCAATTTAGAGTTCTTTAGTCAGGTGCTGTGGGATGTCAGTATTTTTCTGTTATTTTTGTTTTGTATTTATTTTATATTTGTTGACCAGGTAAGTGAAGTGGTCATTAACAGATCGTGTTTAGCTATGACCTCTGTCACAAGTTCTATAATAAATGTAATACATACAGACAATTTTGTATAACCAGTCATCCAACATATTTTTTTGGATGCATAAGGAAAATAGGTTTGCTAGAGAAAACACACATGGATATATAGAATACATGCAATTTCAGTACAAGCAGTAATCAGAGGTCAAGAGTCAACTACAGTCACTGGAACCATGACACAGAAATCTTGCCTGTGAGCCACTATGCTGCCTCTGTGATTTGCAAAATACTGATCTGTATCTCCACTCTTACATTTTAATGCCAAACTTGTGAATTTACTACGTTTGATGCTTTGTAAGGCTTCACGCTGGGTGTGGCACCAGGGAAATACTGCCAGTCCAGCTATCTGGAATTTTATAAATAATTGTATGTCACTTGAAAATATTAATATGATTTGTATAGAGACGTGACACTGCCAGCCCAGCTGTCTAGAATTTTGTAAATAATATGTCATTTGTGAATAGTGATATGATTCATATGCTTGTCTTACAAATGTAAGAGAACTGTATGTTATGTACTAAGCTTCAAGAATGTAACCATAGTATACCCAAATGGGAAAGAACAGAAATGGATGTAAGCTATATGCATGTGCAAATGTATGTTTTAATGGTAGGAGCTGGAACATAAAGAGTTAACTTACAAAACTTTAAGAAAATAAGTTGAAATTAAGTGCTTTATGATGTGCTATAAAAAGTCAGTTTCAGTGCAGCAAGCAGACACAATGTCTAGAACTAAGGGTTTTCCTATTGCCTTGAAACAGAAATAATAACTAGGTTTCAAATGTAAAGTGTTTTTTCCTTGCAGCTGCACATCTGAGAGATAAGTATTTCTGACACAGAAATGTTGGTTTCTGTTAGCCTGGGAACTGAAAGCAGGTGACAAAGAGTGATGTCATCCAGCTGACCCAACAGTAATGTTTTGAAATTAATTTGGGAACTCTCTCAGAGATTGTGTATTTTGTATTTGTCTTTTGACCTGGAAACATCCTCTCATCAGTACTTGCCTTGCTAAAAGTAAGTAATCAGGGTACAGTAATCTCTCTTAGATATAGATAAGAATATAGTAAAGATTAGTTTAGATGTTTTCTGTATTTATTTGAGACTGTCCTGCAATGTTGTTTTAAAATATTTCCTGTGATTCTGAACTCTGTAGTCACTGTGATGAGCTACTGAATATTGTTTGTTCTTTTATTACTTATTATTAAATATATTTAAACTTTTTAATTGTGGCTGGTTTGTTTCGAGATATTTAAGCTCTTAGAGAACTGGGTTATGTATTTGGTGACACTGTATAGGCAACTCCTAAATAGCCTTGGCCTTGGTCACACTTACCATTTGGATAATAGTAATATCACACAGTAGGATTGGTCACCTTTTGGTAAAGGCCTTAAAGTAGCTGATAAGGGGTTCTGGTGGCAGTGATAACTATTTTATGCTCTGGGTAGAAGGTGACATAGCCAGTAAACCTGTGCCAGCCTTTCCCAGGTGTGTGTGTTTGTGTATTAATCAAATCTCAAAGTGTGTGTGTGTGTGTGTGTGTGTGTGTGTGTGTGTGTGTGTGTGTGTGTGTGTGTGTGTGTGTGTGTCAGCTACTTGGGCAAAAAACAAAGCACTGGTTGTTCAGAGAGAGTGCTGGGAGGACTTGGCTTGGAACCCTGGTAAAGGACTCAACTCTATAGCTGTATCAGTGGGGAGTCTTACTGGGGATCTGGAGAAAGAGGGAGAAACCAGCTCCAGAATGATTGGGATCTCTGAGTGCTCTTAAGGGAAATTGTACTTTACTGTGTGTGTACTTGTCATCCACCAAATGTGTACACCCTCACTGGTGTTAGTGGTGAGGACTGAGGCTCCTTGATTACTGGGCCAGTGCAGGGGCATCACACTGGGAAACTATACATAGCAGATGTTTTAAGATATACTATTTCCATTAAGATTCTAATTATACTGGTGGTGTTTTTAGCATTATTTCCATAGCATTATAGATATTGTATGGCCTCCTCCCCTTTAGACCTGCAAACCTTAACAAAAACACATTTAACACAGTTGAAAATTGGCTCTCTAATCACCGTCTGTTGTTAAATCCCAACAAAATTAAACTGCTTCTCCTTACCCCCACCAGTAGAGCCACCCCATTTTCCTTCTCCATAACAACTAACAACGGTACCTCTATCTCTCTAGATGACCATATTAAGTTTTTAGGAGTAATAATGGACAATAATCTCAAATTTGATTTGCATATCAATAAAACTATAAAAACCATTAATAAGAAGCTTGGTTCATTACATAGAAGCAAACCTTAACTAACTCCATTAACTAGAACTGAAATTACTCGGTCACACCTGCTTTATACCCTTCTGTATGCCACTCCCATACTCTCCAATTTGAGCAAAACTGAGTAAGCTCTCTCACTGTTACAACCATATTGTCAGATTTGCCATTGGCTCAACATACAGGACACATTACTGTCAAAACCTCAGTCTTCTCGAGTGGCTAGAACTGCCTAGCCTACTTCTGTTCAATCAGCTTATAGTAGCACACAGAATTCTGTACCACCCTGAAAATACTCTGGGACTCATAAATATCATAAAGCCATACAGTAATTCAAGGCAACTACAATCATCCAATAAACTGTTGGTCAAAACCCACAAAGCCACTAACTCAGCCGGCAACTCCCTGTTTGCCAACATCATTGGTAAAACTTGGAATTCGCTTCCATCTAACATTACCCTCGAACCTTTAAGTCTCTTCAAAAAAGGCCTCAAATAGTATTTTAAAAAGCACTGGCTTTTTCCCTGTACTAACCCTGATTAATTACTACTTATTCAATGCCTTATTTAAATTAATATTTACGCATCTCTTGCTCATAATAGCTTGCTGCAACCTGTTGTTTTTATATACTATTATACACTGTGTATATTGTGAGTACCTACTAGAGGACTTTGTAAATATGTTTGACTCATATCTTTTATGTTCTATCTGTGTTATCTGGAGCTTTTCTCCCTGGGCCTCCACTGAAAATGGACATATATCCAGTCGGACTATCCTGGTCAACAAATGTAAAATAAATAAATAATAAATAAATATTTATGGTGTGGTATGTTATTTTATTTTATCTAGTTCATATATTTTATCATAATTTTGTTGTAATATTCTTAGATATAGACGTGAATAAAAGTGCACTTTAAAGAACACCTGCTTTCCAATGAATCTGTGGCAATTTAAAGTGCTTGAATCTAAGCATAGATTGTTTGCTTACTTCCTGAAGGTACTGACACTTTATTTGCTTGGGCTCTCAGTAGTCAAAAGTTATCAGACTTAGTTGATGTCAATTTTATCAGATGATAAACCTTGGTCAATAGAGGTGGAATCATCCCATGAAACTACTAAGTATGTATCAATAATCATTTACTTTCCAGTAAGTATGTAGCTATAATCATTTTATTTTCCACAGGTACAACACTATCTAATACTACACATAAGTATTTATTATGATTTATTTGCCGTTCAGATCCTGAGGTGATAGAGAAGTGTGACATGGTCGTAGAATGAGACTGACATAGCAATAAAGAATGGAATGACTGCTGTCTTTATTTCTGTGTATTTATTTGTTGTAGGTTCCTACAGAGTGTTGTTGTTCTTCTTCTTTCAGCTTTTCCCAGTTAGGGTTCACCACAGTGGAACTCCGGTCTGCTAATGATTGGACTGTAGATTTTTACAGTGTTGAGGTGCCAGCTCGACACCCAACCTTCAACGAAGTCACACCCATTCACGCATGTCTTTCGAATGCCACTCGACCGCAGGGAGGACATGCAGACTCCACACAGAAGGCATTCCAGCCGAGAATCGAACGGGAGAACCTCTTGCTGTGATGCGACAATGCTACCGCTGCATCACCACGGCTTCTCTGTAGGTTCCTACAGAGTGTGCTCTGTCCATATAGATACTGTGATACCATAACTATCCATGCAATATAATTTATTTCTGAATCCAAGATCATGTGCTTGTCATTAGAAAGTCTCATACATCATTGATACAAATGTCTGTCAGGTGGAAAACAAATAGCTATGTTTGTGCTTAACTCATCATGCATGCACAGCAGCCATGATACATGTGTTGCAGTTTTTGTTTGAAGTATATGGATGCTACTGCTTAGGCATGACACATCTGTTCATGAATTCAGGTGCATCTCATGAAACTTGATGATACAGAAACTCTGTTTCTAATTTCTTCAAGCTATCTATACTGTTATATTTGTTTTGACAAAGGGCTGGATTCACGAAGGCTTGCACGCAGTCTAAGAGTAGAGTAAGACTCCAGCCAGCTAACATGTCTGCCGAGCGATCCAGGAACAGCTGGCAGGGGCATGCAAGAGAGCTCCTAAAATGCCTCTTGCACGGACAGTGTTAGTTTATGCAAATTACCTCGTTTGCTGCTGAAAGCTATGCAGATGAGGTAAATTTGCGATCCAGGAAACACTAACCTGTCCGAGTAAGAGTAGTGTTATTTGCAGAAATGTACTCAGTTGGCAACTGAGTACCGTTTTGCAAATAGCAAAACGGAGCTATGACAGCTCCAAATAAAGGATGCATCCAGTTGAGGAAGCATGCCAATGGCCAAATATATGGCCATTGGCATTATTATCTGTTGCAAAATAATAAAAAAAAAAATTGTTTTCCTCGGTCTCTGATGTTTGAGTGTAGCGCAGCGCCACGCAAACGTGTGGCACTCTAAAAACCGTAAAAACAAAAACTAAAAGCCACAAATAGGTATTTTATTCACAATATTCATCTGCCATGCAGGTGAATGGCAGGCTGAAGACAACTTGGCTAATGAGTAATGGCTGCTAAGGGGGGAAGCTCAGTCTGAGAGATGTAACCAAGCATTAGTAGGCAATCCTATGCAAATGAGTATAAGGATAGTGAATCCCAAATTTCCCTGCCATGTGAACTATGTCCCTAGAGTGTAAGAGTAGGATTAGGGGAGTAACAGAGTAGAAGATAGGTGACATCATGAGGGGGTATGTATCAAAAAGACTTTAAGCTTATTGGAGCAGAGTGGCATGTGTTTGCTGTGAGTTACTCAGGACTAGAAGAGACGTGTCTACAGTTGTCTAAACTGAAAACCAGAAACCGAAGGTGTACACCGTGGCTATCACTGAAGTTTCTTCCAAAGCTGCTTACACTGTATGCGTGCGTGTGCATGCCAGTAAACCCGTCTAAGCCTGTGTGCGCTTGTGTGCACCCGTGTAAGCCTGTGTAAGGCTGTCTAAGCCTGTATGCACGAATGTGCACCCGTCTAAGACCGTGTAAGCCTGTGTAAGCCTGTGTGCATGCGTGTGCGCATGTTTGCGCTTGTTTGCGCGGTGCTGCCCCCTGTGGAAACAGAAATGGGAAAAGGAAGGAAAGGAAGTAGTAGGAAGTTAACCAAGGAGAGCTAGCAGAGCTGCTAGGTGAAATCAATCAGAATCAGCCATTTACACAGGCAGTACACTAGCCCAGCCCAGCCCAGCACTTAAAACTCTGCAAACAACATCCCCCCATGTTTTTCTCAGAAACACTGCAACATTGCAGTCTACAAAGAGAAATGAAAACTTAAAAAGCTTAACTGAGACAAAAAAATGTAAGGGGCTGCCATTGCTATTATAAGGCGACATGTGCAAGATGCTGAGGGTGGTACCATTGCGAATGCTGCTAAGCAATCCACAGTTAGGAGATGGAGAACAATCTACAGACGCAGGGTAACCTACCAGGGGCTACATGAGCTGGAGATAGTGGAGCGCTATAGAGTGGACAGAGAGCTCCTGCAGCAAATTGTTGAGCTGTGCAGGCCACGCATCACACACAGAACCAACAGAGGGGAACCCATCCCATTGGAAACCAAGGTATGTGTTGGCCTAAGAATACTCACAACAGGTACCTTCCAGAGACCAACTGGTGATATAATGGAGATTTCACAGGCATCAGCATCCAGGGAACTGCACCAGTTCCTGAATGCCATGTCAGCACATGTCGGTGGTCATGTATATTTCCCCAATTCCCGTGAGGTATTGGCCAGCAACATGCGTCTCCTCCATCAAACAGCGGAATACCCTGAGGTAGTGGGTGCAATTGACTGCACGCACATACACATCAAAGCACCAGACGGTGAGCTGGGTAGGGCCTACATCAACCGCAAGGGCTTCCACTTCATCAACTGCTAGGTCGTGTGTGATGCCCAGGGTGTAATACTGAATGTGTGTGCTGGCTGCCCTGGAAGCTACCACGATTCCCATATCTGGCATCTGTCACAGCTGTATTCAGTGAGGAATCCAGCTAGCAAGTACGGCTGGTGCTCGGCAACCAAGCTACTGTGACCAATATTAAGAAAAAAAAAAAAAAAAAGCCAGCACCTCGAGTGGTTCCAATGTATATGATTTATTGTATAAGAACTAGACCGGTTTCAGCTATTCAAGATTTCATCAGTAGTTGAAAAACACAAAGACAAAACTGCCCCTTATATATCCATGAGAAAGCAATGACATCACTTCCTGTCAAGGAAGAAAAAACAATGATTATATCACATTTAATGATTGTAAATTTATAGCATATATAAAGCACATACAATATGTGTGCATAGATTTAAGTTGTCCATCAGAGGCTATACCAAACCATCCAATATATAAATAATGAAAATATAAAATGAAACAATACCTTAATGTTAAGGAGTGGATGAATATTGTGTGAGAATGAAGACAATGAACACCTGAAGCATAGTCAGTGATGTTGAAATAAGTAAGATTTCCACTATGATCAAAAAATCTGGTTCGATGAGAAAAAAATGATAATGACAAGTGCATGAAATATTAGTAAAAAAATTCTTTACATTTTGTCATTAAGTCCTGGTGGGAAAAGCCCACCCAATTTAATTATCCATCTTTTCTCTTTATTGTTAAGGATCTCATGCCATCCTGTTTTGAATGCCCTATTTCCAATGATATTATCAATAATGCAGAAAGAAAATTTGGCTGTGGGGTGCTTTATGGTGTGTCTATATAAAGCATTTGTAGATCTGCAGTTCCTAATGTCCCCCAGATGTTCTGATATCCTTATGTGGAATTGTCTGGATGTTTGGCCTACATAGAAAGCCTGGCATGTGCAAGTAGCCAAATAAATAATCCAGTCAGAACTGCAGTTCCCAAAAATTGTCATATCATGTACCTGGCCAGTGTTCTTGCTGGTAAAACTTTTTGTTTTGAATATATAATCACAAAAACTACAGTGGCCACAGGGATATGTGCCCACTAATTTGTCTCCTGTTAAGGTTCTCTGTATAGCAGTGTTGTCATGCATAATGTTCCTTTTATAATGAGAAAAATAGGAACCCAATGTTTTGCCCTTCCTGTAAGAGAAGTAACAACGTTCCCCTAGATAGCCCTCCAAAAGAGGGTGGGATGTGAGTATACTCCAATGTGTGTTAATAATGTTAATGAGATTGTAACTATTCCTTCCATATGTGGTGATAAATCTACATATGTCAGGATTGTTGGATCTAGCTTTGTTCTTATAGATTAATAAGGACTCCCTGGGTAATGTTGTGCTCCATTGTGCAGCAGAATTGATGGCATCCCGGTGATATCCTCTATCCAAGAATCTTTTGGTCAGATCCTCATGATGTCTGTTGAGATCCTGTTCAGAGGAACATATTCTTTTGATTCTCAGAAACTGAGATTTTGGAATGTTCTTGATAATGTGCTTCGGATGGAAACTGTTGGCATGTAGTAGTGTGTTGTATTGTGGAAACTTACGATGAACAGATGTTTTGAGTGTATGATCCGGTTGTCGTTGTAAATGGACATCCAGAAAATGAATGTCATTCAAATTATATTCCACGGTGAATTCAGTCCCCCACATGTTTCCATTGAGATGTTCCATGAATTCTTGGAGATATTCCGGACCTCCTTTCCATACAACGATAGAACCAAGAAGTAATCCAAACCACAGACACGGAACAGGATACGCCAACTTCTCAGAAAAGGTTTTGCTACAAATGTTCGATAAAAGCTGTTTATTTGACTTCAGATTACAAATTAAAATATATATATCACCACCGGTACTGTTAAACACTACAGAGCAGCAACACTACAGAGTGCTTTTTGTTCTAAAAATGCTAGAACTTCATCAGACAACAACCAGAATTAATACAAGCTTATTTAAAAGGCTGATACATAGAAAATTGATTGATTGACACCAGTTAAGTCGGCAATTAAGCACCATAATTAAAACTTCTTAACTACAACCTAAAATAAAAAATCTATGTCCTGTGTTTGAACACGGGAAATATTCTGTTAATAATATGTCTACTTTTAGACAAGTAAAAATATAAAAGTTCCTTTTTAAATAAATTTTGAACACTAAAATTTATTTAAAAAGGAACTTTTATATTTTTACTTGTCTAAAAGTAGACATATTATTAACAGAATATTTCCCGTGTTCAAACACAGGACATAGATTTTTTATTTTAGGTTGTAGTTAAGAAGTTTTAATTATGGTGCTTAATTGCCGACTTAACTGGTGTCAATCAATCAATTTTCTATGTATCAGCCTTTTAAATAAGCTTGTATTAATTCTGGTTGTTGTCTGATGAAGTTCTAGCATTTTTAGAACGAAAAGCACTCTGTAGTGTTGCTGCTCTGTAGTGTTTAACAGTACCGGTGGTGATATATATTTTTTAATTTGTAATCTGAAGTCAAATAAACAGCTTTTATCGAACATTTGTAGCAAAACCTTTTCTGAGAAGTTGGCGTATCCTGTTCCGTGTCTCCTTTCCATACAAGCCAACAGTCATCCAGATATCTCCTCCAGATGTCAATTTCGGGTAAATACACATTATGTAATTCATCATAAATTATATGTTCTTCAATGTAACCCATGTACAGGCCTGCATATATAGGTGCAAAAGAGGCCCCCATGGCCGTACCTTGTATCTGCCAATAGCAGTCTTGTTGAAAATAAAATACATTTTTAGTTAGGACATGCTCAGCCATACATACAAGTAATGTGTTCATTCCAGGGGGATAAATGTTAACTTTGTTTAACCAAAATTCCAGGGCCATCAGTCCTGCCCAATGTGGAATACTGGTATACAGTGATTTCACATCCAAGGTGCATAGAAGCCAACCAGGTTCAAGTTGTGTATTGGAGACAATTTGTAAGAATTCCGTTGTATCCTGAATCCTGGCTCTAATACAGGATAATAAAGGTTTCAGTTTATCAGTCAAAAACATGGACAGGGGTTCCGTCAAGGATCCAATCCCAGATACAATCGGTCTTCCTGGTGGTTTGTCAATGGATTTATGAATTTTAGGCAATAGATATAGGTATTGTTTAGCAGGATCATTAACCATAAGATGTTTTTTGGTGTTGGTAGAAATAATCCCAGTATCAACTGCTTCTTGTAGAAACTGATCAATTTCTTGTTTAAAGGTAGGTGTAGGGTCCGTACTCATTTTCATGTAATGATGATGGTTGGACAATTGTCCATTAGCCTCATCCCGATAATAATCGGCGTCCATGACAACGACTGCACCCCCTTTATCAGCAGAGAGTATAACTATATCCCTGTTGTTTTTAAGTTTGGTTAAAGCAAGTTGTTCACTGTAAGATATATTATTTCTTATATTGTCTGATCTATTGGAATGAAAATGTAAATCTTTCATAACCGCCTGTTGAAATACTGCAACGTGTTTATCCATAGGGGGGTTAAAGGTGGATTTGTGGAATCTAAATTCAGTAGATCTTTGAGAAATATTAGGGTTGTCCTGTTGTTTGAAAAATAAATGTAAATTAATTTTTCTACAAAACTCTAATATGTCAGTAACATGTGAGCTTTCGTCAATGAAGAAACCAGGAATAAAACCCAAGCCTTTATTCAATATAGAATATTCCTCTGATGACAAATTGTATTTTGATATGTTTAACACATTTTGGTTAGATTCCACTATTTCACTACTGAATGAAAGAGTTCCTCTAGACTTTTGACCCCGATGCTTTCTCCCTCCCCTATGTGTCCTGCCCCTAAAGGGCTGACCATACTTCTACCTCTTTTGTTATGTGGTGATTCACCCATACCAGTTGATTCATTGTCTGTTGTGGAGGACTCCTCACCAAAGGTGTTACTGGAAGATCCTGATTTTTTGAGAATTGATCTCGGTCTTTTCTTATGCACAAAAGTAAAACTTTTAGTCCCTTGAGCAAATCTCACACCTTTATGGGATTCAAATTGTCTACCCTTACTGTAATCCTCTTTGTCCCTAGCAAACTTATGTAATTTTTTGGATTTGAGATTATTTTCCAATGTGGTCAGTTCTTTGGATAGTTTGTTCAGACTACTTTGAAATTCTGAATGATTTTCATATTGTTTTAAATTATTACATGTTTTTTCAACATCCAGAGTATTGGCATGAACTGTCCTTTCATAAAAGGATGCCAGTACATTGACTAGTGCCATAGCGGCTTCTTGCTGTGCTATTTGCCAATCTCTTATTAATATTTCGTCCGGTGCACCAACAAGTGGCTGGATTTTAGATCTCAATCCTCTAGGTGAGATCGTTTGAGTCTGATAAGCCTTAAATAGCTTATGGTGCCAAATGTTGGTTCTTAATATTTTAATTTGTTTACCTAGCTGATTAAATTGTGACACACAACCGTCAACTGGATCCAATATGGGCAAATCAATGGTATTCGAGGAACTGGTACCAATACCGAATACTTTAAGGTCATCCTTGTCCGCACAAAGGCTGGATATTAATTTCCCAAGGTCCATGACTATAAGTTGTTGTGTTAAAAAATATATTTCGCTAGGTATATGAAACAATTCAAATTGGTGAAAGAGAAAATAGAAAATGGTAGTCTGAACACAACGCCAATACACTTTTTGAAACACTAAAAAATTATAAACAGTGTGATAGATTTACTCAAGGGTACCAAAAGGTCCTGTATAAGATAAATGCTCAAGGAATCAGAACAACCAGATATAGTTTCTAAAGCAGACTTGTATAGTCACACTGCCTCAAGATATTCGTACATTATATAAAGTGAGGATCCCAACAATTACCAGGCAAATAAGTCTGGATGGTGAGTGATTCTGTTGTAGCAATATAACTACAAAAGATTCAATGATGTGAGTACCACATCAATTGAGATATTAGTGTGATTAGGTGTATCTCCATCAGGATAATAATAGACCCTAGACAATATATTACTTCCATACAAGAATTGTATCTAGGTTAGTTATTATTAATATGCTTACATCAACTGTATATATACATGCATGAGAAGATGTTCAATCAAAATAACATCAACATGTAATATTTAAGAACAAGCTTGGTCTATGCCTGAAGCAACTGTATGAACATTGCAATAAGCTAACTTATAGTTATAACCCTGATGGATTAGGCAACATTAATATCAAAATTATAATCATGAGAATCATGATCAAAATAAGCATAAGAAAATGTTCAATCAAAACAACAGCAACATGTAGTATTTATGAACAAGCTTAGTCTGTGCCTGAAGCAAATATATGAAAAATTGCAATAAGCTCACTTATAGTTATGACCCTGATGGATTGGGCAACATTAATATCAAAATTATTATTGTTAATGTTGGTATGGTCAAACGTTAATACATGATTATGAGATTATCCCATACACAGGGACAAAAACCCAACATAATATGCCTGCGTTAAATCCCTCAATATAGTTGTATATGGTAATAAAAAATTATAACCTATTGCCATGCCACAATATACTTAGATCAGAATCTGCCTCAACCATGCTATGTATCTTAAATATAATAGTAGAAAACCACCATTCCTGTATATATGTCTGTCTATATTAGTTGAAAAATATCCAGAAAAAATCTGAAAACATACATAAATATGGCGAAGACAAAAATTGTAGTTCCCAATACCAAATCACTTCACATGACAAAGAAACCAATCCAAATAACCTTATGAAAATTATCGCAAAAAGCGTAGTATCCGAATGAAGATATTCGGTTAATAATATTCCTATAAGTCCAATGTTCCTATCTTACACCATCGAAAAAAAGAATATAGATGCTATATATATGATAGTTATTCAAACATAATAATGCACATAGAATTAAACCACTGTGGAAATCCAAATTGCGACCCAAACTGTCCCAAAGTGGTTATAAACCATGGATTCAAATAGTTTTCCTGATAGTTCAAACAAAAGCAATCCCTTGAAATTCGTCCAAAATAGTTAGTCAAATCATGCCAAAAAAAGTATTATTGAAAAAACGCTGATTCACTGGAAAAGGTAGTATAGAATGTCCAGGCCCAAGATGCGTATACTTGATGAAAGCCGAGAAAGGTTGATTAATGACAAGAAGTGTTAACCAAATGGTCAAAATACAAGTTATTCAGGTCCCATCAAGCTTAATAGGCCATGTTTGCTTTCCCCAAAGCAAAAGTACATAATGAACATCCAAGAAATGGAATTCAAAAAAAGAAAGCACGAAACTCTCATCAAATATAGTCAAATTTTGTTGAAAGAATACTTATGATCTGGCAATCTTTCGACAGATGATCACCCTGTATAAACACAAAGTAGAAATCCAAAAAGAGTAGTTTACTGGTCCCAAAGGAAGATACGATATCCCACACTCAGATGCTATTGTCCGAGTGCAAACACTAACATAATGCGTCAGGAATAATGTTCAAAAATAGAATAAAGCCATGAATGTACATGAAATCTCACCAAATATCTTCAAATGAAGTTGAGAGGATGCGTATATCTCAGCAACCGCTCCGTAAATGAAATCCAGATGGCGACACAGGCATAAATCCGGAAAATGCTTAGTTAGGTAATAGCCCTTGTAACAAGTGGAAATGCAGACCAAGCATACATAAATCGAATTCCAACAGTGCACGATGATGGACAACACAAAATAATGCAAAAGATGGTATAAATCTGGAGGCAGAATATATATACATGCCAACCGTCCGTGAGGAGCCCTCCTCAACAGACAAGGAATCAACCAAAATGGCGTAGGCTACAGAGTAACCACAAGAACGCCAACAGCCAGCAAAGCAAGGAGTATTCAGTGAGGAATCCAGCTAGCAAGTACGGCTGGTGCTCGGCAACCAAGCTACTGTGACCAATATTAAGAAAAAAAAAGCCAGCACCTCGAGTGGTTCCAATGCATATGATTTATTGTATAAGAACTAGACCGGTTTCAGCTATTCAAGCTTTCATCAGTAGTTGAAAAACACAAAGACAAAACTGCCCCTTATATATCCATGAGAAAGCAATGACATCACTTCCTGTCAAGGAAGAAAAAACAATGATTATATCACATTTAATGATTGTAAAATTATAGCATATATAAAGCACATACAATATGTGTGCATAGATTTAAGTTGTCCATCAGAGGCTATACCAAACCATCCAATATATAAATAATGAAAATATAAAATGAAACAATACCTTAATGTTAAGGAGTGGATGAATATTTTTTTTTTTTTTTTTTCTTAATATCTGTCACAGCTGTACCAGACATTTGCCAATGGGGACATTCCTGACGGTCACCTAGTGGGGGATACTGGATACACACTGGAGCCGTGGCTGATGACACCCATCAGAAATGCACACACACCTGAACAAGAACTCCATAATGAGGCACATGCACAAACACGGAATGTAATCGAGCATGTGTTTGGGATGCTCAAGTCACGGTTCCGTTGCCTGGACACATCTGGTGGAGCCTTGCAGTACTCACCAACTACATGTACTCAAATTGTCATGGTATGTGCCATGCTACACAATATGATCCTGTGAAAACAGCTGCAGCAGGAACAGCATGAGGCAGGGCCAAACAGCCCCCCACCATTACCAAGGCCTGCACAGACACAGCATGACTCAGAGGAGGAACAACCTGAGCCTGCCCCAATAGGCAGAAGGAGGCATACCCAGTATGCCTTGGCCTTGGCAAAGAGGCAATGCCTAGCACATACACTGGCTCAGTAGGAACCCTGGAAATGATACCTCCCTCTGACTCGCACATAAAATAATAGGGATGCCTAACTTGACACTACCTGTTTCCAAACATGTATAGGGATTGTAGCATGTGCATCCGACATAGGCAGCCCTGCAGCACCACCTGAGGCATGATTGCCATGTTTTAAGCAATATAAAGCAGTGCTAAGCAGCTTTTACCAATATCTAGTATATGTAAACAAAATTGCTCGTGCCAACTAGCGCAACGTCCGGCAACGTTGAGCAATGTTGGACAAGGTCAGTTAAACATGCTCATATCTGCTTTACTCTTCCTTAAGCAGTCTGGTCTGCCCAGCATGAAAATAAAAAGCAATGACAGAGCTCGAACCCAGGATACTGTGCACTATAGTCACAGTATTGAACCACTAAGCCATGATAGCATTTCAGTGGTACAGCCTAAGCAGGACAATTGTACACTAATGCAAACACAAAGAAATGCAGTATCATGCCCCTAAAGAGGCAAATGGGTAACCTCCCCCACACGCCTATGCAGACAGAGAACATCAGGCTAGGTGGTGTGATGTGGGTTGTGCAGGCTATGAAGTCGCAGTGTAATATACATCACATTGGACGCTAACATCTGTAGTGCAGTAGTATGCCTCAAGCCACTGCAATAGGCAACAGTACAGACTGAAATGGTGTCCTGTACATAGCAGTGCAGGCATAGCAAATGTGTATAAGTGTCAGGTGAAACCCACATCCTATGTACATCCACAGTAATAATCAGGTGAGCCCCCAGGTAGAAATGTACAATGAATAGCTGTCCCCCCATATGTAGAAATGTTGATCAGTCTATGCAAAGTGTTGCATGGAAGCCCTGCAGGCACAGCATGATCCCTGTTGATGTATGACACAAAGGTGAGCCCTGCTGTAAAAATACAACTTGATTTTCCATACAGATATAGTATAAATGTCTATACTGGGCATGCTCACACACTCCAACAAATGTAGTGTATTCCATTCAGCATCACACTAAATGGTCATACTGGGCATGCTCACACACTTAAAGAAACAAAGCAAATGTCAGGCAGCAACATACTGAAAGGTCATACTGGGCATGCTCACACACTTAGGCTAAATACGAATGTGATAATAAGGGATCTATGGACAAATGTGGATAGTCATCTCTACTTCCAGAAACACATTCACAAAGTGGTTGGAAAATCATGCTATGTGTTCACACAAACTGCCAAGGTCTGTGCATGTAGGTCAAAGGAGGTTCCCACTACTCAGCAGCCATCAGACCTGTCAGAGAGTACCACAACACACATGCGATGAATCCGACTAGGCATGTTCAGCAGATAGAAAGACCAATGAAGTACCTTAACAAGAGGATTACTGGCCTCAAATAGTCACGCCATGCAACAAGACTGAATGTAACCCAATCTGTACTCTGTTGCATACTGTCTGCTCAGGAGATCTCTGCCTAATAGACAGGTTCATGTCATGGTTACACTCAGATCTGTTCTGAGTTACAGCTCAATGGCAGTAAATGTACAGAGCCAACTGATATTGCCAACATCCTGGCAGATAGGATCACTGTTAACTTTACCCCCCTCTCACCCATGAAAGAGCACATCTCTATAATGGAAGACTGCAGAGTTACTGTCATCATGGCCGCACAGGTAATAAACACTCTCCAAAGCCAGTATCACAGCAGCCATGGGACCAGATAACATCCCAGGCTGTGTAGTATCTACTTCCCTGAAGTAAACATTAACATGGCAGGTCTGTGGCTGCAGAAGTTTCCAGAGGACTGCAAACCAGGAGCCATAATTGTAAACACAAAAGATGTGGACATCCTACAAAAGGGCCTCACTGAGACAGATGGCTGTTGTCAAAGCCATGGACTCTAGCTCAATGCCAAAAGGTGCATTGTCATCCCCTTTGTTAAAAACTCTGTAACCAAGAACTACAACAGAGGTGGTAGTATACTTCACACTGAAAGTGTGACAAGAGACCTTGGGTCACAGGTGGACAGTGGATACAACTGTGATAATCACATTCCCACAGTAGTCAGGAAACCCTCCTATGTGGCACACCTCATCACAAAATGTGTCTCATGCAGAATAGAAGAGGACAATGTTCCCCTCTACTCATCACTCATTAGAACTATAATAGAGTACAATGCCACTGTTGCTATGTACCTCACAAGACAACTACAACAACTGGAAAGCCAGCATCAATACCACACAAAGAGCATTAACGGCCTGAAATACATGCCATACACAGACCATCTCAAAATGCTCCATCCATACTCCCTTGCATATCGCCTACTCAGAGGTGTTCACTGCCTAACATACAAAGCTATGTCAAACACAGAGCTGTTGGATATGCCCCATGTAAAACACTCACAATCCCTCCGACCTTTGGACCCAAAACCATGAGTGAAATACAAATGGAAGGGGTGTAACCATTTACCTTATGGATACCCACACCTTCAGTTTAGTGGCACATCACAAGGCCTTGGAGACCATGCAAGTGCAATTAACATTGGCCAAAGCTGCCCATCAGATTGTAGCCTGCTACAGATCATGTACCTTGTCTCAGGGAACCTCACTCAGTATTCCGGAGAATAGTGGAAAGTATAAAGGTCCTATCAAACACCATTATATGAGGAGATTATAACTACCCAAACAGTGATTGGTGGAATTACTCGTGTACAACGTCCTTCGCCCAATGTTTCCTAGAGTTTAAAAACCCTAACACCCTGGAACAGCTGGTCACCATGCCCACTAGAGGTGACAACATACTGGACATGATCATCACCGACATGGGCTACCAGTGTTCCACTACAGAGATAAACCCCTCGCTGGTAATATCAGATCATGAAGTAATCACACTGGACATCCACATCCGGCCCCCCCCACCCAGTCAATGAAACCACTGTGAAGACATTTGCAATAGCAAACTGCGTACTTCCCAAGACCAAAGTGGAGCATTCCAATACCCTCTTGCTATAGGATAATGGTATACAATCTGTAGAATCATTTACAAGTGCATCCTATGAGCATCTACAGGGATGCATGGAATGAGACATCACAAATAAAACCAAGATGTACTCCTCCAAAAATAGGACAACAATCAGGTGGTTGTTGCCCATAAATAAGCTAGACAAAAGAAGGAGGAAATGAACACATGATAGAGCCAACTTCACTAAAGGAAAGGCATCACTGATCATTATCAGGAAGAAACAATGATCGCTCATAAAATAATCCAAGGACAGTTTCTAAAGACAAATAGCCAAGGAATGTAAGAATAACAACCACAAAGCCTTCAGTAGCTATACCAGACATGTAGGTGTCAACTTCCAAATATGCTGTCAGCTACTGAAAAAAGGAAAGAAATACACCAAACCGACTTTCATTGCCCACATCCAGGGGGACATGTTCAGTGTAAACTCCCCCCCATCACCCCCAAAAGGGCCTGTGTCTATCACAGAAGGATGCAGAGCCCCAGACGTCATGGACATGCAGATAAAGACAGCCCTCACCAAAGCTAAGAACACAGCATCAATGTGACTGGATGGTGTCCCAGACTGCGTCTTACACTAGCCCCATGAGGAACTAGACCCTCACCTACATTCACTATCCAGACACAAGCATACCACAGGCTATGTACCCAAAGAATGCATACACAAACAGTCATCCAGCTCCACAAAGGGGGTGCCACAACAGAACATGGACACCATTGCCCAATATGTCTACGCAGCCTGGTCTACAGAGCTATTGAGCAAATTGTCATGGAACCCATAAACAGAGACACTGGAGACCTCCAGACACTGGACTCTCCACAACTTCGCCTTGTTAAAGTCAGATCCTGGCTCCTAAACTTAGTTGACTTATTTCAAACAGTTACCAAGGACATAGATGGAGGTGAAAGTAGCCCACACAGCCCAGAGGACTTTCCACACCATTCCCCACTCTGTCATCATGGACAAGTGTACCAGCTGGAACATTAACAACTATGTCACAGGATGGGTGGCCAGATGGCTCACAGATCAAACACACATGTTCAGAGTTGCTGGTGCCATGTCCAACTCTAAGCCAGTCACAAATGGCATCCCACAGGTCTAGGTCCTGGGACCCCACCTGTTCAGTAGATACTGCTCAGAGGTACAGGCAAGCATGGGAGGTGTATGGCTGAACAGGTCTGCAGATGAATGGTAACAGTGGTCCATAATCGACTGTACGGCTAACACAAACATCCTCCAAAAGTGTCTTACAGAGACAGATACCTGGTGTCAAAACAATGCTCTCAAGCTGAATGCCAAAGAATGCATAGTCATCCCATTTGGGTACAACAAAGTGCACACAAATTACCACATAGGTGGTAATCCAGTATGTACGGAGAAAGTCATTATGGCCCTGGGGACACAGGTAGATAGTAAACTCCCCTTTGATGATGACATGGCCAAAGTGTTTAGAAATTCTTTCAATGTAGCCCACCTAATGTCACCTAATGTAACCCACTTTGTATAGTCTGATGATGTCACCATCCTACAAATAAACCTGTGGAAAAGATAACTCACAGTAATGTGTATAGTGCAGTGTATAAATGTGTACTTCTGTAGTATTATTAGGTAGTGGTTTGAATCCTGCACTTGACAAGTGTGTGGTCTCCTTGGGAAAGAGCAAACATTTTAGAGAGTAGTAAAACACCTTAAAAGTGTTAAATCAATCTTTGTCAAGTCTGATGATGTCACCATCCTACAAATATACCTGTGGAAAAGAGAGTCTTCCAGTAATGTGTATAGCAAGTCATGTTAATGCGTACTCTTCTAGTATCATGACAAAGTTAGGTAGGGGTTTGAATCTTGCACTTGACAACTGTGTGTGTTTGTGTTCTCCTTGGGAAGGAGCAACATTTTAGAAGAGTAGTAAAACACCTTAAAAGTGTTAAACTAATCATTGTCAAGTCTGATGATGTCACCATACTACATATATACCTGTGGAAAAAAGAGCCCCCATTAATGTGTATAGCATGTCGTGTTAATGTGTAGTCCTCTACTATCATGAAGTAGTTAAATAGGGGTTTGAATCCTGCATTTGACAACTGTGTTTGTGTGTGATCTCCTTGGGAAGGAGCAACCTTTTAGGAGAGTAGTAAAACACATTAAAAGTGTTAAACCAATCTTTGTCAAGATTGATGATGTCACCATCCTACATATATTCCTGTGGAAAATATAACCCCCAGTAATGTGTATAGCGCATTATGTTAATGCGTACTACTCTAATATCATGAAGTAGTTTGGTAAGGGTTTGAATCCTGCCCTTGACAACTGTGTTTGTGTGTGGTTTCCTTGGGAAACAGCAAGCTTTCAGGAGAGTAGTAAAACACCTTTAAAGGTGTTAAACCAATCTTTGTCAAGTCTGATGATGTCACCATCCTACAAGTATACCTGTGGAAAAGAGAACCCCGCAGTAATGTGTATAGTGCGTCATGTTAATACGTATTCCTCTAGTATCATGAAGTAGTTAGGTTGGGTTCTGAATCCTGCACTTTGTGAGTGTGTGGGACAGTGTTGGTCAATGTGTTGGGGGTTTTGCTTTTACCACCGCATTGCACATGTGAGGTAGCTGTGAGGCAAATACATATACGTACATGTTACCTCAATTATTGCATGTGTGGGAACTCTGCTTTATCCAAGTACACAGTTGTTATCTTGGCCAAACTGTGCTGCTGCTTCACAGACCTTAGGTCACATCTGTATGCTTGTGACAAGGCCAGCCACTGCAGTGATGCCTGGCCTAGGTCATCTGTGTCACACACACTCATTATGGTTTCTATTGAATTGTGTGAGTGAGGGTTTATGGCCGAGGTATATGTCAGACCTGTTCAAACACAGCAGAATCTGTCAATGATGACAATGCATTATAGGTGTACAACAACCTTTGTGGACATGCATGCAGACCCCTTATTGCTTATGTGATCCACCGAGGGATTTCAAAATACCTTAGGGAATGTGATTATCAAAGGAGCAATGACGTAACACTAGGTTGCATGTACACATCGGTACCTGTTCATTATGTTGCTGGCTTCTACCTATGCGGTACTGTGGGGATACTATGTTCCGTAAAGGTGGATGACTATGCTTAGTTTGGCCTATAGCTTTACAGCATGGGTTTGACAACAGGTATCTGTCTGTATGATACCCTTGTGGAGGATGTGTGTGTCACCTGGAGAATACAGTATAGGCCACAGTATGCATTAGCATATGTGGACAGACATATCTCTACTGTGATTGCTTGTACCTAAGAGAGCCATACGCCGAACAGGAGTGGTCTCAGTAATGGGTGCAGCTCAATACCACTGGTTACTGGCATAGTATAGTACCTGAAGGATCCAAATGTTGCTGTGTGTCCTACATCTGTGTGTCAGTTGTCAAGACATCATCTAACGATTGGTTATGGTCAGGCTATTGAAGTCATGTATACTACCAGAATGCAAAACAATGACAGATAGTAACAGTATCACCCACAGCACAGTGTCAAACCATGTCATACACACATGTGTAGTCAGGTTCCAAAATGTGTGTAGTACAATGCATACTGGCCACCAATAGAAACTATGGAGTGTTACTGTGTAATACAGAGCATGTCACCCTGCCCATCTGTCCACTATGCACGTGCATGCAGAGAGTGCACCTCCACCATTTTCACAACTGTACACCTGCAAATATGTGCTACACACATCCCACACATACTGTCCACTCTCTAACACATGCTGCCAATACTGGACACATCAGCCAAGTGGCACGTGGAAGGACAATATACAATTGGAACTAACACTGGTGTAAACAACACTACAATGACAATCATAGCTTTAATGCATCATGCCTGCTCAGCTACACCTTCAAGCATATAATTATACTCTACTGCTGACAACATGCTAACATTGCTATACTGCTATAAAGACACCCTGTGCATCAGCACCATGGTAGCCTGTTCCTGCATTGATGTTACAGATGACAGGAGGTGGCACAGGTTTCATCATATGCACAGGGTGTGTTGTTGGTCTGTCAGAGGCCTACAGTGAGCCATCCAATCGACATGTGTGTGTGTGTGTGTGTGTGTGTGTGTGTGTGTGTGTGTGTGTGTGTGTGTGTGTGTGTGCGCGTGTGTGTGTGGGGCAAGAATACTGATATGGGCCAATGTTGATGTAATGTGTGTGGGTATGTGTTAGCCCTAGGTGTCTGGATTATGTTTGTGTGTGTCTGCATGCACACAGTTCCACCATGTGGCTGCTATATACGGGTATTTGTGGGACAGCCACAGACTGTACCTGCAAAGCTTTACAGATCACCGTCTCTGGCCACGGATACAGTACCTGTGCCTGGCAGGTGTGCTACAGACACTATCAGGTACTAAGCCAGACTGGGTACTATCCCCAGAGGTAGATGGATGTACACTGGACCCAAGTCCCTGCACATGGTCTTCTAGGACGTTCTATGGACAGCCCACCCCCAACATTGCTGGGGCTGGTACTGGCACTGCGGGAACGGCTGTGGCTTGAGGGACATCCGTGGTGACTGCCAGCTGCTGATGTTGCTGGCATACATCCATGTCGATGAATCAACCATCCCGCACTGTCCTGACACATGAACATTACATTGCGGCGGACATCTAATGTCTCTCCCCAATGTCTATCAGTGACCTCAGTGTAATTACGGATGGCACCAGCTAGGTCACGGATACTTTCAATTACGGCAGTGTTATGTGCCCTCTGTGCCCTTAGTCCCTGTCTGGTGTACCGTTCCATATGTGCCTGTGCCTCCATGACAGCCTGGAACATGCATGAGGTTGTAAGACCTGCTCCGATGAGAACCCCTGGACATCTGCCTATGTGGTACCCTTCCAGACATCTGGGTATGGCTGCTGTGTCGGGATGCAGTTCCATCATGTGGTTGCCACATACGGGTATTTGTGGGACAGCCACAGACTGTACCTGTGAGGCTTTACAGATCACAGTCTTTGGCCACGGATATGGTACCTGTGCCTGGCAGGGGTGCTACTAACACTATCAGATACCAAGCCAGACTGGGAACTATCCCCAGAGGTAGATGGATGCACACTGGACCCAGGTCCCTGCTGGGACTGTCCAGAGCCATGTGCACATGGTCTTCTAGGATGTTCTATGGACAGCCCACCTCCAACATTGCTGGGGCTGGTACTGGCACTACGGGAGCTGCTGTTGCTTGAGGGACATCCGGGGCATCTGCCAGCTGCTGATGTTGCTAGCATACATCCATGTCGATGGCTCAACCATCCCGCACTGTCCTGACACATGGGCATGACATTGTGGAGGACATCTAATGTCTCTCCCCAACATCTATCGGTGACCTCAGTGTAATTACGGATGGCACCAGCTAGGTCATGGATACTGTCTATTATGGCAGTGTTATGTGCCCTCTGTGCCCTCAGTCCCTGTCTGGTGTACCGTTCCATACATGCCTGTGCCTCCATGACAGCCGGGAACATGCATGAGGTTGTAAGACCTGTGGCACGTCTGCCAGTGACATGATGGGCAGCAATGCTCAGATGAGAATCCCTGGACATCTGCCTATGTGGTACCCTTCCAGACATCTGGGTATGGCTGCTGTGTCGGGATGCATATGCCATGGATACCACACTGTCCTGGCCAATGCCGACTATACACTGTCTTTCTGCTAAGGTCATTGGTGATGGATGTATTGGCAGTATGACTGTGTGCATGGATGAGGTGGACACTTGTGTAGTGTCTATTGGTGGCCCAACGATAGACCCTGGCAAACATGCCTGTTCCTCAAAACACCTATCATCATTATCGCTATCATGCTTAGTGACATCAGTTTCCCTGCTGCATTGAACCAGCCCAAATTCAGTACCTGTGAGAAGGAGACAGGAAACACACTTTACGACCTGTACATGATGTTGGCACACATGCACACATGCACTCATGCACACATGAACACATGCACACATGCACACATGCACACATGAACACATGCACACATGCACACATGAACACATGCACACATGCACACATGGCCACATGCACACATGAACACATGCACACATGCACATATGAACACATGCACACATGCACACATGAACACATTCACACATGCACACATGCACACATGAACACATGCACACAAGCACACATGCACACATGAACACATTAACACATGAACACATGCACACATGAACACATGAAGACATCAACATATGCACACATGCACACATGCACACATGCACACATGCAGACATGCATACATGAACACATGAACACATGCACACAAGAACACATGCACACATGCTCACATGAACACATGAATACATGCACACATGCACACATAAACACATTAACAAATGAACACATGAACACATGCACACATGCACACAAATACACTCCTCACTAAAACAGACACACACACACACACACGCACACACACACACACACACACACACACACACACACACACACACACACACACACACCACCACCAGCAATCCTGAACATACTCAATAGCGTGTGATGTTGGGGTACATTATCACAAGCCAAACATTTATATCAAACGTGACAGCATGCAGGATGTGTGTTACTCAACAGCATGCAGTGTGAGTGTAGACAGCCCTTGCTAATAGCAGTATACATGGCCTTGATGCATGTGTGTTTTGTTCAGTGAACGGCCTCACCCTGGAATGCAATGTGTACATGGACACAACATTGCTGTGCAGGTATTAAAAGCCCGGCAATGTCCTGTGCGCCATCAGTCACAGGTATACATACCATGGCTGGATGTGTATCAGTGTGTCGCATAGATATCCATTTCTGATTAGAGCATCTGTGTCTTTAGCAGATACTTGTGGACACAGGTGTAGCACATGCATGCTATGTATACACACAGGATGAGTGGTGCATGTATACCTGATGGAATACCATTGCTCAACATAGCCATTGTACAGTGGTTATGGTGAGTGTAGGACATATTGTGGACATGCCAGTGCCAGCCATGACATGGCATGCTACCACACAACTGCAACATGAAACATCACACATACACAATGTGTGTCATGTGACCTATACACCCCATAGCATTACAAGACATATGTGTGTCACTTTCTACAAATGGTGATTGCTATGCATATTGTGTATAGGTGCATATGTCTGCATACACACAACATTGAGGTGCATAGCACATCAACATATGCACACATGCACACATGCACACATGCACACATGCAGACATGCATACATGAACACATGAACACATGCACACAAGAACACATGCACACATGCTCACATGAACACATGAATACATGCACACATGCACACATAAACACATTAACAAATGAACACATGAACACATGCACACATGCACACAAATACACTCCTCACTAAAACAGACACACACACACACACACACACACACACACACACACACACACACACACACACACACACACACACACACACACACACCACCAGCAATCCTGAACATACTCAATAGCGTGTGATGTTGGGGTACATTATCACAAGCCAAACATTTATATCAAACGTGACAGCATGCAGGATGTGTGTTACTCAACAGCATGCAGTGTGAGTGTAGACAGCCCTTGCTAATAGCAGTATACATGGCCTTGATGCATGTGTGTTTTGTTCAGTGAACGGCCTCACCCTGGAATGCAATGTGTACATGGACACAACATTGCTGTGCAGGTATTAAAAGCAATGTCCTGTGCGCCATCAGTCATAGGTATACATACCATGGCTGGATGTGTATCAGTGTGTCGCATAGATATCCATTTCTGATTAGAGCATCTGTGTCTTTAGCAGATACTTGTGGACACAGGTGTAGCACATGCATGCTATGTATACACACAGGATGAGTGGTGCATGTATACCTGATGGAATACCATTGCTCAACATAGCCATTGTACAGTGGTTATGGTGAGTGTAGGACATATTGTGGACATGCCAGTGCCAGCCATGACATGGCATGCTACCACACAACTGCAACATGAAACATCACACATACACAATGTGTGTCATGTGACCTATACACCCCATAGCATTACAAGACATATGTGTGTCACTTTCTACAAATGGTGATTGCTATGCATATTGTGTATAGGTGCATATGTCTGCATACACACAACATTGAGGTGCATAGCAATTCATGATATGTGTAGTACTGTGGCCACTGTAACTGGATGGGGTGTAGTACCATGAGCCATCATCATGCAGTATCATGTGGTCACTCAAGGGTACTAATATGTGCTAGACCGGCACATAGCATGCTGTACCTGAACTACAGTACCATAACTACATTCACCATTTCACGGCCAGTTGTTACATGGGTTTGTGAGGTGTCCAATAGGGGTCATTGCCTAACATTAATGTGTTATGTGTTGAAGAGTGTTGAACAGCCACATGTGAGGCATCTACCCCTCAGGTATATTATGTGTGCTGTGTGGATGAGGTTTGGGATACTGTAGTGTGACCTTATAGCAGGTGTCTGAATACGCCGTGTGTAGCATGTTAACGTGTACTGCGTATGACAAAGGTGTGTATGTTGTGTACATGTGTAGCGACTCTGCCTATCCAATGTCCACTACAGTGTTGCCACAATTGTGTGGGATGCTCTGTGTATTGTATGTGTTTTATGCAGCTACCCACGTTACTAGGATGTGCATAGTCTCACAGCAAACATTCACAGCATGCATTATGCGTAGGTGTGTTACGTGTACATGGCCTACACCTCACCTATGACATGCACATTTAATTAGTAATATTAAAGGTATAACACACTCACCAGCATGGTTCTGCTGCCTTGCTGTCACACCAGAGGGACCTACAAGGATATCAGACACTTTGTCAGTGGCAACAACTGTGGCATTGCTACTGTGTGTTTGCAATCTTACAGTAGTACAACGGTTGACAGTCACAGGCCTACAGATTATATTCCTAATTATTAGTATTGCACAACATTAGGCACCACAAAGTCTAACTACACAGTACACATCTCACATAAGCATGCTCTACCAATAGAGGTAACAGTATTCTACAGCTATGCCATGTTACCTGCATGCTCTATGTTAACTTGCTGGGTGGCTCCGGCCTCCATGATGATACATGTTACTTGTTGCTGTTGTTGTTGGCCAGGAGACACCCGGCTCAGGAGCAGCTCCTCCACTCTGGTGAGGGGGGGGGGTGGATGGCTACCCCCCCCACCTGTGACAAGCTATTGTCTGCGGATATCAGACGCACACTGCCAGACATGTCTAATTAAATCACTGCAGTGATGGCGTACCTGCTCATATGTCTGGTTATGCATGCCTATGTCATTTACCCTATGGACAAGATCTTGCCATAGCGCAGTCCGCTCATGCTGGTCCTGGCTGATTCTGGAAAACAGCAGCGTATAGTGCTGCACCAGGCTCACTGTGATGGCTTCTTCCTCAGCCGTGCTATATGCAGGATTACGATGGTGGGACATTACCCTGGAAGACAATGAAACAATATGTGTGAGCAAGTCATGTGGCACACGTAACATTCTAAAGTACAGATATCAATTAACTGCCATATATAGCAACCTATTGGCTGTCAGAAGATGCACACTTTTAATACCACATATCAGTTCTCAACCCACAGATGCCTGGCAGTGCCTGGCACACTCTATATATCAAACCTGTTTTGCACAGCAACAAAGTTAAAACAGTATGTAAGACAATACAACAGTACATGGCACACTGTATGTGACACAATGCACCACCTAGACACAGGAGTTATATATCATGCTAATGCATCATGAAATATGTAATCCATTGCAATGATTGTAAAGTCCACTGACAGTATTACCAGTATACCACACTAGTCGTTGATGGCAGACCCTTGCCTAACATAAGTGCACATTTGTTAATATAGGTGGCATACTGCTGTACTAGACTGTACATGTTGCTAGATACGCAGTTATATCCTGTAACACACATATGACCGAGGCCATGGTACAGGCATAACCACACACACAGCAGACATACATGACAGACACAAAGATATGGCAACCCAGGTGGCCTTTACCTGTGTACCTTACAGTACTGTGTGTCAGTAGTTACCAGACCTTATGCCTGAGGTATGTAATCTGTGAGGACTACAGGGAACACACATAACAATGGTTCCAATAAATGTGCATGTTCACCATACTGTGCTGTTTAGGCATACAGCTTCAGGTAGTACTACAGTTCATACAGGAGATGGATTCACCAGCAGTAACACTCAATAAGCATACATGTACTGCTTTAGCCTACAATGGGACACCCCAGTCAATAACAAGGGACTATGTCAGACTGTATGGCATACTGCTTTTTCTGCCTAGCAATTGCATACACATCTTTTGCTGGGATCACAGCTAGGACACATAATATCATGACAAAAACAGTTTCCCACTAAGCTATCACACATATACCGAACTCTGACATATTCACCAACACATTCACCATCACACTCAGTCAACCTCACATATCGATTATTGCAACAAGTACATGTGGGTGTGTATCACTTCATACGTAGGTAAGAGGCTATTGGCCCTAGGGCATATAGAACTCTAGCCATATGCTACCCTGGCCTTTGACACACAGGTAATTACTTTTCACGTGGCCCTGTCAAGCAGAGACACTGAGGTGATTGCCTGGGTGTATTCACTATCTCCCGTACAATCTCCAGGATTATTTATGATGACTGCTAATTAGGAGCTTTTGTTTGCTATGGATAGTTGGTTTGTTCCAGAGTATGGGATGTCTCTGAGATAGGAATCTATCCCTCCAGCATGTGCTGTTTATTGTGGTCAAAGGGTTTGGGTCCCTAGAGCGTGTAGCTCATAGAGATTGTGATCTGTTTACATGGAGCATGTCCAACAGATCTGGGCTTGACATAGCTTAGTATGTTAGGCAGAGGTCACCTCTGGGTAGGCGGTATGCGACACAGTCTAGTTGTGGGTTTGTGGGACGGTCTGCATAGGGCATCTGTTTGATGCCAGTATTACTCTTTATGAGGTATGTCTGTGTCCTTTTCACTTGCTGTAGATGTCTTGTGAGGTACATACCACATGGGGCATTGTACTCTATACTGGGTTTTATGTGTGTGGAGTAGAGGGGAATACTGACCTATACTTCCCTGGATGACACACCTTTTGTGATGACGTGTGCCACGTAGATGGATTACATGACTAGTGTGGCACTGTGACTATTGAAGGGGTGACTACTGTCCACCTGTGTCCCATGGTCTCTTATCATACCTTCGGTGTTAAGTAGACTATCACCTATGTGGTAGTTCATGGGTACTGAGTCTTTGCAAGGAGGGATGCCAATGCAGTATCAACACTGAGCTTGAGTCCATGCTTTGTCACCAGGCATATATATATATATATATATATATATATATATATATATATATATATATATATATATATATATATATATAGATAGATATCTATATACACACATACATATAAACATCCATTGGTGTATGTATAGATATACATACTGGCACATATACAGTCCACCTGTCATGGTGGGAATATCAAGTATGGGAAGGTTGTGAGGTATACAGTTATGTCATAACATTGCACAGTGTTGTGCGGAATACATTGAAGGTGTTCTCAGCCCATGTAGCTTTAGAAGGCCTCACTGGCTGCAACACTGCAAACCTGACAAATCATACCCACAGCGTTTAACCACCACGTCATATACCAGCACTGTATGCTGTCTGGTCTGCCACACACTACAACCTACATAGAAATATGCACATAATAACCTTCAACAACATATATATATATATATATATATATATCCTCCTTTCACAAACAGTTGCAGTATGTCCCTTGCTCAATGCACATGTACAGATGCTAATATATCTGACCGGACAGATCTCTCCATATGTGTGTGCCATACACACACAAGGACCACACTGCTGTAAGTCCATGTACCTCATGGCTGACCTGTTGGGCCTTGCTGCAACAAGAACAGGTGTCACATGTGAGCACACAGTAATATTAGAGGGTGTATACATAGCTGCTAATGCTGAATTAGCATACTAGCCTGGTACAGTTGTTGCCAATGCTAAGCTACAAGTTAATATGACTATCATGCTTTTGTTACTCTGTCACATCCATGTTTGCATAACCGTATGGGCTACTACCCCAAACAGACATTGTACACACTACTGTACAGAACACAGATAACATGGATCAGATGTTTGACATTTAATGCTGAACTACATATGTCACCGTCACATCCCACTGCACACAGCTACACACTCATTTCTCCATGCCAATAGTTATGCAGGGCATCTGTGCATTGATACGTACTGCTGCCACATATGGATGATTCAAACTATGCAGAGTACTCTTCATAAACATCTACTACATTCCACTAAATACATAGCTGTTACATACCTTTCCTTTGTATGTGTTCGTATTTGTTGTCGTATATCCTGGTATATTTGTTTCACAATATACGTTTTCCTTTCAATATATCATTTACTTTTCAAGATATTTTTTTCATTAGATTTTTATTTCAAAATTAATTTCTTTTCAATATATTTTTTATTTCAATATATTTTTTTCAATATAGTTTCTTTCAATATATATTTTTTTCAATAGATATTTTTTCAATATTTTTTTTAATATATATTTTTTTCAATATTTTTTTTTCAATATAATTTCTTTTGTCAGTATATTAATTTGTTTTCAATATATTCTTTTTGTTATATTTTTTTACATTATATCACTTTTTCCTCTCTCTCTCTCTCTCTCCTTCCATACCTGCAATGGAATGATTGCATGTGTGGACAGCAAGTACAGACTGCTTTTATAGGTATCTGCACATGTGCATATGATGGCCTCTGTACCAATTGGTGGCCAGCATTTGGCAACTGCATGCAGCCTGCTGTGTGGTACTTGCAGTACTCACTGTCATAGCAACCCAGTGCTATAAATTGTTGAGTCAGGTAGGTGTAGCCCTTTCAGAATTCCAAAGTGGGGACCATTCTTGTTTGCTGTGGACATCGTTGTGTAAGTCAGAAGGTTGGTATACTTCTTCTAACTGTTGCTAAGGGTGTAGCCAGTTATTTGTATGTTGTACTAAGACCTGAATGTTGTCACTTCCAGTACACAGTTGACAGTGTAGAATTGTACTCAGCCCTAGAAATGCTAACACAAGATACATGGGAGTATGGAGTTTCTTTACAACTTATACGATTAGCTGCCATACATATGTAGTTATTGAGATGTTTTCATTTGGCACATGAACTGTTTGGGAACTGCTATACTGTGGATATTAATGTACTCACTTCTGCACAGTTTGTGGTTTTTATTTTGTTGACATTATCACAGGATGCTCATGAAAACTGGTCAGTTCCAGTACTGGGTATGCCTACCTACATCCTTGCTGTACCTTGAACACACTGGTATTTTGTACATTTGGGTGGTGATTGTCCTGCTATGATACTGTGTGGGGGTTGTAAAGTGCTGCTGTAACATTATTTACTGCTAGAATGTCTGGTTCTATTATCACAGTCATATAATGCAATTCCACAACAACTGCTGGTAAAGTTCCACAGAACAGGTTTTGTGTTATGGCATTCCTATCTTTCCTTTACATTCACACTTTCTGATGTATGATATATATATTTCAGCAGCATCCTGCTGTATATCTACTGTGGCCTAGTGGTACTTCATGCAGTCTAGTGTGCCCAAGGTCCGGGCTTCGAGACTGACAGTGGTGTTTTGTTTTGCTGCTGAGCAGAACAAGGCCCCTCATATGCAGGTTGACTAAGGCACTTTTAAGCAGTAGTAAGCGGGTTTGCGTGATGCTTAGCAATACTTAGCTAAGTGCACACATGCGCACACTCGCTCAAACCCACTTACTACTGCTTAAAAGTGCTTACTCCCGCTAACTCCCGCGTTCATTTCTTTGAAAGAAAAGAAAAGAAAATGGGGAGACAGGAAAGTGGTGAAAAAGGGGCACAACGAGGGAAAAGGCAGTAGGGAAAACAGCTCGGGATGTGCAGGACAGGTGTAGGGAAGGTCCATAGCTGCCCATTTCTTTAACAGCAACAGCTGTGCATATACTAGTAATTTGGAGGGAATTTTGAAACCTTCCACCCCTGAGAGAGGGGTGAGGACAACGAAGTATGTTGTACTGCCAATTGGATTTCAGTTTCTGTGTCCAGCGGACATTTGTGTAAAATGGGCAGCTATGTATGGGGCATAATTTTTTTGTGGGAGCAGATTGCCCATTTTTTTTTTTTTTAGGTGAGAGTGGAATGTGGAGTAGGGGAAGTAAGTATGTTTTGGGAGGTAGATTGGGGAGGTAAACAGACAAGACAAACAAGATGCATACATGGGCGGAATATGACACATGGGGTGGGTGAACACCATTGACAGGGAAGGATGTTTGGAAATCGCAAGCCCATGAGCCCACAGATGGCAACAGTGGAACTGAGATCCCCACCCATGGGCAGTCACCACTACACCTTCACAGCCCGGAGGGTGGCTGTGCTGGGGGCTGCGTTGGAGGGGCATGCTCACCCATGAGTCAAGCCACTCTTGCCTAGAGCTGGCATAGGGGATCAGCGACTGAACACTGGATCTCCCTACGCACCACAGCCTGGACCCTTAGGACAGTGACAGGTGGCCCTCCTCCGGCCACGCTTGCACAGGGAGGACGAGCCCCATCCCCTGCAGCGCTTCTACCCAAAGTTGGCACAGGGCCAATGGAGGAGGAGGTCCTGGGCTGGGCACCGGACCTGCTTGTGCCAGGTGCCATCGCCAGCTGAGATGGGACAGGTGGGTCCGCTGGGACCAGCCTTCCCATACGTTCTGTGTTTTAATAACAATATAGCCAACAGCATTCCAAATTAGTTGTAACAGCATGCAGTAATATTCCCATTAACCCAGCACACCAGAGTTCCAACAGTTGAACAGCAAGCATAATGCATGCATATATAGAACGACAGTGGACATTCCAGCAGCATGCAGGAATGATTGGTGGCAACAGGCCACCAAGATTGTGGTGTTTGAACAGGGCACATGCATCAAAGTTAATGCAGATATTTATAAACCAATAGGACATATGTCCCAAAAAATGTTTTGAGATTACACATACCCATTGAGGTGTGGAATTGCATTGTTTATGCACATACAGTAGGGTGTAAAAAGATACCTCCATTAATAACTTATATGAACTTACACTACATTCCTACTGACTGCAGGTATATATCCCCTACATGTATTATTACACTAGGCAATGCCCATTATGTTGTGGGATTTGTTTTGCTAGTTCCTTATGTACCTGACCTGTATGTAATATACAAACTATCCAGGATGCAAATGTTACTGCTACGTAATTATATATTTTATTTATATTCATATGTCTACATATCTGAATGTGTTCAGGTGACATTATCAGTTATATTTTAACAGCCCCCTACATTTCTGGCAGCACACTGACATTTCCGGTGAACACAATTACAAGCTACTCATGTGCCAGATTTACCTATACATGCCAGCCTTGAAACTACAGTTGAGGACTGTATATATGCTTAAGAGATACTGGCACTCCCTTCGTCCACTTTCTATGGGCCTACCCAAGTATGGGTTGACAGCGCTTAATACAACACTACTATTTCTATACTGCAAGAGTACATCAACATTTCAAAGAAAGTGACACGGACACACTACAGGTGTTATACCTTTATTAATTACATTACACACTTTTCTAGTGGCTCTCTCATTTATTTGTTATTACATTGCATGCAGACATCTTATTCAGGATGTATTATACCTTCATTTATGGTTTACAACACTCTTTTTCAGGCTCTCTTGCTTATTCTATATAACAATACATGCAGGGAAATAATTCAGGACTTATTATACCTTTATTAATGGGTTACAACACTCTTTTTCAGGCTCTCTCACTTATTTTACATAACAGTTCATGCAGAAAAATTACTAACCTGCCTAGTGGCGCAGCCTTAGCAGCCAGTTTGAATAGGCTTGCTGATTCGCAGCACGGACACCTGCAGCTGTAAAGTAAATGAAGTGATATTGAGACATATACCTAGCCATACTATCGACTACACTAGCACATTTTACATACTTTAGTCCATGGCTACCTACACAGTAGTGGGGCATTTTGCATCCCATGGGCCTCCTGTATCTATTGGTTCAGTTGGTCCTGCTTGCATCTCTTCAGGTCTGCATGGTGATGTCTAACCTGTTCACCAGTCCGAGGGACGCCTGTGGCACTGGTGAGTTAATGTGCAAGATGGTTCCAGGCCTCCGCTTTGTATTCCGTGCCCTGGAACTGGCCCTGCAGGAGTCTAGCATCATGATGATGGACGAGGAGCCAAACCATCACTTTTGAATCCTCAATGCCCCACAATTGAGCTCAGAAGCGAGAGCCCTCTCCGACACCAGCCATTGTTGCCTGCAGATGGGAGCTACAACCAGTTATGGTGAGTATTCCCACTTATGGAGCTTAAATATGCCTCATTTCCCACACTTATTTGTGATTGGCCAGATTTGAAAGTTCTCAGCTGAGTGCACACCTGCTTAGCACTGGGTAAACTTTGATTCATATGTATATGTGTGTTGACAGTCCATGAACATCAAATGCTGTCATGGCTTAGTGAATCAGTACTGTGATTATGGTGCACACTATCCCGGGTTCGAGACCTGTCATTGCTTTTTTATTTTACTACTGGCCTGACTGGTAGGGGGTGTGGCTGTGTTTAGCTGACTTTGCTCAACTTTGCCCAACGTTGTTCTACATTTACCGATGTTGCCCGGTGTTGCCCAACATTGAGCTAGTTAGCGTGGTGCGCAACTCCGCGCAAACATGTTTGGTTTTCGCTAGTTGGCGCGATGCGCAGCTCTTTGCAAAGCTATTGTGCTAGTTAAACCAGTGCTTAGCTATGGGCAGTTATTCTTAAATGTGCTTAATACTGGTAAACGTTGCTTAGCAGTGCTTTACATTGCTTAACATAGGTTACTTATGCATTCATTAGTATGCATGACCGTTTCACCTTCTTATATATATTTAAAATATCGTTCACTACTACATAGGCCATTTCGATGCATTTTAATAAAATTTAAAAGGTAAATGTCAGGAATTATTTTTATGCATGGATTTCCTACAGAAAATGGAAAGGGGAGTGGTGGGACTCGAACCGGGAATGCCTCCTCTTTGTGCGAAGGCTCTACCACTACACTATTGCTATTTAGCTTAATTTGCATATAAGTGGTTTATTATCCCCTTCGATGTCTAAACTGCTAACTGTACCTAAGCAATGGGAACACCCGTGCACACACGCGCAAATACGGGCAGCTATATCGTGAATAATAAAAAAAATTGTTTTACATTTTATTTCATTTGTACAGGGCTTTTGAATGTGGTGGAGTGTAGTGTTGGGGGTATACACATTTGAGCGGACTCGCTCATATCTGCTGACATTTGCAGATTTAGGCACTTGCAGGGGCGTGGATATTTGGACTGCTCGGCAGTCTGAGATGCCCCCTGCACTCCTACATGCTCCATGCTAGCCTGGGAGTTGAGTCAGTGCACCCTCATGCATATGCATGACGCTCTGATGTCATACTTTTAGACGGCAGTCTCCGAGTAGGACTTTGTTCATCCTGCAAAGAGGATTACTGAATCCCCCCCAAAGTCTTTAATTTTATTGAATGTTGTTAATAGTAATAATATGAAGAAAGATGACCTGTATTTGTTGTGGACAATGTTAGCAATAGCCAGAAAATGTACAACTAGAAGATGGAACTCTAATGTAGCACCCACAATGGAGGAATTCCTATCATCACTGAAGAAATGCATACTAATGGAGAAAGGAACTAAAGAGTTAAGAACTTTTCCTAAGCCATTGGTTAATATTCCATGGAGGAAAGTTTTGAATTTGATTGATACCCTACAGATGGAACCAAACTCTTCCTAACTATCATAGTTTATATATTAACTTATTATTTAACTACAAATGTTTTTATCTGAATCCTTTTTGTCAGGCTGAATGTAAATATTGTAAATAGTTATTGAATGTTTTTATGAATGTATTAAATTATTGTATTTCATTAAAATAAAAATCGTTTGAGTAAAAAAAATAGAAACTCTGTTTCTATTTTTTTTTCATTTTCAGAGCAGAAATGTACATAACAGAAGGCTATAGGAAAGAGAGATGATAAGATGTGGTGGTGATTATCCACACACTGACTGTGGAAACAGTATTTCATCCTCTGAGTCATCAGGCTATTGAAGACAGCATGTATACATTTGGATTTTCAACCAAATTCAATGAAAATATATTGCTTCAGAATGGGTTAATGAAGGGTGAGTTTTACCTTATCTCTGTGGTTCAGTGATCCTGGGTTGATATATAAGTAGCTAGATAAAAGTGAATGCAAATGTCAGCATTAGTGGATGCATAGCTTTCCTTTGCAAGAAAATATTGTTTTTGCAACTGACCAAATGCAATTATGATCACTTATTCAGAAAGTATTCAGTCACTTGGTATTTTTGTTACTGTATGACACCACCATGTTCTATGTGGCATAACTTCAGGCTGGTATGGAAGCAGTTAATTATCATAGTAGTGTTGACTAGTTAAAACCAGCATAATGTTTCATACTATACCAAATTATCATGACCTTATAGGAGATAGCTGAGGATGTTTATGGACTGCCCATTGATAGGAAGGTGCTCCAAAAGATGATGATGCAAGGTTTAGAGAGGTTCTCTGCTGAACAACTTATCATGGTGCATAGCTTTCAAAACCTGCCTGGGCCATGTCAAAAAATAAACCTTGATATGAAGGGCCGTCTAACCCCTGGAAAGTGAGAAAGAATACTGATGTCCTAGACATCCATGCAGTGGCAGCTCTTGTTGGCACGGACCACATGTGTCCATACCTGTTCTTGCTGATTCCCTTGACCCCCTTCTAGGAGTACAAAAAAAACTCCACTGCCTACTTTGTCTCCTTTCCATACATCAGTCTTAGAACAACCAGTGATGTCATCAGTCTAAAAGATACCATCAAAGCCAGATCATGTGCCAGTGACTTGAGCATGAGTATTATGGGAAGAACATACAGATGATAAAGATGATGAGGATGATGTGTAATATGACCAGATGCATGAATAAAAGAGTTGCTTACACTTCTTCTGTAAATCCTTAGCATTCTATATAGCTTCTTTTTTTAATGTTTACAATACATGTCTCCTTGTTTAACATTTTACATGTGGATTCTGCTAACTTTCTTTACTTCAGGGTGTTGTACCTTGTGTGTGGAGATGTGAACTAATTGATATGAAATAATATGAGGAATCAGAGATTGTGGTGCTTCTATCTGACATGTGAAGTACATTCTTTAGATACATCTTGCATATTTATAGACTCATACCTCTCAACCTCTTCGCATAAGAAATCTTGATAAAGCCAAATATAATGGAGGGGACAAAGGCCCAAACATTGGGACAAGTTGGAAATATTGCTCTTATAAACTTAGAAAGTTGCTAGAATGAACAGTTTTGTGAAACCATAAATTTTCTGAAGGATAAGAAATCTGAAACTCAAATGTCCATCAATATTTAATGAATTCAGTCCTCAGTGGTTTTCCAGAAAATGACACATTTTATGAGGACTGGACCAAATTATGAGGCAAAAATCTAAACCTTCTGTGAAAATCTGGACAGTTGAGATGTAATCCTGTGCGTGCGTGAGTACTTTCACATTTCCATACTCTATAATGCTATGGGTTTACATCCATTTATGCATTACAACATATAAGCAACCATAGAGAATGATACTGTCTATGATATATATTTATGCCTTGCATCTAATCTATAACCTATATGTGTGGCACCAGTAATGAAAATATAAAATTAATACAGGTCTCGGCAGATGACAATGTCTTGGCAACTTGATTATCAACCTAGTGAATGTAAATATAAACCAATGTGTTCTTGTAAGTGACTTATTTATGTACTTCACAGTCCAGTGCAAAAAGAAAACAAAAAAAAAAAACAAGCTTTCCTTAGTCATATGTGTTATCTTAATGTATCCAAATTTTCAACCAATATTTCTTCTGTGCTCTATTATCAATGGAGCAAATGCAAAAGGTCTTCGACATGTGTCTCTCACTGATGACCTGTAAGACACCTTTAACATAATGAATCATGTGTTTCTCCTTACCATGCCCCCTTATCAAGTTACAATAAAAGACAGCATATCTAGTTCGTAAACTATCTCGCCCAAAATATTACCTCATTACCTATTTCACTTTTCTCTGGTGTCCCCAAAGATCACTTTGTGAACCTGTTCTCTTCTCACTTTTCATTAACACTTGCCTTCTAGATATCCCTATTCTGAACTTTCACCTCTGTGCACATGATGAGCTATAGTTTGAATGTGGCAATGATACTTAATAAATACAAATCTCTCTGGTCAAGTCTCATTGATGTGATTTATTAATTCAATGCTAACAGTCTGCTTGTCAGTGCTTCCAATGCTGCCATGATGTTCTTTGCCACTGCTTAAAGACTTGTATCCATCCACTATTTCCCTTGTTCTAGATCATCAAAATGTCCTGTAGGTTATAGATTCTTACTAGTCATGCAGTCCTGGAGAACAGCAAGCTGCCTAGCTCAACTTTCTAAGATCATTGTGTTGTCAACAGACTTGTTGATAGTCATATACTTTTCAAAACTGAGGGATTAAACGTATGGACTATGGAGAGCAGCACACTAAGAACTTGTAGCACACTAACTGGATGAATTTCTCTTACTATTGTGAATATTTTCACTGTTTTCTTCCATTCCAACTTCATCATAAGTTCACAGAATACAAAGTTAATATTGTCCTACAGAATTACCAGTCTACAACTATTTCCCTAATACCATTAATGACTTGCAAAGGATGAACATTCATAAACATTAATATATCTAAATGTCTGTCTTTCTCCAACTAATAGACTTTCCTGGTCTCCCTTAACCTATTTATTACAGTCACAAAAACTGGAACAATGTCACCCATCTACCATAGATTTGTGTTATCCACTACTGAAAGGGCGTTCTTTAAAACAGGCCCAGCCACTGGGAAGGCTATACTATTTAAAAACAACCTTTCCTTATTGAGAGACTAATAACAGATGCAAATGCAAAAGAATAATTTGATGTAGTGAATATAAACATGTTCATGAACTCAAATCAAAACTAAAGATAAAGAAGCAGAAAACAGCATTAAACAAATATTAATGAATAACAATTGCCCACTTTAACAGAGATGTTGCAGTATTGCACAACCTTCAAAATGTATGGTGGTCTGCATTCTTATGCCTGAATACTAATAATATTTGACTTATAAAGATCCACACAGTAGACTAATTATTAAAAGTACATTTCCTTAATAAAATACCCAGACAAGTTCACAAAGTTCAATTAACTAAGTTGTACTTTGAAACAGCTTGCAAAAATCAATCACTAAGAATTCCACGCCTGTATGTCAAGGTTAGGGGAGTGCCAGTGGAAACTACTATTAATGAAGTTTAAAAAGAAAACTTCCATTTAATCAGGTATCTTAGGTTCATAGGTTCATAGGTATGTACTAGGCTAATGGCTCTGGAGCCTTTACATGCCTAGCCCATAGGATTACACTGGCATCGTGCCACCCAACCTTAGTTCCCAGTGCCTTTGTTGAGTAGAGCCACTGGAGTGATCTCTGGGGTGAATTTTCTATGTCCCATCCACTCATGAAGATTTGTCTTGAAGAGGGCCAGTGAGGTGCTCTGCTTGACATGTATGGGAAGTCTATTCCATAGCATGGGCAGTCTCTGGGTTATGAACCTGTCCCACCAGCATGTTCTGTTGATTGTGGTAATGAGGTAGAGGTCTCTGGAGCATGTGGTGCAGAGGGATTGGGATTTCTTTAGATGTAGCATTTTTAAAAGAGCTGGGTCAGACATGGCTTTGTAAGTCAAGCAGAGATCATTTCTAAGTAGGCGATATGAGACAGAGAATAGTTGAAGTTTTTTGAGTCTGTCCATATAAGACAAGTGTTTAAGGCCTAGTATCCTCTTTATGAGGTACTTTTGCGGCCTCTCCAGTTGTTGCAGGTGTCTAGTGAGGTACATGCCAAATGGGGCATTGTACTTGATGATTGACCTAATGAAGGAAGACTAGACGGAGACAATGACCTCTTTCTTCCTGGATGCAAAACCCTTAATACTGAGATGTGCCACACAGAAGGACTTTCTGACCACAGTGGCAATGTGGTGGTCTAAAGAGAGGTTCCTGTCAACCTGTCTTCCCAGATCTCTTATAACGCCTTCTGTGTTCAGTGGACTACCATCGATGTGGTAATTCATGGGAACTGAGTTTTTCCCAGTGGGGATGATGACACATTTTTTGGCATTGAGCTTAAGGCCATGGTTCTGACACCAGTTATTGGTCTCAGTGAAGCCTTTCTGTAGGATGTCAACATCACTTGGGGAGTTAATAATAGCTCCCAACTTGCAATCCCTTTGTGTTTGTCTGGACTTCAAAGAAGTAGATACCAAACAGGAGAGGAACCAGGAGCTAACCCTGTGGAACTCCACTCACGACTGGTTGGCAGTCTGACTTGGAATCAGCTACTTTCACACTGTGGGTTCTATCTGTGAGCCAGTTTGCAACCCACCTAGTGATATACGGGTTGATGACTAGCTTAGTGAGTTTTTCTAAGATTCCTGAGTGGGGGATGGTGTCAAAGGCCTTGGCCAGATCAAGGCAGGCTGTATGAACCACCTTGCCTTCATCCACAGCTCTGGTGTTTGACTCAAAGAAGCCAACCAAGTTGAGCAGGCATGATCTACCCTTCACAAAGCCAAACTGTGTGGGATCCAGAGTTTGAAAATTCCCTATATCCTTGTTTATTAGGTCCATGATGATGCGTTCCATAGCTTTGCATATCAGACTCATCAGGCTAATGGGGCAATAGTTCTCAGGGTCTGTAGTCACTCCTCCTTTGTGGAGAGGGATGACTGTAACAGTGCCCCATTTGCAGTGAGGCTGTGATTGAACAGGGCACACAGGTGAGGTGCCAATTCACTCTGTAGTTCATGTAGAACACAGCCAGGGATATTGTCAGGTCCCATAGAAGCTATATTCTTGGCCTTGGACAGTGCTGTTTTAACCTGTGCAGCAGTAATACAGAGTGTCTGGCAATCTACTGGTATTGTGATTGGTCCTTTGGGGGGGGCAGAGGGGTAATGTTGGCACTGAATCTGTTGGCCAGTATATTGGCAATATCTGTTGGCTCAGTATAGGAGGCACCATTGTGCAGTAGCTCAGAGCAAATATGAGTATTGCTGTGGAGATTCTTTACATAACTACAGAAGGTCTTGTGGTTGTCTTTACTATCTGCTGCAATTCTGTTTTCATAGCTAGCTTTAGAGGATTTGATGAGGGATCTCAACTTTTTACTGAGGCTGATAAGGGAGTTTTTCCAGTCTTGGGACTTCACTTTACCCCACATCAGTTTCCTCCTTCTGTTGTAGAGTTTGTTTATGGCAGGGGACCACCAGATTGGCTTCCTTTTTTTGGAGGAGAGCATCTTGGTTCTATTGGGGATGGTGAGATCCATGCATTTGTGTATGTGTTTGCACAGTGTATTGGTATATGATTCGACAGTCATGCAACTATTCTCCATTTGCATGGGTGCCCTGAAGTTAGCCACCACTGTTTTTAGGAGCCCAAAGTTAGCTTTGGAGAAGTTTTTCATGGTGGTTACCTTTGTTGGGGAGGGGTGGGATGGATGTGTATTTCCAAGGTGATTAGTTTGTGGTCACATCTAACCAGGGAGGAGTTGACTATTGGTATAGACCAATGGTCACCCATGTTAGTAATGACCTGGCCAAGGATATTGCTACCTCTAGTGGGGGTAAGAATGAGCTGGTCCAGTGCACTGGAATTATTGAATTCCAGGAAACGTTGGGCAAGTGTATTGGTACATGAGTAGTTTTCCCAGTTAATAGAAGGGTAGTTGAAGTCGCCCAGTATGATAGTGTTAGGTTGGACCCTAATATTCTCCAGGATGCTTAGGAACATGGAGTGTGAGTCTTGGGACATGGTTGGGGACCTATAGCAGGCAATGACCTGAATTGCTGTCTTACCCAATGTTAGCTGCACCTGAGGTATCTCTGATGTGTAATGTTGGGCTACCAGTCTGGAGGTGTGCGCATCCTTTATGAATATGGAAATGCCACCGCCTTTGTAGCTTCGTTCCAAGTTCTGGAGCCGAAAGGTGTGGGATGAGTTATAGCCTGGTAGTGCAGGGGTACTTTCTACTGCCTTGAACCAGGTCTTTGTTACAGCACAGATGTCGATGTTCTCCATTTTGAGGAGTGCTTCGAGCGAGTGCATTTTGAGATTTTGACTTCTAATAATGAGCAGCATGACCCACAGATTGCATTTGTTTGTAGCTGTTATGGTGGTAATTTGGTCTTTGGAACACTGCCTAAAAAGGCACTATAGTGCTGGCAAGAGCCTTGGCCGGTATCCAGAAGTCCAGGGGTGACAGATGCAGACCATCTCTGGCAAAGCATCAAGGTCTGTCAATCATGTCATCCCAGGCAGACAGATACTGAATCGCCTTAGAATGACCCAGAAACTTAGCCAATTGTTGAAGTCAGTCATGTTCTGCTTGTACTGTAGTATCATTCTGGGGGATGGTAGGATGCTGCTCAGGGCTAGGGTCATACCCGTTTGAGCTACATAATCCAAGAGCTCCTCCATGTCTCTTTTCATGTAGTCCAGGGAGCTACGTCTCAGATCATTCACACCCACATGTACAATGGCATATTTGTACCTGTTGTTGAGCAACCTAATTACGTGCATTTTATGGCAGATCCTGGCATCTGACAGTCAGCTGACTGTTACTTTCTCCTTATTCAATCTAGTTAGTAGGACATCAGTGTGCCTCACTATCGAGTCACCCATGACTAGTCTGTTGGGCATGCTGTTTTGCCTTAGGGGCTTTGGTTGAATGGCACACTGTTTAGGAGAGTTATGTGTCTCATAATTAGTGTTGTGTTGTGATGGTCGAATGTGTTTCTGCCTTGGAGGTCTCTGCTGCTTGGGTAGATTTTTATTGAGAGCCTCCGTGAAGGTGGGTGTGTGGTTTGTGTTTTTATGTGAAGGCATTCCTAATGTGTGTTTTGGAGGGCTATGTGTTCCATGTGGTATGGTGCAGGTGTTGACCTTCTCCTCTTGACCAGTTATTCTGGTCTTGGCTGGAGAATGCATGGCTTCCAATTTGGATATATGTGTGTCTCTCACAAGTCTTAGTGTTGGGACATAAGAGGAGAGGGTTGTCAGTGTACATGAGGCAGTTGCGACATTGCCTCAGGATGCCCAACTTCACCGGGTTAATAGGAGAAAGAACAGGAAACCGACCTTTAGATATGCCTAGAGGGGTGGACATTAATAATAATTACTGGAGCTGTTTCCTTGTAGAACCTTTAGTGCTAGTAGCACTTTTGTGTGCTACAATAATTGCTACAAGAAGTCTGGTAAAGTGATAGACTAAGCTAGTAAAAGTGCAGGAGAGGAGAGAACTAGCAGATCTAAGGGAAAAATTGAAGAGCAGATTTTGGCACCGCTCAGAAGCTTATAAACAGTCCTGGATACAGCAATCTGTATATGGACTAGACTAGTTAAAAGAAAGGTGGGAAACAAGCGCAAATGCAGGCTTTTAAACTAGAAAGTTGAAACAGATGCAAAAACTGCCCAAACGGCCAATAAATTACAATTTCTGGGCCAGAAACCACTCCTCTTGTGGTAGATAGGCTACCTAGTGGTACCATTCCCACTGATAAGCTAGAAGGCTTCTCTCCAACACAGAAGGGCTTGGGGGGGGCTGAGAAGCTTACAAACAGTCCTGGATACAGCAAATCTGTATCTAGGCTAGACTAGTTACAGGAAAGGACAAGCTTAGATTTTTTTTTTTACAGAAAAGCAGGTAAAACAGCACTAAAAGCAATTCAAATGCAGTGCAAGCTAGCACACTTGAGTGTGTAGCAATATTAAAGAAAATAAAGTTTAAATAAATGCAACTTATTCAAACTATATTCTGAACCGAATTCAATTATTGTTTTATTCAACTCTGAACAGTTAAAAAGTGCTAAAAATATATACTTATCAGCTGAGAAGCACACTCAGTCAGAACACAAGGAGATTCTAGTAAAGTATTTTTTTTTTTTTTTTTTTTTAGTAAAGAGTAAAGGTAGAAAGTAGAAACAGTAGATAATTCATATCTAAGGACCTAAGTGGGGTGGCCTTCTCAAATGTTCTTTCTGTATTAGGTAGAATGAGCTAATGACATTAGACTGGGATAGAGCTGGGATAGAGCTGAACAGATGATACTGGTAGGAGTGTCTGAAATCAAAATATGATCTCACTGTACTCGGTTGAGTAAGCAAGTGAGATGGACCCAGGAGGGGTGTTCAAACACAAATTTACAGGAGGGGCAGGCAATTCCAAAGCCACCAAGATTAATACCACTACAAGAACAGGAAAGAAGAGCAGGAAACGAACTGCAGAGAGGCAAAGAGACCACAATATTCAATGAAACAAATAAATAAACAGAAAAATAAAATGCAGTGCTATCTTTAACACTGCAAGTTTGTACTTAACTCAGCTAGTAATGCAGTTATGCCAGGGAAGGTAACCCAAACAGAACACAAAATGTGAAAATCATTACATTCTGTAACTGCACTTTGTCTCATCTGAACACATCGTTACAGCACGAAGTTGCAGAGATGCAAACAAACAGAAACAACAGGATGGGTATCAAAGTCAGTGACTGGGTAGGAGAAAGTGGTCTTTTCCAGGTTGTTAAGTTTGTTTGATCGGGATTTACAACATTGTTCTTGGATCTTCCATTATCTTCACTTCGGGGTAGACATTGTCATTCTCATCACTATTCAACGAGTTCTCCGGGGACAGTGAGGGTCCCTATGCTAGCTCAATATGTACTTGCCCTAGACACTTTCTAAATAGCCTCCTTCAGATACTTAGTTGATTTTGATGAGAAACAGGTGTTTGGTTGTTTCTCTTTCTAGCAACATTTTTAGGGGAATCGTTGCTTCCAGTTTATCATTGACTACTTCTGAGAAAAGCTGTTTTTCTGTGTCTAGATAAAGCTATAAATGACTTTACTTCATCTTTTGCAGAAAAGGAATGACTCTGTCCTCTACTGTAATTTGAAGTAGGGCAGGAAAACACAATTCCACCTATTAGCTTTTCTCCCAGAATAAACGCCTATATGGAGCTAATGCTTTTCACCTTATAAACAGAGACATACTGTAGTCAGAAACTAGACATACAGATGATCCTGCAATTTTTTATATCATTGTCAAGTATCCACAACCTATGCAAAATAGCCTCTCAATCCATGTAGTTTAGACACGTAAAAATAAATTGACTGTGAAACTTTTTTATTTTGAACCCTTGGTGTGACACAATGGGATTGTTCAATAATAATCTGATGGTCTATGTCCAATAACTTCATCTCCCCTGAGAAAAACTCTTGTGGGTTACTCCCTTCGACATTTTTAGGTAGCCCCAAAATTTCACATTATTTCACCTACATCTGTTCTCCAGGTCTTCAATTTTGTCATCTAGAGAGTAAGCATTGATGAGCTTTGTTTATCCCTTCCCCAAAGGTTTGAATATGGTTTGTTTTTGATATGACATCACACTGCTGGGCTGTGAAGAATGACTGCAAATGGTAAAGCTGGGCCTCATGGTTCACTGTAGCAGAATTAATTTGAGAGATATCAGCCACTGCTGACTGGAATACTTTAGTTAGGGTTTCTAAAGAGTGTTTTCTCTGCTTAATATTGTCCAGAATAGTATTACCTGGAGCCATCATAACGACTGAAAATATAACATAGGCCTATCAAATAATTCAATGGACAAATTGTTGAACATCATATGGTCAAACCCATATCATCAATTCAGTCCGTTGAAATAAATTCAAAACAAAGGCAACATCTGCATACCCCACAAAAACTGGTTTTGCAGGGGGGGGGGCAAGTCTTCCTGCACCCCCCCCCCCCCACACTGCCTGCTAGTTATATATACGATCTCTGAGCTTGCACTACAGTGGGGAAAAGGGCAAATTTCTCGATCCCTATTGTAACGTGATCTCAATCAGAAGAGTTAGATAGAATGATTTGTCAATTTTATAGGTGCAACCTTATAATGCTCAACAATTTGTCCATTCCATTATTTGATAGGAATCCAGCTCTGATCTTTTCCAGAGGAGAAACAGCAGGAAGAGGTTAACAGCGCAAGAACTGTTGTCTTCTCTTAAATTTGCAGCCTACTCATCAGAGTAACTGATTTGATGTCTAAGTATCTATATATATGGGTTGCCCATTCAGTATATATATATATATATATATATATATATATATATATATATATATATATATATATCTATATATATTTTTTTTTTTTTTTTTGAGGAAGCAGTATTTGGTTTTCAAATTGAGACCACAATTAGCACATGCTGTATTTATGCACATCTCAAGGAACACAATACTTAATGAAATGAGAATTCCTAATAGTTATAACAATGTTCTCATTTTCAGTTTAACAACAAACTGAACATGCAAGTACTTAACTGACAAAATCTACATGTTGAAACATCTAAATGGAATATTGTTCTTGCATTCATTTTCTCTTTTTTTCATTATTGTTTTATGACTAATTGTGTTTTTAAACATCCCTGATGCTCTTACGCTTGTAGCTTTTCATAAATTGCGATTTGTTTTTTAGTTTTGTTCAGTTGTTAAAACACTTCTGTGAAAACTGACCCTTTCCCCTTTACTGATGTAATCTTTGAAGTGATTATATTTAGTTAGGGGGCAGGTAACTTTTCAGTCTGCATAAGGGCGTGGGCTATTACCCAGAAACTTCATCTAAGAAGATTTTTTTAACTGCTTAATATCTGTAGGTTTGTGGAAACATCTTGTAAAAAGTAATAATAAAGAAATCATCTGTGAATATATTGCTGTAGTGTGCTCCTCAATTCTGCAGTTACAGTCCTTGTTTGTATTTTAAACATGATCCAATTGTAAGTAGTTTCTTATCCACTGTATGCACCTTTCTTTCTATTTTTCCCTTTGCACTTTCTTTCTGAAATGACTGCCTTTGTTTCTAGTCATGATAACACACCATCTAACAACTGAATAGACAAAAAACAGTGGTGTTGTACAGTTCATTTTGTTTGTATATTTATACTTTCCTTAAGTTTCCTCTTGAGTTTAATGCAGTATATACATACTAGCATTTATGCAGATATTACAGTGTTGACAAGGGAGTTGCGTTGAGATGCACAAGAACTAACATTTCACTTGTCTCTCCTGTATGACAGCATCTGATGAGAGTGAATAGGTGCCTTTTCAAGCTATGAGACTAAATAGGAGCTTTTCATAAGCGGCTGTGTACTTTAACTACCCTTCCACAGAAATAAGCCATTAAGTAAACTGCAATTTATGTGTAACATTACAGGCTAGTTTGCTAGTGCTGCATTACAGAGAGCAGGTGCAGTGTATGTAACAAAGCATCCAGCATGCATTTGTTTGTGCATTGTGTGCGCTTTACAGGATGTATCAAAGCACCAAGTATACTTTCTGTGATATGCTTGCATCACACTGTTCATTTCTTTTCTTGGCCTAGTAGTTATGCACATCACAATGTCTGAATCACATATTTCCTTAGCTGTGTGCCAGCTCTCTACAAGCATTTCTTGGTATACATAATGGACCCCAGCCTCTGAATGTGGCATTTTGCTAATACAATTACCTAATTTGTGCACATATTTTTGCATGTTGTACTCAAAAATATTAATTTTCCACTCTTTATATAAGCACACCTATATGAAAAAAAATAGCAATATGGTGAAAGGGGATGTTGTTTCCATGATGCAGCTGGATAAAGAATAATATCCACCACCATTAACTTAAATTTTCAGGTCAAATGCTTTTGTCATGCAAGATTTCATAAGAATCATTTTTAAGGCTTGCGTGACAAAAGCATTTGATCTGAAGTTTTGAGTAAATGATGGTGATTATTATTCTGGCTTGTCTCACATTTTTTTGGTGTTAATATTTTTTATAATAGTATGGTCCTGATTTTCTTGGTCCATAAATGGATAAAGCCCTGATTATGTCCCAGATAACCATGGGTCAGATGGCAGCCCTGACACTGGAGGTGCCATCTTGGGAGGAAAAAGGAGTAATGGGGTTGTGTCCACTTGCCTGCCCAAGATGGGAGGAGCTGGGCATTTATTTGGGAGCAGTCACTCCATCAGAGCTTCTTGATGGAGACTGGATAAACAAAAAGAGACATTTACTCAATGGTGGGGGTACCTGCTGGCTTACATCGCTTTTAGTAATAAGCAATAACCTTGTGTTAAACTCTTTGCATGTCTAGGCCTATGACCACTAATGAGCATATAAGGTGAAGGTAGGATTTAAATAGCAAATATCACTTGATGGCTGTTTGGATACGTGTTATACCATGATCCAGCTCTTAACAACTATAAGCCAGATAGTTAAAAGGCACAGAGAACTCTCCCACTCCCCCTCGCAAATAAAAGTAAATAGTATGGTGGGCATATAGCACAGTGTAGAAAGGGTGACATGACAGAACAGACACAAAGTAGGCAGTGTCTTTATATCAAGAGAAAAAAAACAGGACTATTTTCAGGTGTTGGCAAGGCTGGTGTTAGCATTTTAAGGGATTCCTGCAAGTGTCAAGTCAGGAGCCCTCAAGACACTTCTAGAGTATCACCCTGCCATTGTCACCCTTCCTAAGCAACCTGTTAGCTCATTCTGCAAAGTTTTAAGAGTAAAATGCACTGGTTGAATTGTAGCTATGATGCTGCTACATTGTGACAGGACTCTGTAGCATACTGTTCTGGCCAATCTCACAGAAGGACATTCACACTGACTGGCATTTAGCTGCAATCATGATATATTACAACAACTGAATGTACCAAGCTGGTTTTAAGTGAATGGTGGCCTAGGCAAAGCAGTCCATAGCGCCCCTCACTGCATATTGGTTCACCCCTCCCTGCACACATCCTCCAGTGCTCCCCTCTGTTTTTGCCCCCATCCTGGGTGCTACACATCATGCACATTGCATTTTTCTTCCTTTTCTTACATTTTAACTCTCTCATTAGCTTTTGCATTATACCATGGCTTTTTATATGCTCTAAATACTCTATAAAGTGTTTTCTTTACAACTTTTTCATCTAATGATGGTTTGAACAAAAATTATGACTAAGGAAATAAATTCAGGGTGGCTGATCACCTTTACTTTTCCTTTCAATACATTTTACCTGACTAAGACAGCGCAGTAATAACTGTGTAGGAAATAATTAAACTGGGGGGGTGTCCGGGGATTGCCAGGCCTCTAGAAGTCATAGGCTTATAGATGCTCTGAGGTAAAATTTAGAGAATGTTCTCAACTTTTTTAACTAGTGGTGATCTAAACAAAAATCATGAATAAGAAATTAATTTCAGTCTTATTTTATTTTTTTAAAGGATGACATAATTTGTGCCCAAAGGCTTAGTGTTCAAAGCTTACAAAAATAGTAACTCACAATAAACTAGGAAGACAACTGTTTCAGAGGATATATAAATCATATCTGGGAATACTGCCTAACTACCTACTGCCTCCCCCCCAGAAAGACAGTCACTGTCTTTGCATCCCACTGGTATTAGATTGGGATGAATGCAGATGTTTAAATGGCCATGGTCATGTATTTCAAGTGACTACAATCATAGATAAACATATCATAGCTTTTCACTCCCCCCACCTGTGTATGTGCCTGATATGTTGTTATGAAGAAAGTGAAAAATATGGTCCATAGTAAAATAGTTTAACTTGTTGCTTATAAGCACTAATCTGCACCTACACAAGTTACGATAACCTTCTTTGCACACCTCTAAGGTTTGTAAGAAAAGAAAGAAACAATGACCACACTGTCCCCAGCCTTAACACAAGTGATAACAAACTTCTTTGCACATCACTGAGGTTTGATTGTGAAGAAAATTAAAGAAATTATGATGATCATGATCACACCATCCCCAGACGCCCCCCCCCCCCCTACACACACACACAAGCTTCAGCCAACTTCTGTACACATTTCTGAGAAGGGCTAGTTGGCATTAGATTGGGTGTGGTTGAGGGCAGAGGCCACTACTAAGTCCATGTCAAAATCCATTTATACAGTCTGAGGAGTGGAGGCCACCAAATCCCTAGAAGCTCTAAAGATCTGAATGTCATATACTTTATGCATTACTTTAAAAAGACAATTTCTTGTTTATTGCTGCCCAGAAGAGGTATGTTAGTGCCCAGAATTATTGTGCATATGTACATATAAAAATCAGAGATATTTTTATGCTCACGTACACACACACACACACACACACACACACACACACACACACACACACACACACACACACACACACACACACACACACACACACACACACATTTACAGCCTGGATTCGCTTTACATGAATATGATTCTATTAGTCCATTAGACGCTTTTGAGAAACTCCCATGACTGTTAAGTCTACACTGGAGATGCAAGGGAGAACTAATGTTTACAGTGTGATTGTTTAACTATTTGTCTCAGGCTAAGGTGTCTTCATCCTGCTGCTTCTGTTTTCCATTTGACTTTTTCAAAGGTGTGTAACTTACAGTGATTAGTAGGAGATGCCAAATGCTTGGAACACATTATCCTTCAAGAATCCCAGTTGCTACATAAAGTCAGAGCTGAGGCCAACAAGAGAACAACAGAATGCTTATCAGGAGGCAGCTTAAGACTAGAAAGGTTAGTTGCTGTCAGGAAGATGGCAGAGTACGTGTAATGAGATGCAATGTTACTGCAAGAAAAACAATATAAAAGGTAAAAACAGCTGTGACACTAAGAACACTAAGGTTACAGCTTCTGCTTTCCATACTAAGAAAAGACCACATGTAAGGCATATAGAAAATAATGATCTTCTCCCAATGGTCATGCATTGAAATCTGGGGGAGACGGAAGAGGCTAATGCTGTGGTCACCAGAACTATAAGGTTAAAAAGAATACATCTGGCAGCAGTTACAACATTAGGATTTACTTCTCAGAATGGTTAGATTACTTAGGCCAAGCAGCAATTCAAATGGATACATGAAACATTACCTATAGACATCCTGGCCAAGATTAAAAGAAATTGGGACTAAGCAGAAGTACTTCACTGAAAGTGCAGTATGCTTCATTAAGGAGGATAACCTGAAAGTAATGGAAGGACTACACACATACACACACACACACACACACACACACACACACACACACACACACACACACACACACACACACACACACGAGTTTTAGGCTTATGGAATGGGAAGGCAGTTTAGGGTTAGGAAGAGATGTGGGAATTTAAGGTTAGGCAGCAGAAAAGGAATTTGAAGTTTAGGAAGTGATACGTTGGGTTAAGAACTGAATGAGAGCTTTGGGTTAGAGTTAGGGCTCTGGCAAGACAGTAGAGGGCTATAGATTAGGGTGTTATGAGGGCTAAGTATTTGCTGGATATATGGTTGGTGGGGGTTGAAGCACATGCATTTCTGAACATGCGGCAATGAGCAAGTGTGTTGCGAGCTTCTGGCATACGAGTACCTTCTGTAGACTGGAAAAAGAAACACTTTACCTGAAATCCAGTCTTTTATGCAAATTCTCCTTTTTGTTAAACAGGAATAGAAGTCTCTGCTTTGATTAATTTTCATGGGGGAAATTATTTTTTTGTCATATAAATATCTTTGGAACTTATCCATAGGATCATAGGTATATACCAGGCAAATGACCACCAGAGCCTTTAAAAGCCTAGCTGTGCAACCCAACCCAATTGTGTCCCCATGTCACTTTGGTATCTATTAGGAGGGGCATGTTAGTTTGGAGGTGGATAAGGGCTTTTGGAGGGATGGATATGTTATTAATATCTTACTTACTGTCTGCCACTGTCCATTAAAGACATGGGGGTCAGCCCGGGGAGGGGGTCTTTACAATTTTCCATCCAAACATCAAGGTTACATCTAAATACAGTCAGGTATGAACTCTGCTTCCCATGGATGGAAAGCCTATTCCATAGTGCATGGATCCTTTGAGACACATTGATCTCACTAGCATGTTCTATTTATGTCCCAGGCAATATTTAAATCCTTGGATCTAGTGTTTCTAGTGCTGTTCATTTTCTAGATGTGCAAAAGATCCATCAGGGCTGGATCTGAAGATGTCTTATATGCTGGGCATAGATTGCCTGTCAGTGACCTCTAGTAGACTTATGACCGCATGGACTGGAAGTTATGGGACAGTTGTTCATAGGTAACTGTTGTTGTAAATCATTTCAATTAATGTATGTATTAATTTTAGAATATTACAAGGATGATATAGTTATTTCATTATAAAATGTGTCTTATATGTCATCATATGATGCATTAATATATTTAATATGTTGATAATGCGATCTAGCTTAAGAAAACAAGCTAATCATTTAAGAATTAAAAGCTGAGAAACTATACATACAATTCCTTTCCCTAAAATAATACCTTAATCTGACACAAGTTTTACATACTCTACTAATGAGATTTACAAGACTAATACTTAAGAAATAAACATTTTTGCAAAATATATTTTACTTCATATTATATTTTACTGATGTATTAGACAGTCGCACTTCATTGACATCTCCCTGATCAGATATTGCCTTGCATCCACAAAGGTGAACAGATTGCTTAATACTTTCTCTGAATTGTGAATGTGTCCCTTATCACATAATAATCCCATCGGTTTCAAGTTCCATTTAATACAAATATTATGAGGGAATTTAATTCCCTTATGCAAATACTTTATTGCTGTTTTAATGGGCAACTAATGGTTGTTTAACTAATTTGAATAACATAATAATTAGAGGAAGATCAACCTGCATTTTATCAACTGTTATCTATTATTTATTTCTTATTAAATTTCTGTAAAACAAGGTTTTCATTATTCTGAGTTCATCTGCTTTTGCATTATGTTCTCTTCATGAATGCATTAAGCTATTTTATCATATCATATCTTGTTGCCATGTTTATAACTGCTGTTGCAAACAGTACTGTTGCAGAAAGAGAAATGTTCACAAACATGTGCAGGTATGGAACAAAAAGATATATTTCTCAAAACTAAATGTATACCTCCACTTAAAAAGGTGTAGTGTAGTAATAAACAGTTTTCCAAGGTTAAATATATACTGTTCTGCAGGTGTGGTATAGAAAAATTGGTCAGATTTAAAGAGCAAACAAAAATCTGGTAGAATCATAGAAATGCACTGCATTCCTACAACTTGTTTGTACAGCTTTTCAGAATCAGGGGTCAATTCTATGGATGCAAAATAATTTTTCATTTAGCTTTTGCAAACAAAAACATTACAAGCATTGGATGAAATGAACAAAGAGCTACAATGGTGAGGTTGATTCTTTATGACTGTTTTCATAATGTGGAATGGATGTTCTTAATAAATATTGTTTCCAATTGTTATGATTTGATTTGCTTATATTTCTCTATCAAGATCATATCTCAAATAATATGGCAATAAGAGTGTTTACCTCTTGTTTAGGAGGATGTTTGCAAATTAAAACTGAAATAGTTTTTGCCTGTGTCAATTGCATCAAAAGGTGAATCTCTGACTACAGTCATTGGGATCTGAGTTTGAATAGCAGCTCAGCTAACTTATTGAATTGGCAGGTCGGATGCCCATTCTTAGACTGGAAGAGGGAATATGCTTAGCAGTTATCTTAAGCTCTGATTAAGGCTGGATCTCAAACAGTAAGACAGGCTGAGAAGAATAGGTAGAAGAAGAGGCATGACGATTTTTATGGGCCTTGGGAGGGTGACTGGCCAGTTAGAAAGGTATGCATTAGCTTGCCGGGTGGGGCAAGTTAGGTCCAAGGAAAAGTCTTGACCTGCTCAACATGAAGCAAGGTGCCATAGAGAAAGGAGAGATGGCTGGCAGATCATTCTGCAAGCAGTGGTAAGCCTTGATGTACCAATATAGCCACAGTGGGAGGAAGGCAAATTACTTGTTTGTGGGATGCTGGATGAGGTTGGTACTGTATGTATTCAGATAGAAGAGTAACAGGGGAATCAAATAAATAAAAAAATAATTGAGTTTTTTGATGTGCATGCTTAGTTGTATACAGATATGACTGAAGATTCATAGCATTATAGAAATGGCTTATTTATAAGATTTAAATAAAACATTTGGAAACTGATAAAAAAATCTTCACACAAAATGAAAATTTATAACATTAGTAAATTTCAATATTTTGCCTTGAAATAACAACATCAGTAATTTTATGATTAAACATAAAATCTGTAAGCAGTGAATTAATATGACTAACAAATAAGTGAATCTTGAAAGAATGGATACAATCTGCTCCAGCTTAAATAAATATTTTTCTTGTATGAATGTATGAAATATCAAAAGTAAAACCACAACAGAATTAAGGGAAATGACTGACAGTACATGCTGGAAGCACATATTGAATGTGTATTAATTTTTACTTGCTTAGTATTTAATCAGGAAGACTCAGCTCATATATGCAATAACCAGTTTTTAAGTATTACCTAGGGGCACTGCTCTAACTGAGTTGCACAGTGCCATCCAGTACACAGGTACATCACATGTTTGTAACATTAGTTTTTAATCACACATACAACCAGTGAAAGAAATGCTTTCCTTGCCTGAAAATGTTGCAAGGTGAGGAGACTTTGTCCTTTCTGTGCTGGAAATCCATTTTGGCATGATCTTTATTTTCACAGAATTGTGTAAAGAATTAACTTTATTGTAGGCTGTGGGTGTGTAAGAATTCTTATATTGTAAAGTGTTTGTCACAAAGCAGCATCTGGAAGATATATTGCAATGTCACACATATAGTTACATAGTCAGCACCAAGCTGCTAGCAGTCTGTTAATCCTTTTAAAACAGAAGCCTCCTTCATACTACACCTGCATTTATTATCTCCCATATAATCATCAAATCTTTTCTTAAACTCATCTAGAGAAGGAGATTTTCTGACAATTTGTAGTTTTTACTGTCTTCACTGCTATATTTACCTTTTTTTAATTACTTTTCAGTTATGCTACCTTATAAAAAGAAGTCCAGCAGGCATTTGCATTTGGCATTCAGATTTGTTAAGAAACCAAGCATAACGTCTCCCTGAGGTCTAAAGCATGAATTTTGTCTGACACGTGACAGAATACTGCATTCATTACAGACTCTGGGTAAACTACTAAACTGACCATTCATTCATTCAGGCACTGATTATCTTTTGAATTCAATTCATGATCCAAGAGATCCACAACCTCTATTAACACCCAGTGAGTGCCGGGCAGATAAACTAATCCTGAATATGTGGTCAGCCCATATTAGGACACACAAACACTCAACAAGTGCACACAGCCTTCTCATTTGTAGGAAATGTAGAGAGTATCTAATTCACATCCAGCACACCCTCATGATGCTGGATAAAACTGGACCAGCAAATGCAAACCTGTACATACAACTTGTATGGATGCGGCTACTCCAAAAGAAGGTGCACCAGTCAAGATCTAAACTGGAGAACCAAGCTCTGTGAGACAGTACAGGAATGTTAAACACTCTACCATGCTACAAAACTGACAGGCTGGGAATAAAATAATAGAAACAATCAACATATGAGATAACTTGATTCATTATCCTATTTAACTACAAAAAACAACACTATGCAAGCATGGGGTCAGCTAAATCATCATTAGAGCATGCTTGTAAAGTTCACTTTATTTAGGATAGTGGTTAGAAATTATGTGCAAACTGTATATTATTTAGCTGACCTTCCTGCAACTTGAAAAATGTCATGTTACATTTCAGAAATGATTTGCCATAAATGTCAGTGATGAGTTCTACCATATTCTACATATCCCAATTGTAGCTCAAGGTTCAAGTTATGCCTTTGCAATACCAAGATTATCAGGTTTAAAAGAAAAGTCACGTATATTATTAAACATGTAGTTTGTTATTTTAAGGTAAGGTTGACCTCAAGGGCCCATTTTCAGCCCTCACATTGCTCTACTTGGGGGAAAATCACATTTGTTAAGTAGATGTAAGTTTCTGAAACACAGTACCGTTAAGTACAGGACAAATTGATAAATATAATGTGCCATTTGGAGTACTAATATCAGTTTATCATATTAAGATTAGCACATTTTGATAAGTACAGGCTAAGCAGAGCACTAGAAGATAAATGTGCAATTGCCTATTGTAATATATAAATCCTCCCTATCATTTAAAGTATTATTACCCCTAAGTCTAAACGCATGTTGTGGATCCCATGGCTGTACCTGCTTGAACAGTAAATAAAGTCAGTGCAGCCAACAATGGCTCTTCTGAGTCTGTCTTGTGTCGGGACATCCTTAATGAATATTTGTTTATTTATTTATTTTACATGTGTTAACCGGGTAGTGTACAACTGGGCCATAGAGCCCATTTTCAGCGGAGACCAAGGGAGAAAAGCTACAAATGCAATAACATTGTCCAGTAATAGTACAAAATCATAAAAACAAAATTACATACATATAATAATACACAATACAAAAAAATATACATGTATATTCAAGAAGACCAGAGATAAAATTAATCACAGATTATACTGTAAACAGCAATGTAGATAATGAATATCAATTGTATGAAATTGATTGACAGAGAAACATTCATGGTGACATCACATGTTATCAGAAGCAGACTGAGTACCACTTGTAGCTTTGACTATTACTGTCTTGAGTGAGAACGGTCCATAAGTAATTTAATCAAAGTCTAACTCTTCTTTCCTGAAGAAGTCCTTATTTTTGTGACAAAAACACTCAAAAGTTACTTTGTGATACAGTTCTTGTAATTCTGGGTGTTCTATTCTATTAGTTCATAGTCTAATCATTCACATCTGTATTTACAACAACAGTTATAATTACATTCCAAAATTGTGTAATGTAAACTCTATCAATAGATGCCAAGTCAAATTTAAAATATGGAGTGAAAAAATACTTTAGGGAAGCCAACGAAAATTTGCCAAAGAACTAAAAAATGACAGAGTGAGCAATAAAATAAAAAATGTCAGACAAGTTGGAACCTACAAATGGTCTATCTACCTACCTATCTATTAAATATAACACAGGCAACTGACAAAATAACACACACACACACACACACACACACACACACACACACACACACACACACACACACACACACACACACACACACACAGACACACACACACACACACACACACACACACACACACACACACACGCACGCACACACAAACACACACACACACACACACACACACACACACACACACACACACACACACACACACACACACTCACACACACACACGTGCACATACACACTTATAATTACAGACACAATTTCTCAGAAGAGTCAGCCACTTATCTATTGAGTTCAAAAGAAAATTATGATTTTGTCTTAGCAAATGAGTTTCAGCCACAGTTTTCCTTTGAATATCTTTATAATATACATAATACACCCAGTACAGCATCCATTCTTTATGTTACTTCATCAGCACCACCGGCTCTATAGCACAATTTGGGCAGAAAATGGGAAAGAATTGTTATAGAAATATGATCCCTTCATAGTTACTTATTTATATATGTTTGTATGTATGTACGTATTGCTTTTGTTGACCATGACAGTCCAACAGAGTGGAATCTCTCTTCTGCAGAGTTCTGGGGAGAAAGGCTAATCAAGATACATTGAGACAGTAACATACATACACACATAGTGCAATGAATAATTTTACATACAATAATGAGATAATGCAATGATTGTCTGAGAATACAATAGCGAGAAAACAAAAACATTGACAAGATACATATGAATAATCAGCATGCAGACATACTATAATCATAATACAGGCAGAACAATGATATGAACATGCATTCAAAGCTAGATCAGAATGACTGTTTAGGCTAAAAGAGTTTAGAACCATAATATTTAATAACAGTAGGAGATTGGTAAAGTGAACTTTCATAGCAATGTAAAGCTGAGGTAAGTATAGTATGGTGTATGTATCCAAGTCCATGCAAATGTACAAGATATGGTGAGATAAGATAGAATATTATTTGCCAAGTGGTCATTTTAGAACAGGATGGGATACAGTGGATAAGAATAGTTTAGGGCCATTAGTCAAGTGTAGTGTATGAGCAAAATCATGATACCTATGGTTGTTATTTTAGTAGCTTGGAAGATTTCAGGTTGCTACTTTGAAGGGAACTCCAAACTTTATACAGCAAGTCATCTGAAGTACTGTTTGATTTAATGTGGTACAGTAAGAATTTCTCAGTACTGCAAAAAATCCTAGATGAGGAGTGAGGTTGGATAATATTTTTTAGTGTCTGGCATTTCTAAGGTTGAAAAATTAGACTATGGATAGTGTTTAATTGTGTAAATATTAGATGGTGAGGCAATTCTAAAAATGTATCTGTTTTAGTACCATGCATTGACGGATGTGTAAGGTATATCGGCTACAAGTCTAGCTATTTTGTTGCAGCATTTTTCTTGTATGGTTATTTGGGTTGCTTGCAGGTTAACGAATGTAAGAGACACATATAGGTGGACTGTTAAGAGTAAAGTAGAGGTGATTCTCTGTTCAGCCAGGCAAATCAGGTAAGATTTAGGTCATTAGAGGTTTTCAAGATTTTTGTGCATTTTGCTGATAGTTAGAATTCTGTGGCAGTCAAATTTCATGACATCATCTACGGTGACACCTAGGATCTTTGTATGAGCTACAAGTTCAGTTTTGGATCAATCAGAAGAAGAAATGCTGAAGATAATATTGGTATTAGAGTATTGTTTAGGTGTTAAAGAGAATAAGTAGGGGCTTCCTAGGATTTAGTAATAATTGAAAGTTATGGATCTATGTTTCCATGGAGCTGAAGGATTCCGATGTTTGGGTTTGAAGTTGTTGTAGGCTTTTGACAGTGCAGATTAATGTGAATATTCCATTTGGTATAGCAGAAGAAAGTAAAGAGGGTTAAGTTGTTTAATTTCTTCACCTTGTTGAAGTTAATACCATTAAGTGTCTTAACATATTTAATCATAGAAACAGTAATATCATTCAACTGAAAAATGTGGCTGAAATTTATTTGATGAGAAGAATCACAGTTTTATGCTGAATTCAAACGGTAAGTGGCTGACTTTTTTATTTTGTTGCTCTTAAAGATCAAGTTAGACAATACAGTGATAATAAAGCTTGCCATATAGTCAGCATTTTTTAATCTCAGGGGCTAGCAGACACTGTTGTACAGGACAAAGTAAAAAAAAAAAATGTTTGAATCCAATAATAGCTAAGTGGCCCAATACTTTTTTTATCATGATGCAACTAAATGTGGTAGGCATTCAGTTTAAAAGATGGCACTTTATTAAAAGTATGGTTATTGCTTACCCTATAAAATGTTGAATATTGAGATGATGAGGAACCAAAATGCTAAAAAAATTGTGTTTGGAATTAAAATGTGTTTGCACCTGTGCACTAATCAGTGTAGGGAGACATGCTCCCCATAACCCCTGAACCTTTATATATGATCTCTGTAGTTAAACATAAATAAAGGAGAACTCTCCCAAAACAAAGGAGTCATTATGATGCACACTTGAAAATTGCACCAGCAATGATTTCCTATAGACAACAGTGACTGTTGTTGTGTTCCTCAGCATCTTGTAATTCTGGCACTTGATACCTGGGCAATTTTATCTCAGCTACTGACATATATACCTGGTTATTTGTACAATAAGAAGCCATTTTATCTGAAATACATAATTCAGAAATTGTGGGAAACTTAATGTTTGTTTGTCTTTTCGGCTTTTACCAGTTAGGGGTCACCACAGCAGAACTCTGGTCCGCTAATGATTGGCAGTAGATTTTTTTATGGTGCGGAGTTGCCAGCCCGACGGCCAACCTTCAGCGAAGGCACACCCATTTACACATGTCTTTCAGAGGCCACTCGACTGGGGAAGGACATGCAGACTCCACCCAAGAATCAAACAGGAAAACCTCTTGCTGTGTGGCAACAACGCTACCGCTGTACCACCGTGGTTATTGTGGGACACTTAATAATTTTTATAATATTGTTAACATTAAATGAAAGAGAGTGTGTGAGGCAAAAGTTTTGCAAGTGATCGATGGAAACTAAACTGTAGATTGTTCAGTCATTGATATGATAGTTTTTGGACAGACAAATAGGTCTTTGTGGACATATTTGAAGTTCATGTTGTGCATACAATTTCATAATGAAGGATAGAAATGCAGCAGCCTTGTAAAAACACCAGAACTGAAAAACTGACTATATAATGCAAAATTAATTTTAAGTTGGATGCAGGGAAATAATATATTTGTTTGCTTGAGTGGAAGTTGCCACTTTTTCAAATGCTAAACTGAAACATTTCTTAAACAAAGACTGGCTTTTGCAGGATAAACTGTGCCATCAATCAAATGAAAATGATTTCTTTTAATTTTCTTACAAAAGTGAAGACTCTTTGATATGATAACCAGTTATACTATTTTAGATAATGTTTAAATCCTTTAAATATAGTACTGCGATATTTCCATGATATTTATGTGCATGCTAGAACATTTTTTTCTCCTAAAATATCAGGAAATTTGCCCTATTTTTTTCTTCTTTCCTTACTCTTTTTTTCTGCAGACACAATCCCAGGGATTTACTAAACTTCCATGCAGGACTAGTTTAGTCCTGCACGGAAGAACCCGTTTAGGAGCAGGACAGCATCGAGCCATGCATAGTAATGAAGGCACGCTGGCTGAGCTCCTAGGCTTACACAGAATGAGTACAAGTGCAGGGGGCATGTCTGAGAGCAGAGCTCTCAGAATAAACACGCCCCTGCAATGTTGAACAGCAGAAGCTGTTAAGAAATGAGTGAGATCACTCTCAGGTGTCCCGATAGCCCCACCAACAGATCCCCATGCATACAACAGCAACAGGACATATAAATTCAAAGATGAAACCCATCTATAGCTTTTAAAACACTGATCAAAGCTAACCGTAGGTGCGCGGGTGTGCCCATCGCTTAGCTACAGTTAATGTAGCTGAAATAGCAAAAGGAGGATATAAAGCAGGATATGTGCAAAGGAAGCAGTACAGCAATATTGTAGCGGGCAGAGCGTTCGCCTCACGAGCAGTCAATCCTGGTTTGAGTCCCACTGCAGTACATTCCATTTCCATGTCAAATACTGTTATGATCAATATATTTAGTTGTATAACCTAATAAATAACATATGTGTGTGAACTGGAGTAGGAAGCAGTGTAATGAATGATAACCCCATACGCTTGCCAAATCCACCCCCCCCCAAGAACCAGTAGACTAATACTGTTGTAAATAGAGCAGTAGTAAGGATAAATAAGCATGACTAAGCAGGTGCAAGTCTGTTTGCATGACGGGAAGCAGTGCTTACACAGAGTAAGCAGTAGAGAGGCTAACCATCTGTAAGCAGATGACACCTGAAGTTAGAAACGCTTATTGTCATGCAAACCCACTGGCAACAGCTTAAACGTGCTTTAACCACTCCATATCCAACAGGCCTCGTTCTGGCCAGCAACAAATTAAATAGTCCCAGCAAGGCCCAAACCCAGGAGCCTGCACACCATAGGCAATGTGATTTACCACTAAGCCACCACAGATATACATAACCCTGACATTTCCACAAACATAGCATCCAGCAATACCATTCAACATTACAGGACATGTAGCTAAATATGTAGATGTGTGTGTGTGTGTGTGTGTGTGTGTGTGTGTGTGTGTGTGTGTGTGTGTGACGTAGCTAAATATGTAGGTGTGCATGTGTGTGTGTGTGTGTGTGTGTGTGTGTGTGTGTGTGTGTGTGTGTGTGTGTGTGTGTGTGTGTTTGTGTGTGTATATCTATAACTAAATAGATATATACTTCTCCCCATCACAAACCAGCGCAAACTCACTTACAATTGCTCAGAAGTGCCTTACTCACTCTAGCCAACAGCTCTCGTCCTGCCCAGCAAAAAAATAGTCTTCACTCTCAGGTTGCATCCCTAGGACCCTGCACACTATAGTCAAAGTGAGTTATGACTAAGCCATGGCAGATACACATACAGCTGCTGTTATCACAAACATATCATCCAGTACAGTCATTCAACAGTATAGGAAATGTATGTAAGGATGTAGATTAATACGAGCAATCATTTGTACATTGCTCAAATACAGTATTTCGAGCAGTCTATGTGTAACATATAAACAGTGCCTGTCCAATCATACTGTGAGAACAGTAGTCTGCCATAATACTTGAGAATAATAAAACATGGCGCACGTCGAGTGGGACGTGTGGGTGTGCTTCATGCACAGAATGTCAAACCTGAGACGTCGGTCCCGCGGTACCAGGGGATGAGGCTGGCCAGGTGTGTGAGCAAACCGCTGCTTCTCAAACCCCTGGCAGGATGCTACCAGTGGGAGAAACCATGCAGACCAGCTAAGTCTAATCTTGTCACAACAAGAGATCTGTCCCTGGTGGGACGAACCAAAAACTGTGAGGCACATTGATGTTTGCACCTTTATCAGAGTATGATCATGGCAAGGCTCGTACATATGTGGACTAAATGGATGAAGAGCCTGCAGAAGCTTGGGTCGAGACAGTATACTGAATGAGTACCGAGATGTGCAGAGAGGGCAATGTGTGCAGGTGTGGTATGGCTGGGCAAGCAACTGGAGAATTGATGGTTGCTGTGTACGTGGAGCTCGGCGGGGGTGGGGGAAGGAACCATGGGTATCACATTATGGAAGAAATATGCAAATGAAGTAGCACAGCAATAGTGTAGTGTGCAGAGCATCTACCTAATTTGCAGGCATTACCAGTTCAAGGCCCACTGTAGCACAGTCGATTTTACATGGCAAAGCACAATATAACCAATAGTTTTGTTGCAAAACCCACTAAATAACATATATATGAACTAGAGTACTGCAAGAAAAGCACATGTGAAGTATCAGTGTCAGACTGTATAAGGCACTAGTAAGCAGGTTTAAGCACACATAAGCAATAGTAAGTGTATGTAAGCACTAGTAAGCGGGCTTAAGCCCGTTTGCATGGCGGTAAGCAATGACTACACTGATTAAGCAAATCTGAAACTAACACCCTGTAAGCAGATGTAACGGCAGGTTAGCAGTCCTTACCTCCGCGCAAACCCGCTAACAACTGACTAAATGTGCCTTAACCAGTCTGTATCCAATGGCCCTTGTTCTGCCCAGCAACAAAAATAAACGGCGTCTGCTGCGCTCAAACACAGAACCCCACACACCATAGGCAAAGTGCTTTACCACTAAGCCATGTCAGATATACATAACCCTGATGTATTCAAAACATATCAACCAGCCCAGTCATTCAACAGTACAGAGAATGTATTCCAACATGTAAATGTATTTGTGTGAGTAAATATAGTAATATCTAAACAGATATAGCATATCAATAGATGTAGATATCTCTCTCTCTCTCTCTCTCTCTATATATATATATATATATATATATATATCCACAGTAATATATATCTATATATATATATATATATATATATATATATATATATATATATATAGATAGATAGATATATATATATATCTATCTATATATATCTATCTATCTATATATATATATATATATATATATATATATATAGCCACACATCTGTAGATAGCAATGGTAGATTGACAAATACAAATATGTGCACATGCACTGGTAATGGGGTTGAGACGTCCCAAACAATATACGTCATGTATGAATAGGCATAACCCCCCCCCACCACAGCCAAACACGTCCGCCCTGCAATACACTAAAGTGTTACAGATCACATAAGCAGGACCTGACATGACATGTGCACAACATGTAAAAAATACTACAACCCACCTGTATGATGTCAGGCCGGTATTTGTAACATATCATGCAGTACAGTGTGGCTCCCATAGGAGATGTAAAATATGGAAGCTATTAACATCCCCAGGATACATATACACAGACACATATATCAGATACAGATATATATATATATATATATATATATATATGTAGATATATCTATATAGATATAGATATACATGTGACTACACAGACACACACAGAGATATGTACAGTAAGATACATATGTAGAAGGTGCACACAATATGGAACAGCCACCATGCCTACAGTTAACACCTTAACAACTGGACACTGTATGGGCCACCCATACAAATGACAATTGTTGCCTGCAACATATGTCCATAGAGAGGTCATAGGGTTAAACACCACACACAGGTTTGCAGAAATGGATAACCATTAGTTGTGTACTATTAAGGTTTTATATGCCATGTATTATAGCTGTTCAGACACTGACATCCATATAAACAGAGTAATGCAGCATTGCAACCGTTATACTGACACAGTATTCTGGAAAGGGTGACAACTGTTGCTCTCCAGGCCAAGCCCTTCATACTGTACAATAGTAAAGACAGACTGGGCCACAGGATACCAAACTATCAATAGTAAGTAATGCAGTTGTATAGTTCAGCAGCCTCTATCTACACTCCGTACAAAATCACTAGGTGGTAAAGACATCAGTTGACCAAATGGGATGCAATCTGTTACAAAACAAGGCATTACTGACACCATCACAAGCACACTGACAAACAGAACAGTCTGTATGGCAGGAGGCAGTAGGCCTGCAATAACCCGATTTATGTAAGTAATGTAAATATAGGTGAAGTGTATGGTACTGTACATCCAGATACTTTAAGGCAGCACACCCCTGATACCCACACATTTTGTAACAGCCTAGGTCATTTATGGTGCATCCCCCCTAGACTCAATAATACAGGGCCACATACCACGGTTACATACACTGGCCTCTGGAGTGCATAAGGCACACATGTATTGTGTAAGTGAAGCCCACACATATATGGCCTCAGCCCCACCGTATGTGTGGAGGATACAACAGCAGTGTACTAATGGCAGCAATGACAGTGTGATATACTCACAGCCCACTACAGAACAACCCCCAACAGCATGACATATGTGCAAAGCTTGGTATGTAGATGGGTGACAGAGGCTGTAACACAGGCACATATGTGGAAAACTGTTGCCATACACTAAGCAAGTCGCTGGTGTCACAGGATAGTCTGCAACATACCCTTAGTCAGGGAATTGTGGTTAGAAACATAAATGGATGTGGCCATGTACTGATAGCACTCAATACACACACTGCCAGTGAAATATCAGACACAACACCTGTGTGGAGGCCAGACATAACATGATAGGCACACCTCTGGCCACCAAGAGGATAGGCCCACAGGTGAGAGCTATGCAGACAGACAGCATTCCGAGGTAAACTTGTATGTACACACACACCCTGTAACACCAGTACTATACAAGCATAACACAACTCTACTCACACTCTGTCTGTAGTTCTGAAGCCTCCTACAAATATGTAGCTGGCCTGAGTGTACTGGTTTTCCTGTAAGAGGTATTGCTACCTGCTGTCTGTAACACTGATGCCCACACACAGAAATGATGTCCATCACACAGGAAAGGTAAAGGGACAATGTCCACATGATGTGGGGAGTCATAGTATGTGGTTACCATGACAGTAGTAATTGGAGGTACTGCACAGCAAGCTGCATGCAGTTAGCAAGTGGAGGACACTGATTGGTGCAGAAGCCATCACCTGATCATGTGCACCACCTACTAAAGCCAGGCTGCAATCTATTATAAGCATCTCAATCCATTTACTGGAGAGGGAGGGAGAGAAAGAGAGAGAGAGAGGAAAAGAAAAAGAAAGAAAAGAGAAAGCTCTTCAAACAATAAGCTGACTTCACAGGCATTTAGCCAGCTGTCATTCAACAAGACATATGTCCCACAACAGGTATGTGAGGTATATATATACATGTAATAACATGTAGTACCTGGTCCATCATAATGGGATAGATGATGTGGAATGAGTTATATGTGCCATCAGGTGTTGTTGTGATAATGTTCAGCTGAACAACTGCTATGGACAATAGTGACTGTCCCTGTGTGTAGTGGGCCATAGCTGTTTACTGTGCAGATCAGCACTGACAGTCAAGATATAAGCCATCATAGTGTGTGTAGTGTAATGGGAGGTATGTATATTACATGGCCAATAGTTTGTGATGGTAGTAATGCCATTATGATGGACATGTGGGAGCCACGGCCTACCACTGGCAGGATACCCAGGTGAATTTGTAATATAGCATGCCAGAATGCCATAGGTGTATAATAGGGTTACCTGCCATCGGCTCCTGCATATACCTGCCTAATGTCAGGCCATATCCATATGTGGCACCTATCGGTGTTGTAGCAGGGCAGAACAGTGCAGCTGTGCAGGAAGGTGTTGTGAGATTGTGGAGATGATGTCTGAATGTACCCCGCATAGCCGTATGCATATGTGTACATATGTCACATATATAATATATAAAGATATATATGAATATCATAATGTATGTCCAGAAATATACATATACCCATGTGTAGATATATATATATATATATATATATATATATATATATATATATATATATATGTATATATATATATATATATGTGCACATATATATAAAGTCACATATATATATATATATACACACACATATAGATAAATACCGATATGCAAATGTCTACATCTGTACAAACACACACACTAACAGATATGTATGGTAAGACATGTCCCCTATATCATTACCACAGTGATGTGTGCTATGTGCGAGGCAGCAGCACACATAGCAATACAGACAGATATCTACAGCTGGCAGTGTGTGTACAATGGACAGCTATGTCACATGTTGAAGTTCTTTTTATTTTTTATTAGTTGGTAGACAGTGCCTTTGGTATGGTGGATACATTGTCTTAGCAGAAAGGTTGGTAGATGGTCACTTAGGCCATCTGGGAAGCAACATGAATGAAAGGGATGGACTGGTCTGTTTGTTAGTATCATGTTGAGGATTGATTCCCTGTTAGATGCTTTGTCAGTTCTAGTAGGAGTATGGATGGTTTGTGTAAAACCATAAAGATTTATATGATTAGTGGGGCTATGAAAGTTACAGGTAAGCCAATCAATGTTAACATCTCCCATGATGATTGTTTCTTGCTGGAATGACTTACAAGACCAATGAAGTAGGTTCACAAGAATGCCTATATTGTTTCCAGGTGGCATGTAGCATCCTATTATGTTTATTAGTTTTTTGGAGTTTTTAGTTTGGTAAAAGTTAATTCAGTGTTGTCAAAGCGGGGATAAGTTGCATTCAATATCTCAGTTGTAAGGTGATTTTTAAATAATATTGCTAAGCCACCTCCCTTTTGACCTATTCTATCCCTCCTTATGATATTATACCCTGGAGCATTAATTTCATTATCTGTAATGTGCGGCTTAAGCCATGTCTCAGTTAAAAGCACTACATCTGGAGCATATAGTGACAACTGGCATGTAGATCATGAATTTTATTGGAGATGTTTCGGATGTTTATATTTAGTAAAAGTACCACAATACCCCGCTCGGGTATTGCTGACAAACTCAAGAGGTTAGGTACAAACCATTACATCACCCAGTTGATAGCCAACTGGCTCACAGATAGGACCCAGGAAGTTAGAATTGGGGAGTCCATCTCTACAAAAAGGCCAGTCACAAGTGGAGCCCCTCAGGGATCGGTCCTTTTCTTGGGCAGCTCCTGTTTGGCATTTACTTCTCAGAAGTCAAGGCCAATGACAGTGGTCTCTGGCTGACTAAATTTGCAGATGATTGCAAATTACCAGCTGCCATCGAATCTCACAGTGATACAAATGTTCTCCAGGAGGAGCTGACAAACAACTGGTGTCAGAGCCATGGATTACTACATAATAGTATCCTTTGGGAAGTCACCCATCCCTGGTAACTATCATATTGACAACACACCCCATAGAGTTGACCCAGTAGTCTTAGGGACACACATAGATAGTAATCTAGTCTTTGATCATCACGTCTACAGTGATGAGGAAATCATTCGATGTTGCACAACTTATAAACAAAGGTATGGCTTCTACGTCCAAGGAAGTCTTTGTTCCGCTGTGTTTGGCATTCATCAGAGCTATCATTGAGTACAATGCCCCCTTTGGTATGTACCTAACCAGGCATATCCAACAACTGGAATGTCCACAGAGTTTCCTCACTAAATGAATACAGGGCATAAGTAATATGTCCTATGCAGAACACCTCAAGGCCCTATCCCTGTATTTTGTCTCCTATAGGCTTTTGAGGGGAGATTTATGCCTGGCATACATGGCATTGTCAGACCCCACTCTGATGGACCTCCTGCATATCCACAAAACAAACAGCACCAGAATTGCCATTCTAAAGACCTAAACCTTGCCTGTGATATAAATAGCACCTGCTGGAGAGATAGGTATGTATCCCAGAGACTACCCTGTCTATGGAACAGGCTCCCCATCCATGTGAAGTAGAGTTCCTCCCTAACCTAATTCAAATGCATCTTGGACAATTGGATGAGAAACCAGAAATTCATCCATTGTTGAGGCTCAGTCTAGCAACACCAATTCACAGAGATGGTATGTGTATTGCAAGGTGTCAAGTATGACCTACAAGAGTGCATTTTCCATATATGTAACATTCGAGATATGTTCCATTAGCTACTGGCACAACTCAGATGCTCCCTAGCTCACAGGACACATGGTAGGTGTGCACCATGTAGTTGGCCAACCTCTGGCTCTAGTACTGATGTCCATCTTAGATATGGGAGGTGTATGTTAAGTAGAATAAAAATAACCAGCCAACAAGGCAGAAGGCAGAATAATAAAAAATAAATGTTTATTCTTTGGCATGCTAAAAATCAGCTAAAACAAATAAAATGGATAAGCACTTTCACATCACATAGCTGGTTGCTTCATCAGATCAAACAATTGCTGTTACAAAGTAACGTAAATACAAAGTTTCAAACTTCATGAGTTAGGGCACATGATTTTAACACAGGCCTTAAAGGCACAGATTCATTCAAACCCGTACCTCTGTCTGCTTGTAAAGCTGTACTTTTTGTATTTTATTATTTTGCCTTCTGCCTTGTTGGTTGGTTGTTTTTATTCTACTTTGCTATCGTTCATGTACAACCTGTCTCATCTGACATGTTTGGTTTTTACTTGCTCAGGCATATGTGGAGGTCACACAGCATCATCATTTCTGCAGTAGCATCTAGTGCAGAGATGTGTATGGGCAGGAGAGGGAGTCCATGAGGGTGAGGGGTTCATACCAGTGTCACATCTGGTAGAAGGCTGCACTCAGAGTCACACAGCTCACCTACCTCTAACCAAAGTCTTGTTACTACCTGTAAAACTCTGAGGAGAAGCATCTCCTACAGACTAGGTCATGCACATTATGTCCACATATCTTACATTGGTACCTTTTACCTGTCCATAAGGCCCAGCCACAGTGCTGCACATCTGCTGTGGCTGTACCTCAGCATACCCAAAGAAACTTCATTCCAGTCCCCAGTTATAAACACACACACACACACACACACACACACACACACACACACACACACACACACACACTCACATGCACACACGCACACACGCACACATGCACACACACACATGCACACACGCACACACTCACTCAGGCATGCACGCATGCATGCACATACACATTGACAGTAGTCTATTATCATCATTATCATCATCAACCTTCGTTTTCCCATTTTCTACATGGGGTCATGGTGCTGTGTCAAGCATCACCATCTCAGTCTATTCAATGCCATTTTCTTGCCTTCTTTGACACTCATGCTTGACAGTCGTAGGTCTTCTCTTACAAAATCCATTCACCTACTTGCTGGATGCCTTTGTTTTCTCTTTCATGCAATGTGACAGTAGTCTGATGCTGCTATACTGCCAACAGTTGTGAGTGCCCCCTCTGTTCTTGAACACTGGCAATAGTATACTTATTCTCCAGTCATCTGGGATATGCCTTTCTCTCCATACTGCTATGAGCACCCACAGAAGCCATTTCCCCCTTACTTCCCCCAACATCCTTATCATCTCTGCCGTGACCTCATCTGAGCCTGCTGCTTTCCCCGACTCCATTTTATTTAGTGCTGTTCTTGCTTCCTGTATGGTTGGATCCTCCTCTTTTTTAGTCATAGGCTATGTAGAACAGTACAGCTTCTGAGGGGTTTTCTTCATTCAGAAGTTTCTGGAAATACTTCTTCTATCTGTCTTTGATGTGCGGTGGATTGGTGGGCAGTTTGTTGCTGTCATCTGTATCTTCTTTATATTTCTGTTTTTGTCTTGCAACCTGATATAGTTTCTTTGGGCCACTGACTGAGTCACCTTCCAGAAGTTGGTAGAGTGACTCTTAACGGCATGTTCTTTGTTACTGCAACTCCTTTATTAACCTGTTTGTTAACCAACCAGTATTCCTTCCTAGACTGGTCCATCCTTTCTATTTTCCACTTTTTTCTGCACTCTTTTTTTGATGATGTCTGCATTCCACCACTAACTTTCCTTATGTACCTTATTTCCAAACCTGGCTCAGCTGCATATCTGTTCTGTAGTCCTCACACATGCTGCCATTCTTCTTCATCTCCACCTATTTCCTCTTGTTCTTGAGGTGCTAGAGTCTTGAGTAATGCTTTGAACTGTTGTGCTTTCCAAGTCTTCATACTGTCCTTCTGCTGACCTTAGAGCCTTCTCTGACAACTGCTTGCATGGCAAGCAGTGGTTTATGCTGTGGACCAATTGTGTCACTGAGGATGAATTTGCAATTGCTAATCTATCTCAATGCCCTTTCCTTATTAGGAGGAAGTGTACCTGAGTTGCGTGTTAACCACTCTTGTATGTGATCTTGTGAGTGTCTCTCTTGCTGAACCATTTATTGGCCACCATCAAGCTATTTACCAGACAGAAGTCTAGAATGACCTCTCATTCTTTATTCTTGTTGCCCCGCACATGTGGACCCAGGGAGTCCTCATATCCAGTTTTGTTCTGCTATGGATCCCTGGCATAAGTTGGAGAAGGCTGGGTCATCAACCTACTTATCACTAGCAAAATACCCATGCCCATTTGGCAACATTACTCAGCATGATAAAATCACCTAAAGCCATATATTTACACCATCAGATGGGTATCCTTGCCACAGCATGCTGTCTGTGATCTGTGTTCTCCTATCTTGAAGGTATTGTAAAGCACAGTTGATGCCCAAAGTGTTTGGTCTACGCAAGTTTTCCTTTCTATTGGACACCATCTAGAGTCTATGCTGCTACCCACAGCTACATACTTGGATGAGTTTAAGACAGAAACATTTAACAGGTTTTTGAGGGGTGGAATGATCCCCACAGACACACAGGAAGAGCATGTAAATTCCATAGAAGCATTAGTTACAGGTCAGGATTGAAACTTGTACCTTAAGCATGAGAGGTGAAGATCTTAGCTATTGTGCCAATTGGTCTTTCTAGTCCCTCCTATAGCATTTTACAAAAGTCCCCTTCACTTTCATATCAGAGACACACTACAAATCATTGTTTTGAGTTACTGCAGAACTCACACATTTTCATGTGGAAGACACTGCACTCTATGTTCCCGACCCCACCTGTGCAAATTTATAATAACTGTGCCCTGCCCCATTGTTTTTCGTTACTTTAGATGTCTGTGTCAGATGTATAATGTGGCCAGTCTGTTCATGAATAAGCAAAATCTGATTTTAGGTCTGCATGGGTTACATTTACTCTTGTGTTTATGCTTCATTATGGCCCAGCATTATGTGCCAGTCACTGCCTCTTGGCCATTGGCATGATGTACTGCTCCTGCCTTTCCCTGACATGGTTGTTCCCTGTTTCTTGCTCCTCCACTGATATATACCCTACCTGTTGCAATTGCTTCCTCAACATTATGTTGTGCAACACTGCACATAATAAGACTATCTTAGCCCATACACCAGAGTCATACTACCAGGTAGCAGAAACATGCTTTTAGCAGTCCTAATAGACAATCATTGAAAAGTCTGACTTGCTGCAGGACATACCCATTCTACTGTCTGCCATGGTGTATGGATTTGAGGGGTTCCTATTACGTTATTGAAGTTCTGAAACTTCGAACACCATAAGGTCGAACCCTTATGTTTGATGTGTCAGAACTTTGATAACGGTAAAAAAAAAAAAAAAAAAAAAAAAAAAAAAAAAAAAAAAACTAAAAACAAAGAATAAAGTTTTGCAATCTTCCCTTTCTGCATTGTATTGCAATCTCAGTGTTGGTATATTTAAAGAGCAGGGGTGATGGGGGTGCAGGGGTGCTTGCCCCATCTGCTTGCAACAGTTAAGTAGGTTTTAGGTTTTGTATTTTTTATTTTTTTACGTTCAAATTCTTAAAACTTCGAACATCTGTGTTCAATGTTCTCAGGTTCGAAGATTCAAGGATTCAACAACGTAATAGGAACCCGGATTTCAGATAGGTGCAATTGACCATGGGTCAAGCACATAGCCAAGATGACCTAATAAGTACCCCTGAGGAAAGTCATTCCTCACAAACCACTGATACAAGTCACATATGTGCCATATGTGGGAGTCATGGTGGCTGCCTGGGTGGCCTGCATACATACGGTAGATAATACTCTACATTACCGACTATATGGCAGTAAATGGAGTGGTAACCTTTATGATTCACTTGCATTCTTCCCATTTCACCAGGCGGTGCAAGTATTTCAATATGGGGGCAGTCTATGGCTCCAAGTATCTCAGGGAAATTGGCTATATTAAAGAGGTTCTGCATCATGCTGGCTCTTTTCTCTGTCATACAAGGAAAGCACATATGTTTCCTCACAAGCTGTAGCAGGGCATTGAGGAACTGGTGGAGACCCCTTGAGGCAGATGCTTGAGATGCCCTCACTATTCCCTTGTTGGTCACTGAAATGTCTCAACTGATAGTATTCTTAAAGCCACATAGACATAACTTAGTCTCCCCGAGAGATAGGTCATGAGTCCCACAGGCTTGCAGATGAGGTCTGTGCATATCTACTAGCTCCTGTGCGATGACTTTAGCCACATGGTATCAGTCTTTAAAGTTGGTCTTGTGAAGGCCATAAATATTGTGTGGTTGGATGACTCAGCACAGCTGATGGTGACGACATGCAACAATCTGACTACTTGCAGCAGTCAAAGTCTACTGCTTTTATAGTTTTGCTAAAGTTGCATGTACTAAAACAAAGTTCTGCTGTTCTCTATTGTTACTCTAGGATGTTATGGAAGTCAGACTCAATGGATATAGCACTTCTTCTTCTTCCGGCTTTTCCCACTTGGGGTCACCACAGTGGATCACCTGTCCGCACATGATTGGCAGTGGAGTTTTATGGTGTCAAGTTGCCAGCCCGGCGCCCAACCTTCCACAGAAGGCACACACACACTCACACCTAGGGCGAATTTAGAGTGTCCAATCCACCTACAGCATGTCTTTGGGATGTGGAAGGAAACCGGAGCACACAGAGGAAACCCATATGACCACAGAGAGGACCTGCAGACTCCGCATAGAAGGCACCACAGCCGAGAATCGAATCAGAGAACTTCTTGCTGTGAGGTGGCAACGCTATTCGCTGCACCACCACGGAATGGATATAGCACTTCACATTGCCAATTTTATACATGTCCAAACCATTCTGTCATACTATTTTCCATCATTTGCATACAGGAAGAGATTCATTTTAATAATGCTCCCCATTACCATGGCCTTATCCCACCATTACTATTTACTGATAGTGACTCTTTTGATCAGCTTCCCTAGCTCATCCTTATTGTATTTCTTAATCTTACACACCATGCACATGGCCATTCACAAATGTCTACTGCAATACGACAAATACTACTGAATTCCAGTGCAGAATCAAGCAAATCATAAATAGATTTACATATAAGTGGTAACTTTAAATACTATCACATTTGCCTGTTTTGCGAACTTATCTGTGTTATTCTTTCTGTGTAAGCAAGTCTGCCATACATACGATTGCTGGTTTCAGTTTTCAGACCGTCATTGACTTTGTTAATGGATAGCAGTAAATCTACCATGCTGATTTTATTTTGTGCTGTTACAGCTGGAAAATGTGTACATATACATATGACATTAGAACAGATGGGTAAAAAAGTATGACAACTGAAACACAGGAGCATTTGTTGCCAAATAAAGAGTTGCAAAAGTGGAAGAATTTAAGTATGGCCTGGATAGAGTCCAAAAAAAAAAAAAAAAAATATGACAGCATCCTTCACTCATGGATTGAGGAACGCTTTCTTATAAATCCTACATTAATCAATTACATTACAGTGACTATGAAACAGTGGCAAAACTCTTTGCAATTAAGCCACGACAAAGGGTAAACTATTATCTCTGGGATAAAAATTGTACTTAGGCTACCAATACATGTAACCCTATATGAATTACAGGAGGCAATTCTGGACTCATTGTGGTTGCTGAGAACAGCACTCCTGGCTAACATCAAAGACTGAAACAATGCTTATTTCATGAACTCTAATTGTATTGTGATTTAGAAATGGACTCCACTCTCATTATTGTATTAAAAACCCCAAAAATTGGAGAAATTAAACTGACAGAGGCCATTACAAAGTAGAGAAACAGCACACATAGTTCATATGTACAGAATATAACATCATACATACAGTTTCAAATACAAAGTACAGATAAAAAAACACATTGTTTGAATATACACTTTGCAGAATCATATAAGGATATACAGGTAGACATAGCGATAGTATAACATATAATGTAATGCAACTAAAGCAACAGTTGAATAATATAACAATAACCCATGCCTGGGTGTGGGTAATGCTGGATTTACCTATGGTTGGTGTGGTTTGGTCACGAGGGCGAAGCCCGAGTGGCCAAACAAAGACAACCGTGGGTAAATCCAGCATTACCAACACCCAGAAGTGGATTATTGCTGTTATACAATGACATTATTTAAGAAAAAAATACTTACTTTTCTTAAATAATGACATTGTATAATGCCTCCTTGCTGCCCTTCCGCAGCTGTCTGGTATTCTGCAGCAGTTCTGATGTACTGCGCATGAGTATGCTTAAGCAGTACATCAGAGCTGTGGGTGGAAGCAACGAAGAAAGCAACATAGCGAGACAGTGTTTAAAAAGCAACGGAGATCTTGCGTTCTCTGTTGCTGTAAAAAAAGACTTACGTGCACGTTTTGGAATATTAATGGGGGATCGTTGTATAATTCATGTTTTTATAGCATGGGGGTACAGAATATACCAAACTAAACCACATGTGTTGCAGTGGCAGGTATATAGACACTGACATTAAAAGAAAAAACTGATTGATCACTGCTAGCTTGTCTTTGGTACATCTTTTAGAAGTTTTGGCATATTTGCATAGTCTTTCATTGTCAAAATTGTGATTTGCTATGCAGCACACAAGTCAGTCTTGTAAAAGCTAAAATTGCATCATTTAGAGAAATGCCATTTGGGAGTTAAAAGAAACAATTCACTACTACAGAATAAATATATGAACCTGAAAATTATCTGCTCCTGGTGCTACTGAATGTAACTATAAACTACAGATATGCAAGTCTACACAAAAAGGAATGGAGCAGAGGTAGAAAGATGAACAGCTAATCTGGGGCAATTGGCTATAGTTTTGTATACTTAAGAGATGATAAGCCTTCTTTATTCATGAATAGGGTTGCTATAGTAAACAAATCCATTTACACATGGCTGAATATCTCATTCTTAATTTGTTATGCCATTTACCACTCAGTTCATCATATTGCTTATGACAAACACTTAATCCAGTTAGCTGCCCTAATTCCAGCAATACTCAATGCATCCATGTTGCCTTTTAATGTAACAAAATCAATTTTTTTAGAAAAAGAAAAAAAAACTTTAGTGCCACTGTTGCCTTCAAATATAATGTGACCCCTTGGTTAAGGAAACTGGAAAGTGAGCTCTTAGGCACTGATTCAACAGGATTTTTTGTTTTTTTTGCTACTAATCTGGGGAACTGCTATGGGTCATCTTTGAAGGGCTGGTTAACTTCATGAATGGAAAGTAGCCAATATATTACTTTTGAAAGTTGAGGAATCTGTTATCCAGAGTATTGTGCTTACCTAGTAGTCTTATCCTGGTTTCATGGGATGATGAGAAGGAATTTTATTATGCTATCCAATAATCTTCATTTAGAATACTGGATAAAACTAGGTTCCATATAGAATGTTCCAAGTGATTAAGAAGGCCTACTTGAGTCCAAAATTCCATTTTCTTGCGTACTTCTTATTTCAGAACCTCTCTGGCTATAATCAAACTACACAGGGACATTCCATTCCCCATTTGCAATTTTCATTTGGTGCATTTTTATGGAGAGAAACAGTGACATCTAAAGTACCTAGTTTTCCTAATGCCATCTTTTTGCGTGTCCTGTGCATAAATCAAACAGGTAAGAGGCATTTGAAATTTGAATAGGTTTACCAGGTATATTTACTAGGGCAAAGTCTGAACTACTGTTAATCTACACTGCCATGCTGTATTCTATAGGAAGGCAGGTCAATATGGGTGAATGAGTCCATTTCGCATCTCATTGTAAAGGTGTCTAGGTTCTCTGATAAGAGGAGAACTACAATAGCAATATCCTCAATGGTGAATACAGAGAGAGACATTATAACTGGCCAGCATTACCCCTAAACTGTATAGCTTTGATGGGCACTAAAATTGTTTATATTGCAAAGTAATTGTATCCTCTGACAGTGATTCATAAAACAGAAGGTCAGTACTGATTTGAAAATATGTCAGGCATGGCTTCTAAATTTCTGTGAGAAAAATGGAGGCATAAAAGGAGTACAATATTATCAAGCTGGGCTGAGTTTACCTTTTTGGCATGGTTTTATCCTACATTGTCATGACACAATGAATGCTGATACAGGGGACAATGTTGTGAGTGGAACTTTGATTTTGTTTCTTCTTGACTCTGTTTATTGATTTGGATGGACCTGCGATGTCAACCAAGATTGTGCAGGTTGCTAATCAGTGCAAATGTAGGCCTTTCAAGCTGCTCACAGATGTTTCTCCGACAGTGCTGAATAATTTGTTAAACGACTAATGGGAGCAGTGTTTGACAGGAAACTGATCAAGCCATGGCTGCTGATCAAGGGCTATTGGGCAATGTTAATTTTAAACAGTGGTTTGATACGTTACCAAGGATCTAAGTGTAGTGTCATGCTAGGAAGAGCATTTGAAATGTATGGAGCAACAGTTTGTAAACATGCAATCTTGCAGGTCTTTGAGGTGTTTAGCCAAATGTTCTAATTATCCCAGTGCAGAGAACAGCAGTTTCTGGTTTAGTGATTTGTTCAGTACTGCATTGCATGCAAATGAAGAGTCAGTGACTCAAACCCTGGACTATATGAAGAAGCTTGTCAACAGCTCATAGCCTTAATTTTCTATACTAGCTGCCAGATATTTCTGGAACAACATAAAACAAGCAACAAATATATCTCCAATGACATGCAACAAAGGATCTTATCTCCATTTACTAAAGTAAATCAAGCTTTTTATTTTGTAACACCTATCTGTAAGATATATAATTATTTATGTACAAGAAATACTGATTTATGAGAAAATGTAGAGGTCTGAGGATCCTTTAAGGTAGTTACTTAACAGAGTCTGTTTCAGGATACTTGAGCAAGTTTATAGCCATTTATAGCACATTTCTTACACAGAAATGGTGGTATAGAATGTCTTCCAAGGAAGTTATAGCATCTGCCGAAGTATAAAGATGATGTTTTAGGGTTTGTTAGAAGATGAGAATGTCTGGTTGAAAAACATCAGTGGTTAATGAATCCATGTTGATAAACTTCTACTAAGCACTACTAAAGCAAGTAATTCAGTGGGAGACTCACTATATTCCTGTTATATCTCCAAGCTATGGAATACCATCCCTACACAAAAAAAATGGCTAACAAACTCCCAAACTGTAAAATCCAGCTCAAACAACACCTTAGCCAATCCTGGTCATGCTCATGTTCATCACCAGGTAGAGACCTCTAGTGAAGCACAGAATTTTTATTGCTTATCACTAACTTTTTGCCATCCTCTACTCGAATCATTACACCTCTAGCAACTTTCCCTACTGCATTTGAATCAATACATCCCTTTTCACCCCCGTCTTAAACACTTATTTTTTTCTTCTTCTAACTGCCCCCATCCACCGCTCTACCCTTCTCATACATCCCCTGTATACATAAGTTATAAATCTTCCAGATTCACCAATTTGGAACAGGCAGCCTAAACAGAACTAATCCTATATCTGCTCTCTCAGTCATATATGTTTGCTGTTCGATTTTTAACTTCATAAAATATTAGAGCAATACTCTGGTTAGACTCGTCCCCCAACAGTTTGGCTTTGTGAGGAGTATATCCCATCTATTTAACTTGGCAAACTTCTTTAAAAAGTTTACAGAGATTATAGACAGTAGCCATGCACTTGAACTGGTGAAGGGTTTCAACACCATTTCCCATGCTAACATAATACTAAAGCTAATTGGTTTAAAACTCAACCCAAATGTGGTAAGATGGACAGCAAACTGTCTAAAAGACAGAGCCCAGACAGTGTGAACTGCAGATGCTTCATCGGTAAATATGAAAGTGACCAGTGATGTCCCTCAGGGTACAGTGTTGGGACTTCTCTTTTTTGGTATTTACTTCTTAGATCTCAAAATGGAAAGCTAAGACCTCTGGCTAACAAAATTTGCAGATGACTTTAAACTGGAGGTTGTTATATCACCTTATGGCACACAAACTCTCCTGAATGAATACTCCATACTAAACCGTATAGGTTTAAAATGAGCTTAAATGTTAAAAAGTATAGTATTATCACTGTACTATATAGACATATCATTACAAACTGAAAATTTTGTCAGGGAAGTAGGTAGTTGTGTTGATAGCCCCCTCTCTTTTGACCATTATGTGACAAGGGCTGTCAAGAAATTGAGCAGGACAATTATTGAGTAAAATGCCCCTTTGGGGTATATCTCCTTAATCATATCAAACAATTAGCAAGGCCCCAGACTTTCCTAACAGGAAATATCACAGGCCTAAATTCCCTGAGCTATGAAGATAGATTGGAAACTCTAGCCATTAATTTAGTATCTTACAGTCTTTTGAGGGGAATCTCAGTCTCACTTATTGTACTATTAGAAAGCAGTTGTCCTAGACCTCCTGTTTCTTTGCATGTCCAATATCTCTACCAATACTAGAACCAGGGACCTAAATTTTCACCAAAAGAAATACAACATCTTGGAGAGGCATTCTTATAAGGCAGCATCCTCCAAAGCTTTGGAATAAGCTTCCCCTACAGTATGATTCATTCTGTCATTTTAAATATAAATTAGATGACTGAATGGTTATCCACAAATTTTCGCAGGGTTTCACTGAGATGTTCCTCCTGGAGAAAGGAGATGCTGCCTGAGAGAGGGTACTAGCATGGTGTGAATGGTTATAAGATTCATTGGTCTTGGAATAGCTATGAATCTAAACTGTTTTTATGGCTTACTCCCATAGCTTGTCAGAAAACCTCTGCCTACCCACAAAATGATCCTAAATACCATACAGTGGGTCTAAGAGAATGAATGAGTAATTAAATACAGTAACACGAATACTACCTTGAGCAACAGTATAGTGCAAGTGAAACATATCTCTTTGAAAAAATCTGCCTAAAACAGGCTATTACATAGCACAGCCAAAGCCTATCCTATTACACAGTGGCTGAAAGGCAATCAACCCGAAGGTATTTGCCAACTTATGGAAATCAAACTTTACTTGTAGAACAAACCTCTCAATTGTATGAAGCATTAAGTGAATGCAATGAGTTATTGTACTTATGTAAATTGTTGTCATTACTTCTCCTGATCTCAGGATATGGCTGAAAAGATTAAACAAACAGCAATCAATAAATAAACTAACCTGCATTTTGCAGAACATTTTAGATTCTGCCTTCTATTTCCTCCAGAATTTTGCAGAATGCCCAGATTATTGCCTCATATTTTTGGTCTGTTTCTCATAAATTGTGTGGTTTTCTGGCAAAGCACTTAGGATGGTGCTCACTAAATAATGAGGCATATGAGTCTAAGACGTCATATCTTTCCAAAAATGCATGTTAATGCAAAACCTGTTACTCAAGCAGCTTTCTAGACTTAGAAGAGCAATATTTAGAACTTGTCATTGATTTTGGCCTTTTATCCTTCATTAATTTTGCCTTTATCTAGAATTCGTAAGCAAAAGTAGAGAGGCATGAAGAGGATTACAACCAGTCATTGAAGCCAGACACTGAAGATTCATGTTGGTGCAAAACCTGTTCTATTAAATTTTAAATTAATTAGAAATGCTTAATAACTTTCCCTAGTTCTGAGCCTTTAGTCCCTATTATTGTTGGCATCCCATTATTGCTGGACTAGTTCAAAATTCTTGATGAAAGAAGTTGGTAGGTATACCTTAGAAATATTTGTATGGGTGCTGCCATGGTAACTGTGAGCTCTGGAGCCAGGAATGATTATTTATTACTCAAATTGTCTTTTTTTCCAGCTGCTTGCACTTGCTGTTACCTCAGAAAAAGCAATGCAAATGTTTCCATGTAATCACTATGTCAGCAGTAGTTTCAGGGAACACTGGGCAGCTGTTGAAAGTGAGGGGGCTGTCACCCCCACTCCTGCCCTATGGTTCTGGCACCCATGGCATACAGGTGCAGTGATTCAATAGCTGTTACCTTATGAGTGAAAATAACCTGCTGCCCAGTTGTGGGCAAGGTGTACAGTGCTGCTTCTGTTGTGTTCATTTGCTTTGTCTTTTCTTGTCATACATGGATTTATGTTTTTTATGTAGATTTTTTGTAGTATGGTGTGTGTGTGTGTGTGTGTGTGTGTGTGTGTGTGTGTGTGTGTGTGTGTGTGTGTGGGTGTGTGGGTGTGTGTGTGTGTGTGTGTGTGTGTGTGTGTGTGTGTGTGTGTGTGTGTGTGTGTGTGTACTCTGCTCTATTTTTAATTAAAAAAAATCACTTATTTTCCTTTGTTGTGATTTTTGTTTCTTATTCCATTCTATCTCACATTTAAGCTTGTGGACACATTCTTATATTCCACAGTTCTCTACTGAAGCAATTATTCCATTTTTGACCCATTAAAGTCATAAGACTGGTAGTTGGCTTACAGCTATGCCCTTTCAAAATCCAGGTACAAGAAAATAGAGCATTTAGTAGATGAATCACAAGTCCATAAAATGAATGAGCACACAAAACATTGAAGGAGAGAAATTTTTAATCAAGACAGATTAGCACTTTCACATCAATAAATGCTTCTTCAGATCATAAAAATGCATACATCATAAAACTAATTTATTTCTGCAGGCATATTGTATATCAGCAAATCAAATCACTTCATCAAAGTATTTAAAACACATCAGAAAATCAAAAACATTTACAAATAAATAGCATAATAATAATCAACCAATCCAAGTCACTTAAAAAGTGCACATGACTTCAAATGGGGTTTCAGCATCACCACTTCATTCAAACCATACCACTTGTGAGATTGCAATGAAATGATCCATCTAACTTCATTCATCTCAGTTTTATTTTTCAGATTTTTCATTCTTAGATCATCTATCAACTGTATGGCCACAAAAACAGAATATGTCTAGCTAATGGATTCCTACTATCAGATCTTCTAACACGCATGCACTTTCTCTCTATCTCTCTCTCTCTCTCTCTATACACACACACGCACACACACACACACACACACACACACACACATATATATATATATATAAATATATGTTCATGGACATGGTCTCTCAATGAACGATTAGTCATACATATGTAAAAAGACTGGCATAATCTACTTCTGGCTAAATAAATCAAATTGCATGTATTGCAAACAGCACAGAAATTAAATTTGTATTTTTTACTAATGTTGGGATATACAAAACAACTATTATCTATATACAAGCAAAAACTGCATGCACATCTCATACCCTGTCAATGCATCATATTGCAATAGACACAATGTGGATGTATACTCCCCCTATGTAAAATGTGATTCCTCCTGCTTTCTTTCTTTTATAGTTTAGTGGGAAAAATTCCAGCATTATTCCTGGTAAAACAAACATCCAGGAAAACTATCTCCTTATCTGAATAATCCATCATAAATTTTAAGGAGGTACTACAACTATTCAAAAATTCTAAAAACTTCATTAGCGCAGACTCATATCATTGCCATAACATAAAAATATCCACAACTGTTTATAAAAAGTGATGTAGCTAGAAAAACGATTTCCTGCTAGAAGCTGTGTGGATTCCCAATAAGCTAAAACTAGATTGCCGTAGCTGTTCGTGCATGGGGTACTCTTAGCCACACCAGATTGTTGCCAGCAATTTTCCCTTCAAAAATGAAAACATTATTATCTAAAATGAGTTCCATCAACATACATATTAAATTAATTTGACTTAGTATAGCTACTGTTTTCAGCTAAGTATCCCCTAATAAATTCTATACCTTATGCCTGTGGATATAAATTAGTTTTATGATGTATACATTTTTATAATCTGAAGAAACATCTTCTGATGTAAAAGCACTAATCTGTCTTGATTAAAATGTCTCTCCTTCAGTGTTGTGTGTGATAACTCATTTTATGGACTTTTGACACATTTCAGTGTCTGGAGCACTTTATCGGACCAGTTTGTTGTAGATGTATCCCACCAACCTCCATGCACATGTCAGCCTGGATGTTATGTTTTACTGTAGCATTTAAGCTATAAATTTTGGGTCTATTCTGCATGTCACTGTGCTCTAGATGTGTACTACATTCACAAAGAAGAACTGAAACTTAGCCATACTTTGAAAAAAAAAAGAATACACCAGCAATTAAATGGAGTCCTAAAGATTCATCTCCTTTCATAAGCTTCCTAAGGGAAAGCTTCTTTTTCTGAAAATTCATTATAAAGTAACAATTTAAATGAACAATACATTAAGAAGTAATTACATATTCAAACGGAGTACTGAACAAATCACAGAAATTAGTAACTAGGAACAAGACTTCTTAATTAGGTTATAGCTATTAGATAATTGCATGCATAATGTAAACAGTTTTCAGCAGCATCCCCCACATTTGGTCAGAGTAACACACAGTACTATAATGTAAACCCATTATTAATGAATCATAAATCAAAATGCAGTGACAAGAGTATATCCATTTGTGCTGCTGTGCTGAAGTCACTATTTGCCGTAATCTAATCATTGCAACAATGGTTATTAATAGTCAAAAGCATTGCTGCAAACAAATAATGCAGTCACATTTATATGTACTCTAAGATGGTCTAATTTCATATTTGATCTATTTTTTATTATAACAACTCCCATTAGAATATATTTTGTGAAGTTATAGGACTGTGTACTTGTATATTTATTTTTTTCATGGTATGTTGAATAAAAGTAATCTAATAAAATATCACTTTAGTTCTTCTCTATTATTAAAATTTTTAATACACAAAATATATGTATAACCAACAGCCAACTAAATAAAAAAAAAAAAAGAAAACTAAGAATAAATGAATGTATATATGTAAAGTTTTATATATGCACAAACACTAAAGGTTAGGTTACAGGCAGCTCTGAGATGCTCAGATTGATGAAACTGTGTTGTTGAATGGCTGTGTACAAAACCTCAGCTCTTAAAAATAAACAGGCAGTTTTATTAGAGTGTCAGCACACAGTTCTTCTTGCAGGCAGAATCCATGACATATTGTGCATGTGTCGACCACCTACTAAGTTAGATAATGGACTTTGTGGTCGCTGCATCTGTGTAAAAGAAAAAACACTCTAGGCTAATGTCATCTCACAGTGAAAGAGGTATTCTTTCTGTGGATTTCACGCATAATGCGCTTTTCAATGTACTATTTATTGAATTTAGTGAAACTCCATCTTACCATAAAATAAATCACTAACATAATATTATAAGGTCTAATATATGGAATTGTGGATATCATATGCTGAAATAATACCAAGTAGGAAGAAAAAAGCACAAAATGAAAATTACACCAAAAATAAATATCTTCATGTGTCAAATGTAAGTCATATCATTTACAGGTTGTTTTTCCTATTAGTTAAAGGCAAGTGTAAACTTGAACTTCTGTTTTGTTTAATTAATACATTTATGCTGGTTCACACAATAGTACAACAGCAAACCATATAATGAGGCATCATGGATATCTGTGTAGGTAGCCCTGTTACATTATTATAGTTGTGTATTCTTCAGTCTGGTAAATAGTGAAGTAAGAATTAAAGCCAAACAGTTTGATGGCTGTTTTGTGATAATGCATTACTAGATACATGATGTGACGCACACCTGAAGTCCAAGTCTCTTTCCGTATCTAGGTACAAAGCTTGCTTATTGAAATGTGATAATATGCTTATAAAGAGGATTGATTTTTCTAATTTGCTGGATATATTTTTAGATATCTCATGTTGTCAGGTGCAGGATAGTGCTGGATTTTCTAAGTTCAGACATCAGGCAGGATTTCATTTTCTTATTTTTCCCCACTCATTTTTAAGCCAGCTAGTGTTCCTTATATGGGCTTATGGGATGCATTCTTCCTTTTGGAGATCCTTAAATTCTGTCATTTTAGTGAAGACTATTGAAAGTCTGGGAAACTACATCAATTACATAAACTGAATTTCTGAATCGATCAATTAGATTATTTAAATACTTGATTATTTGGATTGAACTATTAAATGACTCTTATTTACTACTACTTACCATCTGTTATTTTCTTTTAATCTTAAAGCTTCTTAAGCATTAGCATTTTACCTTAACAGAGAATAAAACAGTTAAAGCATAATCATTCATACAAGAAAGTAGCACAGAGATGCAGCGGTTATGTTGATTTATAGCACTTGGTTCTTAAGTCTGCTTTCCAGATGGAGCACCTTCTCTACAGAGCCCTCCATGTCTGTATGGTTTCTGATGTTTGGTCTGACTCCCTACTACATCTCAGATCAGCAAATATTGCATATTTCATGTAGCAGACAGCAAAGCAAAGCAAATGAAAATTCTAAGAGTGGTCTCACTATTACAAGTGCATATTATTACATTGCAATATAAGGATAATGAGAAGGCATGAAGATGCTTTCTTTAATTATTTGATGGCTGATGCATTTTAGGAATGATGTGTTTGCAGGTGCGTTTTGTTAGCATGTCTAGTCAATGTTTGGTCATATTGTTTTTGCATGCTACTCATGTGAGCTGCACAGAAGCACCCATGTTTTTCAAATTAAAAGAAAATGCAGTAATATTCGCTTTACATCTGAGGTTATTTGCAGGTTTGGCAAGTATTATATATATATATATATATATATATATATATATATATATATATATATATGCATGTGTGTATGTGTGCACATACACCCACACACACACTCACACACACACACTCACACACACACACACACACACACACACACACACACACACACACACACACACACACCACACACACACACACACTCATATACATACATATGTAATTGTTCATTACACTTCAAAATAATCATGGTAAATGCTGAGAAAGTACAAATTAACTAATGATTTTGATGTAAACTAAAGGTTTAGTAAAAACTACTCATGTCTGGGCTGGTATTGATTTCATTTTTGAAAGGTATCATTTAGGAGTTGCATATCTTGTTTCTGGAAGGACAAAATTCTTATATGGCCTAAGTGCATGAGTGCTGCAAAAATATATATGCACATGTGTTCTTTTTTCTTATACTGATAAGGACTGCAGGACTTCAACAGACCACAGCTCTTTATTACTTACTTTCGTTTTATGATGTAGTTAAAGATTTCAAGAAATGTTACAGCTGATGGATGTTTAACTTATATTCTGATTTCAATTGCATATTTAAACTAGGAAAGAGACCTCAGATGTGTCTCTTGTGAATCACACAAATTAATTTTTTCCCAGCCATGTACCCTGATGTCATTATGTTTTTAATCTCAACTGTCTTTCCAATTGCATACCCCTTATGTTAACTTGACCACATAATTCCTTGCCTCCCCTCTTTCATTGGCTATTGTACATATGTACAAAATTATTAAAACTAAAACACTTAGGCAGTAAAATAAGGAAAGCACGAACAAGTAGTAGTTTAAATTAAGCGCTTTTCGTTTATGGTATACACAAACTTCTTCAGACAAATTACAATTTACAATACTCCTCTTAAATAAGAACATAAATACATTAATTAACCAATCGGTTGGATAAGAAAACCACAAGGAACAAAAGATGACACCCATTTTTAAAAATATATATACACACTTTTACCTTCTGGTTGGTCACAACGAATAATCATCATAAAAAGTGACTAAACTATAAAGTACAAATATTTAAAATCAGACATAACTAAACCCAATAAACACACCATCAAAAAATGTTAAACATAACAAAAGTAATAACTATAAAAGTCGGACATTTACTCAAAGCAGTTCTAACGGACCAAACTCTTAAGTTTTAATAAACTGCTAATACTGCACCCTTCATTAAGCCCTGGGTACATGTAGGCATTCAGTCTAATCTGCCATGTTAGTTCCAGTTCTTCTAATCTAAGTTCAATTGGTCAACCCCGTAGTTTAAAGTTGGCTTGGTCAATAACTATAAATTTAAAGTAGTGTTCTGTGTAGTGTTCTACATGCTTAGCTAGTGCATTTTCCAGTTTATGTTTCTTAATTGCGTATAAATGCTCGTAAATACGATTGCGCAATTTCCTTTCAGTCTTGCCAACGTAATAAGCCGGGCAAACCTGGCATAAGGCAAGATACACCACCATTGTAGAGTTACAGTTATTTCGTAGTTGTAAAGTATATTGATAATTGTTAACAAATAATCTGTTAGATTCCAGAATGTGAGAGCAATAGTTACAGGATTGGCATTTATACATTCTTGGTGTTCTCACTGAGTTCACTTTGTTGTTTTCACAGTATTCCTTTAAGTTTTTACCTCTTTTATAAGTCACTACTGGACAATCTCCTACACTTAAAAATACACTGCTGTCACTTTTCAGTATATTCCAGTTCTTAACTAGAATTTTAAAGCAATCACTACTGTTTAAGTTGAATGATGTTATAAATGTAGTACTAACCAAGTTGGTAGTAAAAGGTTCAACTGTTGTTATAGATGTAGGTGAGGACAAACTTTTGCTTAAAATAGGAGTGTAAAAACATGACTGTCGTTTAATAGTCACTTCGTCTATAAGTTCGTTGATAAGAGATTCAGGGTATTCCTGACTAAGAAAGAGATCTTTAATAAATTCGCACTCATTGTAGAAAACTTTATCTACAGTAGTAATGCGAGCTGCTCTAACAAGTTGGCCTTTAATAATAGATCGCTTTTGATATCGAGGATGGCAGCTAGAATAATGTAACATAGAATTACAGTATGTATTCTTTCTATAAATGGAAGATGTCCACATGCCATGTGTAGTATCCTTTGTTAACAATATATCTAAATATGCTATATATGTTACTTCAAAAGAATGTGTGGTTCAAAAAAGTAGTGGTAGAATTTAAATAACCCAGTAATTCTGAACTACAAGTGGAATCCCCGTCCAATAATATAAAGATATCGTCGAGGAAACGTGTGTAAAAAATGATACTGTCTTTGAAAGTACAATTATGGAACACAAAGGCATTCTCCCAGTGTGCCATAACCATGTTGGCTACACTGGCACCGCAAGGTGAGCCCATAGCAACTCCAATTTTTTGTAGAAAAAATTCTCCTTCAAATGTAAAAAAATTATTGTCCAGTATCAAATCAAGTAGTTCAGACACCATAACTATGTCGTTGTAGGCACAACCTTGTTGTTTTAAGGTATCACTGACCCATTCTACAGCTACATTGTGGGGAATACACGTGTATAAATCTTTAACATCTATTGTCAAGAAGTTAAAGTTAGGGTTAAATTCCAAATCGTTGATGTTCTTCAAAAATGACCAAGAGTCCTTGCAAATTTGTTTAAAGTTGGCAAGGTATTTCTGTAGAATAGAATCCACAACTTTAGCACACGCATAAGTTGGGGACCCCCTACTGTCAACCAAAGGTCTCATAGGTGGGTTACTAAGATCCTTATGGATCTTAGGTATCCCAAACAAACAAGGAAATCTTGGATAGGAAATTGACATATAGTCATATAAACTTTGGGTAATTCTTCCTTCGATAAACATATCTTCGATAGAATTCTTAATCAAGTTGTAAGCTTTGTTAACTTCAGAAAGTGAGCTCTTAACATATGAAGGTGAATCCAGTAAGGTCAACATCCTATTAGAGTAATTGCTGTTATCAAAAATAGCAGCTCCCCCACCTTTATCAGGTTTACATATCCTTATATCGTTAACTTTAAGGAAATCAAAGCACTCTTTCTCCTTAAGGTGTTCTGAATCATTAACTCTCCTACACCTTATTGTGTTGTGAATATCCAGTTCGCATATTTGTTCAAACAATTTAAGTAAAGGGTGTAGTGGTGGATTAAAAGTGCTAGGTATCCTGAATTTGTTAACCTCACTGAAAATAGAATTGCCCATAATCAAGTTCAAATTCAACTTTCTAGTAAACAGTTTCAAATCTTTGATGGTTTTCACAATGTCAATTTTTTGTGGTGGAACATAAGTAAATCCTTTAGACAATAGTTCAATCAAATCTGATGGAATAAATACATGTGAAAAATTATACACTGTAAAATCTCTTTTAACATTGTATAATAAAAGAGGTTTATCATTATTAGCAAAAGAACATTCATTTAGGGTTAGAATTACAGGGTCAACAACATTAGAACCATTAACAACCCCAAAGTTCTTCAAGTGAAAACTAGATTCATCCAGTAAGGAAACTTCAGGGATAGTTAAATCAATATCAGAAAACATTTCTTGAATTATGACTTCTTCTGGTATTTCTTTTGACCAGTATATCTGGTTGTTTGTTTCTGTCTTGTTCCTAAAAAATTAGCATTGTTAGAACGCAAATTGTAGTGCCCATGTAGGTTAGTCTGTTGTATCCCTTCATTTTGGTTTAAAAGTGTTGGTGTTTGTTCACAATGGCAAGTGTTATTAATTTGAGAATCATCAGGTACAAAAACAGGATCATCCACCATGTTATTTGTATATAAATTACCCTTAGGTTGACTAGTCTTTTTGTTGTTATTGTTTTGCCCTTGCCAAACTTGTGCTTGCGAAGGTTTAGGGTAGGCAGTCCCTTCATTGTAGGCTTTCAAGTCCCTATCCAATTTCTTAATCTTGTTAGACTTCAGCTTTAACAAATACGAATCAATACTGGTGAAGATTCTATTGTATTCGTATTTGTAGCATGTGAATTCGTTGTCCATTTTAATTCTTTCGTCGAGTTCACAAACTGACTTTGTAAGATCGTCAGCTGACAATAAATAATGTTTGCACATTAGTTCAAGTAGTTCTAAACCATGTCAGTTAAACAAAGCCACTATGTCTAGATGGAACTGGGAATTAGGCTCTAAACCCGTCGGGTATTGCCACCGCCTAAGCCCCTTAGGTACCACCTTGTGTTTGAGGCATTCGTTGAAGTATGAGACCTCAAGCTGAGTTTTCTTTACTTTAACTAGTAGATTGTCAAGTTCAGCTAAATTGCTGGATAGTAAAGGAACATCATTGTTAGCGTTAGCGTTATTACATTGCATACTATCATTTTCCGAAAAAAACGAACCGTTGGACAACCAGTTATTAAAATTAAAGCTGTTACCTGCAGTCGACACGTTGTCAAACAGTCGCACGTTGGAACAGGTAGTTCTAGCTTTTAGTCCAACGTTTTGAGGTGGAATCAACGTAGTATTCACTTAGACGTTGTTATTCCTAGTATCCATGGAATTAGATGTAGATTCCACTGGAGAAGGGAATGGTCGAGGAATATTCCCCGAACCTGGTAATACACTTCTCTGCGTGCAAGGCAGACTTGTAGATAAAATACTATTGTTTGCTCCTCGCTCGTTTTCAATAACTCCATGTGGGCAACCATTACTTCTCTCTACGTCTACAGCTACCGGAAATGGTAGCTTCTTTGCGTCAACTTGGCATTCCAGCTTATCCAGTCGAGCTAAAACACTGTCCAAACACAGAATAACTGCCTCAAAGTTATTAGAGTGAGTGGCCGGTGTTGCACCATTCGGTTCAGTAGATAATTTCAAAATACTTGGTGTTTGGTCGAGTAACGTGCCAATATCCTCCAATTCTGCTCCAGACGCCATAGTACAAACGAAGAAAACTCCAGGCAAACAAACTGTTAAAACTAAAACACTTAGGCAGCAAAATAAGGAAGGCACGAACAAGTAGTAGTTTAAATTAAGCGCTTTTCGTTTATGGTATAAACATGTAAAAATATAAAAATGTTTAAACAGTAGTGATTGCTTTAAAATTCTAGTTAAGAACTGGAATATACTGAAAAGTGACAGCAGTGTATTTTTAAGTGTAGGAGATTGTCCAGTAGTGACTTATAAAAGAGGTAAAAACTTAAAGGAATACTGTGAAAACAACAAAGTGAACTCAGTGAGAACACCAGGAATGTATAAATGCCAATCCTGTAACTATTGCTCTCACATTCTGGAATCTAACAGATTCTTTGTTAACAATTATCAATATACTTCAAAACTACGAAATAACTGTAACTCTACAATGGTGGTGTATCTTGCCTTATGCCAGGTTTGCCCGGCTTATTACGTTGGCAAGACTGAAAGGAAATTGCGCAATCGTATTTACGAGCATTTATACGCAATTAAGAAACATAAACTGGAAAATGCACTAGCTAAGCATGTAGAACACTACACAGAACACTACTTTAAATTTATAGTTATTGACCAAGCCAACTTTAAACTACGGGGCGGACCAGTTGAACTTAGATTAGAAGAACTGGAACTAACATGGCAGATTAGACTGAATGCCTACATGTACCCAGGGCTTAATGAAGGGTGCAGTCTTAGTAGTTTATTAAAACTTAAGAGTTTGGTCCGTTAGAACTGCTTTGAGTAAATATCAGACTTTTATAGTTATTACTTTTGGTATGTTTAACATTTTTTGATGGTGTGTTTACTGGGTTTAGTTATGTCTGATTTTAAATATTTGTACTTTATAGTTTAGTCACTTTTTATGATGATTATTCGTTGTGACTAACCAAAAGGTAAAAGTGTGTATATATATTTTTAAAAATGGGTGTCATCTTTTGTTCCTTGTGGTTTTCTTATCCAACTAATTGGTTAATTAATGTATTTATTTTCTTATTTAAGAGGAGTATTGTAAATTGTAATTTGTCTGAAGAAGTTTGTGTATACCATAAATGAAAAGCGCTTAATTTAAACTACTACTTGTTCGTGCTTTCCTTATTTTGCTGCCTAAGTGTTTTAGTTTTAACGGTTTGTTTGCCTGGAGTTTTCTTCATATGTACAAAATTATCATTTTGTGAAATCACTCCCCTTCAGCTTAACTTTATTGGCTATTCCACTGTATTCCATAGATCAATAATATAAGTATCCACCCCTTCTAATCCATTTTGATCTTTTAAAATTAGTAGCCTCATATCTAACTGCTTAGGGCACACTGCAGATCTTAGGATATTAACCCACTTTTTCTATCTTATCTTCAAAATCTGCAGCATCTAGCCTAACACCACCAATTACTGGAGAACCCACATTCTGCCTCTCAGTAGTCATCTTAAGATTAGTGCATTTGTTTTACTCCTGGTGACAAAAGGAGTATAGAGACATTATTTCCTGGAGATTGCTTAGCATCTGAAAGCCTGATAATTACTTCATAAGTGCCGGCTTGGAATTTGTACTTATATTTTGCTCTTGGTGAGAAAAAGAGCAGAAGACATTGATTCCTGCCCTTTTTCTGATTGGGCAGACAGTGCCTGTGTTGGACCTTCCTAATTGCTCTGGTTGCTTTTCAAGGCATCAAGCATGAAAGATCTATAGCAAACCTACAGACCCCTAAATCATCTGGGACAAAACTGTTGATCACCAAAGAGTTTATGGCCTGCTTCTCATCTGGATATTGGTGCTACTGTTTTACTTCTGGAGAGAGAATAAGCAAAGGGGCATTGTATCCCAGCAGTCTGAAGCTGTGGTGAGGTGAGGACTAGTAGTAGTCAAGCAGTAGACAATCATGCAAATCCCTTCTTTTCACCATTTGTGACAAAGCAAATTCTTTCTTCTCAGTAAGTACAGCTTGATTAGCTGCTGTCTAACCTAACCAGAATATCTTCTGATAGTTTCCCCTCAGGTGTTTGTCAGTGCCCTGTACAGATACAGACACTTTGAGTTGACATTCTTCCTATAAAAGCACCCTTGAAATTTCACCAATACCTATTTATGATCAATCCAACTAGTTTGCAGTGACAAGCAGTGCCTCCAGAGTTGCAAACCAGATACATTTGACATTACTTTATATTCTCACCACAACCATCTAATTAAAAAATGTCTGTTGCCATAGATTTGAACTTACCCAATAACTCCGTTACCATCTTGGTGGATATGGGCACCCTGAGACAAAGTAGAAATTGTCTCATGCTTATTTTCAACCAGCTAATTCTCAAACAAATTGATATGGCATGTGAGAGATGTATTCACACAATGTCACCGGAGGCAAAATGTTTACATAAAACACTCCTAATGTCAATCAGGTTGCCAGTAGTTCACACACTGCACTCATCACACTCAGTTTAAATCAGGCACATAGACCCATATCTGCTACGACACTTAAATGTAACATTCCTAAACCCCAAAGACCACCTAGAACAAAGTGCACATAACAAATACCCTCAGCAGTGCTGAATACACTCTTTCAAAACAACACCCACATCAACAGATATAGCCACATCTCATGGAACCAGGACTTTTAAGCTCATAAGACAAGTCAGCACACAATCCAGCATTCCAATCATGGGAGACTGTATTATGAGGTGCACTGATGTCCCTCTCATCAGACTGAGTAAGAAGAAAATCACAGTCCATTGTATATCAGGGGCCAGGATACACTGCATTACTCATGCACTCAGGTTGTTGGACTACAAGTACCAGTATGGCTCAGTCATGGTCTATGTGGATGTAAATGACCTGAGATATATCTCCTTAAACTATATGAAGAGAAGCATCATGGAGCTCTCAGACTATGGGACCCAGGCTGGTATGAGCCTAGCACTGAGCAGCATTTTACCTTCTCCAAGGATGATACCACAATGCAAACAGAAGATGAATGACTTTGATAATTGGCTTAGTTTCTAGTGTCATTCTAAGGGGTGTAATATTTGTCAGCATGGAAGGAGATAGTCAACAGACCATGCTGCTTTGCCAAGTATGGTCTGCAATGCTGCCCTCTAGGCTTTTGAATATTAGCTAAAACGTTGCTCTTCCACATATTGCCTTTTGTTTTAGGTGATGCGAAACTGAAAGTAATTCTGACATGACAAATCAAAAACAAGAAAATCTAAAGGTGTTACTGCTGAATGCTAGGAGTCTAAACAAGAAATGCAACTTCCTACATGCTATTATCACCTTAGAGAATGCTGAATTCTATAAGGTCACTGAGACATGGTTTAAAGCCATGGAAAGCACACCAGCAGTGCAAGCTAGATCCGCTATTCACATACGGGGACTAAAGGTCGAGGTGTCTCAGTTTGCATCAAAAATAATATAATTATGCCTCAAGGCTGGTGAAACAGGACAAAGCACTTGATCTTCTCCATGTTCAGATTACCATAAGCAAATTCCCATTTCACTTCCTTGCAAGCTATAGTTTCCCCTCTTTGATTCAGGAAACCCATAAATTGTATTAAACTTAATGGAAACACTCACCATCCAACCCAATACCTCATTCATACCCAGCTTTAATTACCTCACTATTAATTGGGAATCATATATGACACCAAACATGCAGTCACAAAGATTCCTGGATTTTGTAAATACAAAGTCCCTGGACCAGATTTTCAATATGCCAACCAGAGGCTCAAACATATTGAACCTGGTCCTCAGTAATATGGGAAAGTGCTGCACTCTCCTAGTTTAATGTCTTTTTTCTGGTAAGACCAGACCACAAGATGGTCTCCTTTGAAGTAAAATTAAAACCTGGACCCCTAGCTAACCCTGAAATTTTCAGGAACTACAATAAGGTTAAGTTCCTACTATTAAGTGATAACCTGGCAAAATGTGAAGCTTCCATAAACCCTGAGAACACTGATGTTTACATGAAACTCTCCACAGAACCCCATATACAAGCATATTAATAGCTGCATAGATGCAGCAAAACCCATCAGAAAGAAGTATAGAACTTACTCAAAAACAAGGCACCCTGGTTGAATTACAACATTAACAGGCTATAGGAGGTGTAGTACCCAGGAGGATAAAAGCAATCTCATCAAACTAAACAAAGAACTCAGAAGACAAATAAAGTCTATCAAAGTGAAATATGAGTTACATTTAGCCTCTCAGACCAAGGACATCCAGAAGGCATTATTTAGCTATTTTCACAACCTCAAAGGCAATACACAGTTGTGTGTGGAGCTCATTGTTAATGGAGCCACTTATTCTGAGGCAGAAAATATTGCAAACCAACTGGCAGACAAACCCAGCTGTAAATTTACCCCTCTCTTCCCCTCAACATCCCCTAAAGAAATGCCATCAAATATAACTCTCCCTACCACCACTAGGACATGGGCACCAGGATGCTTACTAAAACACATGAAACATAACCTATCTGGCCCTCTGGAATTGCTATTTAACTGTAGTTTCCAAGCAGGCTTTGTACCTCATGAATGGAGAACAGCAACGATCATCCCTCTGCACAAAGATGGTTTATCTACAGATCCTGGAAGCTACATACACATAAGTCTCAAAGCCATAGAAAGAAGTATCATGGAAATTATCAGTAATGACATAAGAAACCTCTAGATACTGGACACAACCTAATTTTATTGTGTCAAGAGCAGTTCATGCCTACTCAACCTAGTGGGCTTCTTTGAGAAGGACGCCAATGCAATGGATGAGAGCAAAATGGTTCAGACTGCCTACCTTGATCTTGCTAAGGTATTTGACACAGTACCCCACTTAGGCATAGTTGACAAACTGAAGAAGTTAGGTATAAATCCTTATTTCACATGGTGGATAGCAAGCTGGCTCACAGATAGGACCCAGGAAGTTAGAAATGGGAAATCCACATCTAGGAAGGGACCAGTCACAAGTAGAGTCTCTCAAGGATCAATCCTGGGGCTGCTATTTTTTTGCATTTACTTCTTTGAAATCAAGGACAATGTCAAGGGCCTCTGGCTGACCAAATTTGCAGATGATTGCAAATTAGGATCAGTCATAGAATCCCCCACACCCTGACAGACACAGATATTCTCCAGGAAGAGCTGACACAGGCAAATAACTTCTGTCAGTCATGGACTAAAATTGCCAAGACATGCATAATAGCATCCTTCAGTAAGTCATCTGCCCCTTGTAACTATCATATTAACAACACACCACTTAGAGTTGACTCAGTAGACAGGGACCTGGGGACACACAGAGACAGTAACCTAAACTTTGACTACCACGTGCCTACAATAGTGAGGAAATCACTTTATGTTGTGCAACTTATAAGCAAGAGTTTGGCATCTAGGTGCAAGGAGGCTATTGTTCCACTGTATTCAGCATTCATCAGAACTATCATTGAGTACAATGCCCTCCTTGATATGTACCTAACCAGGCACATCTAGCAATTGGAACATCCTCAGAGGTTCCTCACTAAAAGAATAAAGGGCATAAGTAACATGTCCTATGCAGACCACCTCTATGTATTCTGTCTCCTATAGGCTGTTGAGGGGAGATCTGTGTATGGCATGCAAGTCATTGTCTGATTCCCACCTTGATGGCCCTCTTGCACATCTTCAAAACAAACAGCACAAGAATTACCCATTCTAAAGACTTAAGCCTTGCCTGTAACATAAATAGGACCTGCTGGAGAGACAGGTACATATCTCAAAGACAACTGTTCTCTGGAATAGGCACTCCATCCATGTGAAGTAGAGTTCCTCCCTAACCCAGTACAAGTGAAACTTGGACAACTGGATGGGGAAAATGAAAATTCATCCCTGGTTTGCCACCTATGTCTCTAATGGACACAGGCAGCCTCTAAATAGTACATCTTCTAGGCCACTGCTTGTAAATGTTTCATCTCCTAAGACCCTACTTACATCAAGGGATCAGAACTGGTCAGACATCTGGGATGCATGGATAGTTTTAAAAACGCCCTTGTGGTTGTTGGCCTAGCACACAGCTATGAATCGATGAACTTTAGAACAAACATATCATGGTAACATTAACCCTCTACCCCAGTTCAGATATTTTATGCTATTCTTCCAAGACATTACTTTTGGATGAGTTGTTATGGTGGACTTAAGGGTGAGTCTAGAAGCATAGCTCACTCTGTGAGGGTTTACAAAAACATGCATATATACCATAGGATTTATGAAGACACTGACAGTGATATATACACAAAATTCACTTTTATTAACTTTATAAAAATGATTTTACAAAACACAAAAATTAACAATACTTTTGAAATAGTTGAGTCTATAAAGTTCCCCAGTCCATAAAAAGTTTGTTTAGGATGTCTGGGCTGACTCCCAGCTGAGACATTCATAATGCACTGACAGTCTCTAGGCCATCATCCTAGCTCTCATCCTCAGGTCCAAAAGTTCAAGGTCAATACAAGTCAGTCCCAGGTTTTAGGCTTTTCCTAGTCCTCACTTTCATTTCCAGAAATCTTAAGGCCTTCCTCCAAAGCCTCACTCTCAACTCCAGAATTAAGCTCTGTCCACACATAATGATCCACATACTACCCCTTAATAGGCCTTCTCCCTACAATGAAGAAATAATGCTCTAATTTCATTCTTCTGTGCCACTATTTTATACTAGAGAAAGATCCTTCTGACTGGATGATTGCCTGTAGGAGCTACTGTAAAAACATCTCATGCTCCATACCGAAAAGTATTTGAAGGAACACACACATTAAAAGATCCACAGTTTTTGATTAATATAATGCAAAATTATGACATTTGAAAAACTGTTTTACAGATTCTGTATGCTCAACATGTTAGAGAAGATGTGCTAGTACAATCTTCACTATAGCCACTCTAACACTACAATATTCATTTAGCTGGTACATGGATTCCACTGCCTTTTCTGCCATTAGCCTTTTAACACATGCAACAACATTTTGCTGCAGGGAAACTATTTGTTCTTCATTAATTCTTTCTAAAGTATTTCCAGAGACGGAATGTCATACATTTAGCTCATATTTCTGTCTTCAGTCTGGACATCTAAGCCTTTATGAATGAGAAAAAGAAAAGACTGGAAGCACTGTCCCTCTATTCACTTTGATTATGTCTCCTGAGTGGAGATCTATGCCTTGACTTCCTTGCCATTAGGGACCTATGGGCCCTGGATCTCTCTATAATCCCACAGATACCTTTTCCCCATATCTAAGTCTTCATCAGCAAAAAAACAAACAAACAAAAACATAGTGGAGAGAGAAGTTCATTGTGCCGTGCCTTCCTGACCTCTGGAATTGACTCCCACTACAACTTCTGCAGTGTGATATAGTATCTTCCTTCAAAGAGGGAATGGATGATTGGATGGGTAGTCATAAAATCTCCCCAGGATTTAGTAGGCTAGCCCTACAGAAAAGAAGTACAGTCAAAGGGTGGGTACTTTCAAGGATTAAATGGTCACAGTACTCAAGCTACCTTGTATTTATTATAATTCTAAGATCCTATAAGCAGTAGCATCTATCCATCATTCCTAACACAGATGAGCAGGGCATGTATGGCCCTCCTCAGTGTCATCTGTAAACAGTTTTTGCTTACATTTTACTCTTCTCCCATTTCTCTTTGATTCCATTTGCAAGAAATGTCTAACACAACAATTAATTAAAGTTCTTCCACCTCCCAGTGCCCCAGAAATTGATATAATTTCATGTATCATTCATCATTTCTTGTTCCTTCATTCCAGCTACCCACAAACTTTCTGCTTTTATTTTCTTCTGTGTGTACATGCATACACACACACACACACACACACACACACACATATACATATATATATATATATATATATATATATATATATATATATATATATACATATACACACACACACACACACATATACATATATATATATATATATATATATATATATATATATATATATATATATATATACACATATACACACACACACACACACACACACACACACACACACACACACACACACACATATATATATATATATATATATATATATATATATATATATATATATATATATATATATATATGTGTGTGTGTGTATATATATATATATATATATATATATATATATATATATATATATATATATATATATATATGTGTGTGTGCATAAATATGTGTATGTATGTATGTATATATTTTTTTGGGGGGGGGGGAGATGACAGACAGGTAGGTAACTAGGTGGCTACAGATATAGGCTGCAGGCAGTGGGTTGAATGACCAGCTACATTAATATCTGTTTGATTGACACAATTTGGTCAACGTAAACAGATGGTTGACAGGTATGAGAGACTGAGATTTCCTGGGTAGGGAACAATTCTTTTCCTGGGTATTGTGAAATCTCAGAGTTAGTATATATAATTAGCAGAGGGTGTGGAGGTGCAGTGGGGCATCATCTCCCTGCAAAAACACTTGCCTTTGTTTTACTGCTTTCCGGGGTAAATCTTTAGAGCATGCACAGGATATGTCAATGTTTGTTGTTTCAACAAAATTCCATTGATATTCTGGATGCTGGCATAGCTGGTCATTAGATCAGCTGGCCTATATCCATAAATATTCATATACATTTATATATACATATACGTACACAGTCTGATAATCTGTCTACATCTGATTGTGGAGGATTGTGGGATACTCAAGAGGAATAAGTAAATAAATAATGAAAATGAAGTATTTTTTTCTGAATTTGGGATATGATAGCCTTGTGAAAGATTTAGCTTTTTTACTGATTCAGTAAGCCTAGGATGTTTGTACTCTTTGCTCTCAATGATTGCATGTTGAGCTTTTTAACATTAGGTTATAGCCTCACAGTTCAAACTAATGCTCATATCTCTGAAGCCTTAAGGGTTAGTAAGAAATTTAAATAGCAAACTGTTCATAACAAGCAGAGCTTTACAGTGGAAGTATTCAATACATTCTAGGCTGCAAACTAGATTTTGTAACACAATAATATTAATTTGGTAATATTTCGTAAACAACTTAGAATATCTTAGTAACCACAAAAAGCTACAAACATACTGTCAGAGGCATTTTGTTCATCCAAATGAGAGGTCATTTGAACTATGCATGTCTCTCTGTCTTACCTTGTTGTTGAGATATTTAGAAAAATATGAAAATATGAATAAATACTATATGAATAATAATTCAAATCTCTTAAGCAGCATTAGACCAAGGTCAAATGTCATTTTAGTTGGGCTGCACATCATACAAGCTTTAAGATTAACTCTTTCAATAGCTTGTTTATAGCATGGTTTTGAAATTATTAATGCAAATATGAACTGGTTATATTAGACGTCTACAGGTGTCAGTAGGATGTAACTGCAGATGCATCTGGAGACATTAATAGGCTGTGCTGAGTTACGTGAATGTAGCTGTCACCTTGATGAATTATATGAACCATATCTTTAAACTATCCCTAATTTTGGGTTATAGTTTTCTTCCATATCTTCTAAAGATGGATATTTTTGAAAAGTTCTAAGTTAATAGCAAATGTGTTACTAATTTAAGGTCTTCCCCCAATTATTTTTGCTTTGTCCCTATCTCTGGATGCAAAAGTTTCTAAGCTATGATGAGAACAAATAGAGAAGGAGTTGTCTGGGTAATACAGTAAATTATATCTCTGTTGTTGATCAATGTGAGGAGCTGGTTAATAAGGTGGCCACTTGGCTTTTAGTAATGCAAGACAGTGGGGTGGATTTGACAGCAGCTATTATGATGTAAATAAATTATTCTAGAAACTCATATATGATATGGTACAAAAATGTTCAGAGAGTGGTTAGAATTAGAATTAAAAGGTAGAGGTATAAAGGAGGGGTGGTATGAGAAGGAGGTGAAGTACCAGTTTTCCAGTAGCTCAGAAATGGACAGTACTGCTGACATGCAGCCATTTATTCAACACACACACACACACACACACACACACACACACACACACACACACACACACACACACACACACACACACACACACAAAAAATTAAACCAAAATGATGACAATGAGGAGACAGGATTTGTGAAGGAGCTAGAAACATGAAAATACTATTCATAAGATATAAAAAAATATAATTGTTGCAAAATCTTCCTGCCAAAAGTGACAGTATGATAGTGAATGCAGTTCAGTAATTCTATGTGGACCATTGGGTGCAGTATTCTAACATGTTAGCATCTTAGTTACATACAGGTCATAGGTTTGGTGAAAAAACTTAAGGATAATTAGTTGCTTAGGAGCTTAAAGTGCTGGATTCCATGTTAGAACTTAAGGGTGCTCATGTTGTCATCCATTTTCTTCTTAAACACATGAATTTATGGGCTGAGTGTAAATGAGAGTGTCATTTTATTCTGTTAGTGTGCAAATCTTTGAGGTATGAAGTTGCCAAATGTCATGGCATGGCTGATATTAAGTATTATTGATGTCGAATGCCCTCTTCTGTCAAATCACCAGGATGGTACTCTAAGCAAAGAGTTTAAAATGTTAAGGGATTACTTTGTGCCATTTATGTGAGGCACAAGTGTCCTGTAGGAAGGTGATATGATTCAGAGAAGTGATAGCCACTGTAGTATTTGGCTGTAAGGCAAGATGTGAAATATTTTGCTGCTCTTCTTGAGGAGTGCTTTCACCTTTTGTAATTGCACCAGAAGTATCCGAGGAGGTAACAAAGCAGGGTGTAGTAATGTATAATTGGTTTTACAGGCGCTGTATACAAAAGTAAATTTACCTACCTGACATGGCTCTTCATCTCAGAAATGGCCAGGGTGGAGTGTGGAGTCAACTACACGTGCCTTGTGGATGGCAGTGGCTAAATGTTTATCAAATGAAAGGTCATCACCTACAAGGATATCAAGGTATTTACTATTTTATTAACTTTTTGATGTTGCCCAGTTTAAGCAGGTGAAGAAGTATGGGTTAGCAGATAACATAAACCTGATTTTTTGGCATTTAAGGCAATGCATTTCTCCTGCACTATTTGTATGTAATTTCATGTATGATTTGAAGAGGTAATACTAGTTGGGTTAAGGACAGTTCTCCCTATGATAGTACTGACATTTGAAAAAAAATGCCAAAAAAGTGACCCTTGAAAGCAGCCTCAAGGGATTCACATGATATTGAGTTGGTAAAAATAGATCTCTTCCTTTTGTGGGCAACCATGTATGTAATTCTGGATCTGCATTATTATGGCTCCATTGTTCTTTACATTCCTGAGTTTATGTATAATTCTGGTTTTGGGTCTGGTGGAATATGCTTTAACTAGATCAAGGTCAGTTGCATGAGCAGACAAACCTTCATACACAATGGGGATCAAACTCTCAAATAAATCTAGGAGACCTGTTGAAGAAGATATAGCTTTAACAAAAAATTAGGGGATAAGGTATGTCTGTCTGACTTAATAAGTCCCATGATGATTCTCTCTATCAACTTGCAAATTATGCTTATGAAGTTGATTGGTCTTTAATTACTCTGTGGTCTGTGGAAGGATTTCCCTTATGGGATCTATCTACAATAGCCTGCTTTATGCCGTCGGGCTGAGAATGCTTTTAAATATGTAAAGAAGGCTGCTTCTGATAACTCAAATTAGGTTTCCAGTATCTCACCTTGTCCCTTGTGACCTGTGTTTCTGACCTTACTGACAGTGGAGGTGACCAAGTGAAAAGTAATTTTAGGTGGGGTTATGTTGGAGGGAAAGAGAGTGAATGAGAGTCCTCTTTATTTGTCTGAATTTTACTCCAGCTCCGAATGCAGATATGTTAGATATATCTGCTAGCTCTGGTATCATGAAAACATTTTGTTCTAGCACGTAATTTAGGAGGATAATGACATGTTTTACCATGAATGAAGCAACATTTCTTTTTTATTGTTTTAGTGATATCTTTTTGGATGTTTGTACTGCATTAAATTTGGTAAAGTTTGAAGGCGTTGTGTGCTTTTTTCTTTTGGTTTAATGATTAGTTGAGTTTTGCCTGCCTTTCCATAACATGTTTTGACTAATAGTGAAGTAGATTGGGTTTCAGGTTGGTAGAACCCATATGAAACTGACGTTATGGTTTAGTGGAATATAGATTTATTGAGGCGTTGGAAGTCTCTGGCTGAATTGTGTCTTCTCTGTGGTTGATTATACTAAGTAGTACAATTTGCTTCAGAAAGCTTTATTTATTTATTTTTGTATTTATGTTTATATTGTGAAATAATGGTTGCATTGCTGTCAGAGATGCACTAAAAATGCTACACACACACACAAAACACACACACACACACACACACACACACACACACACACACACACACACACACACACACACACACATATATATGTGCGTGTATATATCTATATCTATCTATCTATATATATATATATATATATATATATATATATATGTGTGTGTGTGTGGGGGGTGTATGTGTATACACACTAAGGTAATAACTTAGTAAGCATGTAACCTGCTATAACAGGGTTTTGCTTTGTACAGCTGTCCCAGAAAACTTGAGTTACCTGCCAAGTTCTGTTAAAAGATGGGCTGATGATTGCCTTTTGCAGCAGAAGGAGTGCTAGCCTACAGTAAAGATGCTAGATAGGCTATGACAAGAGGAAACTGTGGGATACCAGAGAAGAATGCTCTATGGATATACTCAAGAAGTAATAAGAAACTACCTGTGGATGGATTTAATGTAGCTTGGTTTGAACTGTTGAAGGAAATTGCTTTATTCCTGTTGAGAGATAATTTAGATTTAAACAGATCTGTGAATTTGCATGTTGTGAGTTCAGGACTGTGAACTATTTAAACCTGAAAGAAACCAGATTATACTTAGCATTATAATTTAGTTTTGGGAAATGTACTTAAATTTTCATCTCACTATAGCTAAGCCACACTTAAACTGAATGAAGTGCTGTCATCATATTATACTGCTACAGTGGTGGCTATAATGGGCAAAACGAGGTCCTTATGTACTAAATTACACACGTTTCCATTCCTGCATTAATATTCCATGTGCAATAAAATCTGAATTAACTACCCCACATGAAAAGAGGTAATTGTTACTGTTCTCTTTGATTATCCAACCCAAAATGAGAGAGAGAATTGTTTTTTTTTTATTGCTTTTTTGTGAGTAGACTGTGACATTTTGCCAAAAATGGAGTCTATGATACACATGAATACAAATATAGGTTGACATCAATAAGCTCTTTAGGAGAAGAGTGTGGATCTTCAGGATAGGGTTGAAGCTACCAATAAATGTTTAATCAATTTGCACAAACAGATGACTAAGACAGCCACCTAACTGACCACCTCACCGACCAAAACACCACTAAACAAACTGACCAAAGATGATGAAATGGAGGCATGCCATGCTTCTTCTGACATTCATGCCACCCAAGAGAAGTAGGGTCAGTCTGATCTGACTCAAATTATCTTTACACATTTGACAGGGGAAATATTCAAGGCATGTATAGACATGGGGGTACTGATTGTGTGTCATATCAAAAATTGAAAGAGAAACAGCTAGCTAGAGTTGGTGTATCCACTGAAGCAAGCAGTGAAATGTCATTAGTTAATGTATTTATTTGTATATTTATTTATTTATTGACATTTGTTTACCAGGAAAATCCCACTGGGACACAACAGCCCATTTTCAGAGAATGCTTGGAGAGAAAAGTTCCACTTAGGTTTATAGATTCAGAGGTGTGTACTAGGCTAACAACCATAAGGGCTTCTTTAAGCCTAACCATGTATGCCAAATATCTGACAAGTTCTGGTACCCTTGACAGGTGTAAGCAGGAGCTTGTGAGGTAAAATATTTACAAGCAGGAGTCTGGGAGATGAACCATTTACAGACTGCCTGTGTCAATTGGAGACATAGATACCAAGCCAAGGATGAATTTCCTGTTCCCCATACAAATGTCCAAGTTACACTTGACTTGAGTTAGGGAGGAACTCTGCTTCACATGGATGGGAAGCCTGTTCCAGAGAAGGGGTAGTTTCTGGGATACATACCTGTCTCTCTAGCAAGGCTTATTTATGTCAAAAGCAAGGTTTAAGCCTTTGTTCTGGGGATATACAGGACGTCCATCAGAGTGGGGTCTGACAATGCCTTGCCAGTCATAGACCCTCCCTCAACAGTCTATAGGAGACAGAATACAGAGATAGAGCCTTGAGGCTGTCTGCATAGGACATATTACTTATGCCCTGTATTCTTTTAGTGAGGACCCTTGGTGGAAATTCTAATTGTTGGATACACTTGGATAGTTACATACCAAATGGGGACATTGTACTCAATGATAGGTCTGATGAATGCTTAATACAGTAGAACAATGACTTCTTTGGACCGAGATGCCATACCTTTCTTTATAAGTTGTACAACATGAAATGATGGTTTTTCTCACTTCTGCAGACACATGATGGTCAAAGACTAGATTACTGTCTATGTGTGTCCTCAAATCTCTGACTACTGGGACAGCTCTTAGGGGTGTGTTGTCAATATGATAGTGTCCAGGAGTGGATGACTTCCTGAAGGATACTATTATGCATTTTGTGGCATTTAATTTTAGTCCATGGTTCTGGCACTATTTGTTTGTCTGTGTCAACCCTTCCTGGAGAACATTTGTATCAGTAGGCAATTCAGTGACAGTTCCTAATTTGCAACCATCTGCAAATTTAGTCAGCCAGATGCCGTTGACATTGACTTCAGAGAAGTAAATGCTAAAAAGGAGTGGTCCCAGGACTGATCCCTGAGGGACTCCACTTGTGACTGGCATCTTAGAGGTGGACTCCATGATTCTAAATTCCTGGGTCCTGTCTGTGAGCCATCTAGCTATCCACTGGGTGACATAAGGGTTTATACCTAACCTCTTAAGTTTGTCAACAATGCACATGGGGAATTGTGTCATATGCCTTTGCCAGGTCAGGGTAGACAGTGTGAACCATTCTGCTCTCATCTATTGCTTTGATGACCTTCTCAAAGAAGTCCACTAGGTTGAGTAGGCATGACCTGTCCTTGATGAAACAAAACTAGGTTGGGTCCAGTATCTGGAGGTTTCCTATGTCATTATTGATAATTTCCATGATAATTCTTTCCATGGCTTTGCATATGAGACTAGAGAAAAATCATCCAAACACAATACATAAGAAACAGCTGAAAATTATACATTTCAAAAAATAAACAATATTGTAAGGCATGGAGATAAACTAAAAATTTGTTACAAAGAGAACCATGAGAAAAAGTAAAGTAAAATGTACAGTCCATACAATACTGGAGAGCATCATTTGGCATGTAATTGAGCTAAACTCTTGACTTTTAGTTATTACTAAGGATGGAGAGAGATTAGGATAGATTAGTATAAATGGTGAGGAGATGGTAGGAAAAGGTTATGTAAACTAGTAGAGAGGGTAGGATAGCCAGGTGAAGATGAAGATGTGAAGATGGGCACAGAATCTGTTCAGATGGTATAATCTTTTAGATTATAATGCGACCTTCATCACAGCATTTAACATTCATTTTTATGAGATAAAAACAATAATTTTAAAGAATTGGCATTTAATCGAGGTTGAAGTACCTGTTATTAATAAATTTAAGGATGGTGTAAAAATGATAGCCAGGAGAGACAAGAATTTAAAAACTCTTCTTGAAATGTGTCAAATAACAAAAAAACACCAACTAAAAGGCATGAAAAAATGTGGAATGTGTAATTTATGCAAGCATATGTATGAGGGTAAATATGTTCAAATTAATGGTCAGAAATATATGTATGATAAACTAAGTTGTAATTTGAAAGTGCTGGTATATGTGGCAATGTGTAAGCACTGTCCAGCTTATTATATAGGGAAGACTACTAGAACCCTAAAAGAAAAAGTATATGAGCACCTATATGCCATTAGAAAGATGAATTTAACAAATGCACTTCCAAAACACATACAGGAGTATGGTGAACATAGATTTGCATTTTGTGGTATCCAATAGGTCCATGAGCAACTTAGCCTATGGATGCTACATTTAGAAAGAGCAGAATTAATTTGGCAACTAAAACTACATTCTTATGTATGGTCGGGTTTGAATGACTACTGTGCAATCAATAGTATACTTAGGCTAAAAACATTACTTAGGTGAGATAATTTGTAGGCTGGTTTTAATTATTGCTGACCTGTAGTAGTGATTTAATAAGTATATTTACATATATATATATATATATATATATATATATATATATATATATATATATATTTTTTTTTTTTTTTTTTTTTTCTTTAACAAGAAATATTTTAATTAATAATAATCAACTAGGTTGCCTTTAGATTATTTATTAATGAAGGAATTTAGTTAAAATATTTTATGTATGTGTGTTTTATATATATGTGCTTTATATTTAAAAAAAAATAATAATTTTATTATGACATCATTTCCTTTCTAGTGTAGGATGGGCTTATAAAATGCTCTTTAAGTTCAGTTGTGATTTAACACTGTTTTAGTCTGATGAAGTTTGTTATTTTACAAATGAAAAGTGTTTCACTATATTTCATTAAATAAGAGTTTTGCTTGCATTCTGGCTGTTTTTTTTTTTCTGAAACCTATAAGTGTAATAGAAATTCAAACCAGCTCATGTAAATGTTTAAGATCAATGACAGCAGTTTTTTTTCAAGCATACTCATTTTACCCACTAAGCTTTGTTTTCTCTCTGTTCATGATTTAAATTAAAGATACCATCAAAACTGATATTAAAACATATCTCCAGATATTTAATACAATACCCATTCTATTTGAATATCACAGACTGTTTTGTTTTATAGGCTTATATTTTAAATGAAGAATATTTGTCTTCTTAGAAATAAATTTGTACCATGACTACTTAGAAAAAAGTCAGTAAATCTGAAATAAGAGTGAATAAGTAACTCACACTTCATAGAGATAAATAAAATACCATCTGCATCTACAGAGAACTGATAATGCTCTTCACAATAGCTAGGTACTATTTTTAAAAAAAATATGTGCCACTGTGAAGGTCTGGCACACTGTATAATGGTGTACTAAATTACTATGGGTTTCATAACAGGAAGCACACAGTAAGACATTGTACACAGTCACACCCCTTTGAGTAGGTTCATAGGTATATACTATGCAAACAACCACTAGGGAATTTAAAAGCCAAGGTATGAAACCCAAATGTGACTCACAAATTTAATTTATATTTGATTTATAGGGTGTAGCCATAGTGCTCTGTGTAGAGTACATATTCATATGTTTATCCTCCCTGACCATATGTGTTTCAGCTGCATAGCTCCATCTGTTTTCCAAGTCATACCAGTGGGGTCATCTAGGTGGATGCCAATCACATAGAATCTAATGTTTTATTTATTTATTTTACATTTGTTTACTGGGGATGTCGACTAGACCAGTGGTCCTTTTTCAGTGGAGGCCCAGGGAAAAAGGCTCCATTAAAAAACACATTACAAACAATACAAGAAATTGATAACAATCAAGAATACATAGCTTTGATAAATATAGGTAGAAAATAGTTTATACATAAACAATAAAAATTGAGAGAGTAACAAAAAGTGGAAAAAAAGAAAGCTAACAAACTAGCATGAAATAGCTTGTGCCATCATAGAGAAACGATTGATCAGTAGGTCGGTATCATGGTTTTGATGGTAAATATTGAGATACGTGTATGGCTTATGAACAAGAATATGGCTGATTGTTGCTATGTTAGTGTTACTTGTTCTAAAGAGTGATAGCTAAGGTAATATTGAGGTGAAGTACAAGAAGGAGGGAACATGATGAAATGGTAGGAAGCTTGGCAAAAGGTAAATAAAGATAGGAGCAGTAGTGACCTTGAGATAGGCAGACAGAAACTGGAATTCCATGATAGAAGGGATAGTTTATTTATTTATTTTTATTTATTATTTATTACATTTTGTTGACTGGGAATGTCCGACTGGGCCAGAGGCCCATTTTCAGTGGAGGCCCGGGGAGAAAAGATCTACAGAAATATAAAATCAGGCAGTTTTTACATTCAAACATTGACAAAAAATACAAATGCATGACTACAATACTGAGAAAAAAAAACAATTACATTCAAAAACATCAGCAGAAAAATACAATGCATGTTTACAATATTAAGACAAGAACATTACATACATGAGTGAAAATAATTACAAATGTCGTGGCTGCAGTAAATAAAGATAGTTTTGATGTTAGAATTTAGTAAGGGAAGAGATATTTTGGTTGTAAGAACAAGGAAGGGCAGAATGATCAGCCTGGATGAGTGCAGGAGCAAAACCAGGTTTTGGTTAGGAGTTGCTTAAGCAGTAGTTTAAATTTGGATGTGTGCTATAATTTGATATTGTCTGAGGCATGGAATTCCAGGACTTAGATATTTGGTGGGAGAACAGAGAGTTACCATAACAATTAGTAGATTTAGTTACTTTGAGTAGCAGTTTGTTGGAGGATCTTAGTGGCCTGCCATTTGAGTAGGGCTGCACTAAGCTCTTGAGTGCTGGACACTTGTCTGGATGGTGGAAGATGGAATGAATGAAAGTTAACTGGTTGAGGGATAGGGGATTGGATAGTTCAATCCAGTTTAGTTTATGAAGTGCTGTGCAGTGATGTGATCTGTAAGGAAGGTCAGTAGCAAATCTTGAGATTTTGTTATAGCAGGACTCCAGTTTGTTTAAATCGGATTTTCTGAGATTTGTGCATATTGATGAGGCATACAGAAGGCTAGAGAGTAGATGAATCCTAGCTATGAAATGCCTACTTGCCTTGGTAAGGTATGGCTTGACTCTGTATAGTGAGCCTAGCCTAATGTGGACCTTTTTGAAAATTAGAGTGAGGTGTTTGTCAAATTTTAGGTTTTTGTCAATTGTGACTCCAAGGAGTTTGGTGTGCTGGACAGGTTTAAGTTTAGTTTTATTGACTGAGTAGGTGGTGAAGGGGGAGAGTTGTCAGAAACTTTGCTATTAGTTAAGAGCAAAAGCTTTGTTTTCTTTGGATTGAGTATGAATTGTTGTAATGTTGTTGGACTTGGCAGCACAGTGATCCCCTTAACTGATTGTCACTTAAAAAAAAAAAATATATATATATATATATATATATACATACTCATTTTCATGTTATGGTAGTTAAAGCCTTACAAGCAATGGAGTTCCCCATGGCTCATACAACCCTACTATGACAACCACACCTTGTCATAATCTACAAGTGAAACACTTCCAAGCTCATGTAAATGGGAGTTCACACAGCACCAGTCCCCTCGTCACCATATTATGGTAATGAAAACTGCTCTATTATCATATTGAATGAGAGAAACTATTTTATTAGTCCATCAACAAATGACAATATAGCAAAGAACAGCAGGAAAAAAAAAAACTTCTGCATCATTTTTCTCTGCTGTGCAGTGTTATGATATTCTACCTAACTGCAGACTACAGCATGTATTTGGCTGCAGAAGAGAACAGGGATGTACTGGAATGTTTGGCACACCATTGTGTACTATGCAGTCTTTTTTTACAATTCATGAAAAACCAAGTTGGTTTGTACACCACCATTAAGGACTGTGATCCATATCTATGAAGCCTGATCCTGACTTATACTACACTAAACAGTATGCAGAGTGCTTGCATGTGTCTGCACACTAGTTTAAGAATACCAGGGCCAAGTACTAATGATTTCAGGCCTACTTTTACAGAGGGCTGCAGTTCTGTAAGGATGGAAATGAGAAAGGAGAAAACAGCACAATACCACCGACTGTCTCTCTGGCTGTTAAAATCTCCAAAGAGGATCCAGTCTGCATGATACTCTGAGGCACAATTTACACCCTGAATGTACATTACTCTGAAGCACAATTTGCACCCTGAATGTACATTATCTGCACAGGTAGAAAGATCAACTTCTGTAGAACTCTCCAGAAAAGACAATTTGCTTATTCAGTAATGTCTTGCATCAAGGCTCACAGATATCATATTCTCAGTCATCATGACTCCCCTCTATGGATAGAGTCTGACTTTTGTAAAAGCATCACAGGCTTGTTACCATACATGAAGCCCACCTGATCCTGATAGACAAGAAAGGGTATAAAAACAGACGACTTTGTTGTGATGATAGAAACAGTTTATAGTTTCCTTTAAGCACTAAAACAGGTGTATAAGCCTTAAACAGCTAGGATCCCTTCAAATTTTCACCAGTAAGGTCAAGACTTTATAAATGTCCAGTATAATGTCATCAGTGCATAAAGATATGTTTGCTTTGAGCCTCTTGACACAGATTCTCTTTTTATCCTTAGTGATTAGGTCATAAAAGTATATCATCCACCTTTACAGCTGACAAATCCAGCCTAGCCAGAAATACATATTAACCTTGATATAGTAGAAAAAGCCAAAAGGATGAAATTAGAACTATTGAGCCTTTAAGTCAGAATGTAGCATGTGAAATTATTTTCTGAACTCTTAGTTATACATGCGTCTGAAAGGACTGCTGTTTCCAAATTAAGCAAATGAACAGCTTAAGGAATATGAGTAACCAAATGATGGGAGTTGTTTAAATATAGTTTGCAACAAGAGTTCTGAAATGTCTGTTAATTACAAAATAAAATTCAAATTAGATAACATAGTATTCTTCTTATTTTATATTTTTCCTTTCACTTCAAAGCCGAAACCTGGCATAGGGGTTATCATAACATAACAGACAAAAACAATTGTTCTAGCTGTACGTTCCAAAATTGAATATTAACTCTTTTAGTTCATTTTAAAGATCCACTGCCTCAAATTACTGCTCTCTGAAAAGTATGATGACAGATAGTATCCAAAATGAATGAATGAGAAAATGTATTTATAAAATATGAGGCACACAGTTATTATAGTAATTGCAAATTTATAAAATAAGGAATGACATATTTCTTGAGCTGTTAGATTCCTGTTGGCTATTGCTAATATTTTCTCAGAAACTGAGGGACATGATGACATGATAATTCCTCCTCAGTGATTGTAGTCCATGTTATTTAATTTGCTGTTTTTTAAACGTCACTACTGTTTTATTGAAATAATTGTTTATATAAAATCGCATGTATTTTTAGCTAACCCAAGTTGCTAACAAGAGAATTCAAGGCTCCTTACTCATTTGTAGTAGAAACTGATTCCTGCTGTAAAACACTGTATGAATAGTATTTCAAAAATAATACTGAATCCTAAATATGGATATTAATGAAATTGTTCTAACATGCCTTGGACTCTTAGAGCCTTATTCTCCAAATACCTTATTAAAGCAATATTTAAATATATTTAGACCCTTTGCAGTGGCTGAGTTACCTCGCTAAACTGCTTTTGTATAACTGGTAAAATATCAGTCTACTCTTACTAAATTATAACCTTCCTATCTTCCTGCACTGCAGTAAACCACATTGTCCATCCAAAAATGCTGAAGTATTTTCTTTTCCTTTATTTGCTATGACTACTCCTGAGAAGGACTAATATAACTACACCTGTTTCACCTTCGGATTTGTCTGTTATCCTTCCATTAACATGCACTATTTCAGATTCTGACTCAGCCATTAAAAGCACTTTAAGCCTGTTACAGCCTGATACTGGCAAAATGTCTGTGTCTTAGTTATCCTGCCTTAGAGAATGGGTTTACTGTACATCAGTACCCTGATTGGAGAACAAGCGTTCTCCAGCAGGGTAATAATATACAAGTAATGCCCGCTGAAGAGAACAAGTCCACTGTTTCACAGCAGCTTATCAAGTCACCTTGGAGCTCGGACTGAGAAAACGAAACAGCCACCATTATTTTATGCTTGCTAAATAGCGGTTTTGATGTTTAGTGAGTGTAAAATGTGAAAAAAGAAAGAATACAACAAAAAAGGTATGTGTGTGTTTGTCTGTGTGTCAGTGTATGCATGCGTCAGTGAAAGTGAAAGCAAGTGAGCCATTATTTTACATTCGCTAAGCAGCTCTTTTGCTGTTTAGTAAGTGCAAAAGAAAAAAGAAAAAAATAAAGCCTATGTGAGAGACTGTATGCATGTATGAGAGTGAGAGAGAGAACGATCAATTGAGTGCGTGTTTCTGTCTGCATGTGTGAATGAATGCCTGCATGAAAGCAAAGAGACTATGTGTGTTTTTGTGTATATGTGTGTGTGTGTGCATGCATGCATGTATGTGTTTGTGTGTGTGTGTGTGTGTGTGTGTGTGTGTGTGTGTGTGTGTGTGTGTGTATGTGTATGTGTATATATGCATATACACATTGAATGCTTGCATAATATACATATATATATATATATATATATATATATATATATATATATATATATATATATGTGTGTGTGTGTGTGTGTGTTTGTAAATTTTTTAAATCAAAAATATAAAAAAAGCACAAACTTATAATAAAACTGATACCAGTCAGAAAATTGCTGATTGGTCCCTTATTTCCCATAAAGTACCTACCTTGTTGAGTATTATTGCTTGCTTAACTCATTACAGCCGAGTGTGGCTTTTCCTGCTGGTACCTTCTATTGACACCTCTAGGCATCAAATATAACTTGTTCATATTTGTATTAATAATTTAAAAACTATGATACATACTAGGTATCAGAAAATTTCATCTTAAAGCATACATGATTACAAACATAATTGTATACATATTTGGCATCTGCCTTATGCAGCTAAAGAGAGATTGATTATTAGCTTTATACTGTTTATTTGTGTTGTAATAATTTTCATATTTCTTTAAAATATCTCAACATTCAGGTAACACAGACAGAACTACATAGCCTCATATGAAAGCTCTCAGCTGTATGAAGAAAATCCTGCTGGCAGTATATGCCTTGCTTGACTGGTTACTAAGATATCATAAGCTGTTTATACAACATTACAGAGTTAATATTCACTGCCTTTATTTTGGCTCATAAAATACCATTTAAAGCACTGAAATGCATGAATGTCATTAACATAAATATTAATTTATCCTGAAAGGTTTGCCATTTATAGTTTTCTAGTAACACAATGTTCCAGAGATAAGAATATTTGCTTGAACTATAAGTGGATAACTTCATTTTTTAAGGGCTCAAGCCTTACCCTCTAGGAGTTAAAGGTACACACTCAAAAGAGCCGTATTGGGGGGAATGAGTTAACTGAGTTCCCAGACCTGCATACTATCAAAATCGTGCATTTCTCACACTTGATGAGGATCAGATCTTGAAATGATTTTCCGCTAACCTGATCAAAATTCATACTCAGATGGATATCAAAATGATGTGATGCCATACCTTTTATTCCAGATATATAGGTGGTAAATAGAAAATATACAGTCAAACCAGTATGGAACTTCTGCCTATAATGATTACCAAAGCTTCAAATTCTACAGCCTCAGCAACAATTTCAGATATGGGCTACAATTGAACCATGCAGATGTATACTAAAATCCAGTAAAAGATCTTTACTAGGGAAATACTGAGAGATTGGAGAATGGTATTAGTGAAAATGTCTTATAAATATTGTATCACAGACTTACGCAATCAGAATAGACCATGCAATGTGCAACAGCTTTTAATAGAAGGTGTCTTGTAATGTTCTTGCACTTTATGTTGCTTAAGATCTATTGTAAACTAACATGGTATTTGTATAATAATTAGGATGATTAATTGATCGGTGAAGTCAATCAAGACCTTCTTTGGCCAAAAACTGCTAGATTGTTAATACCTTATTGGGAAGGTCATTATCCTACCAATATTCAGGTCAAGCTGGTGGGCATCACTTACCAGACTCAATCCATTTATCATACTTAAGACACAATTAGCTTACAGAAGAATCATTACTGAATTCCTTACAAGGAGACATTACTGACTGTAATTTTAAATTCTAAAAAGAACTGGAGAGTATAAAATAAACTGGTCTGAGATCTGGAATATCTCAATATTTATTTTATTTTATTTTACAGAATTGAAGACTTGAGCCTTTAAAAAAGTTATCACCTTATAGTTCAAGCAAATATTCATATCTCTGGAACATTAAGTGTTTTAGAAAATTGCAATAATAATAAATGAAATAAAAAATGAAAAAGAAAGAAAGAAGTACCTGACACTGAAACAGAAATCAAAGCAAAAAACAAACAACTGACCAGAAAGCCAAAGACCACAGCAAATGAATCCAACAATGGTAGAAACCATTCCAGTTCCCATTTGTTGCAGAAACAATCCTTCATTGTTAAACCCACTGCAATTCACAGTTAAGTGCTTTCGTCTAAACATAGACTTCTTCAGAACCAAGAAAATTCCTCTAAACAGTGAGCTTAAAAGCTCAAAGAAGTGAAACCATACCCCAGGAACCGTCAATCAACAAGCAGGCTGAACAAAGCCCAGGAAAGTTCTTAAAAGTGTACCCACACCATTAATCCAAGTAAAAATGGCAAAAAACAAATCTAGCATGTCCAAATATAACAGAAAGCCATAACAGTCGTAAAATTTTGCTCAAACAATGTTGTCTTTTCTTTTATGTTCACTAGCAATGGAAATATAGATATTCAATCCAGGTGGATTTGTTGTGTCTAATGCCACCTGCCAATACTTCTCACCATATAGAAGTCATTTTTCCCAATCACCAACAAAGACATCTGCTTCCACCTGATCAAGCCCTAAAAAAAGTAAACTTCTTGTAAATGGAGCATGTACAAGCATGCCTAGTTAAAGCACTCTTCATGTCCCTTTTGGGTATACTATAATAGTGTTGGTATATCCTTTTGTTGAGTGCATTTCTAGTCTTAAACATATAGTAGGCAGGGCATGACATGCATATTGCCAAGTTGACGAACCTCTCTGATCAGCAATTGAACTTACCACAGATGTTCATACTCCTAATTTTTTTCTACTATGTCACCTTCACAGATGGTTTCAATATAAGTGCAGTGATGGCAATATCCACATTTTGTCATAGTCCAATGGTCACATTGTCTGGAAACATTCAGTTTCTGTAATAACTGTTTTGTGTTAGGCTTGCTCTTAAAGGTGATGAAGAGAAATCAGGAAGATTTTGTTTGAGTCCCTCATCACAATGTAAGATGGCCCAATTTTTTGCACCACTTTTTGGACATCTTTAGTGTTTGTGACTTTCGTCTTTTCCCGGTTAGGGGTCGCCACAGCGGAACTCTGGTCCGCTAATGATTGGCAGTAGAGTTTTACATGCTGGCTTGCTGGGCCTAATGCACAACCTTCAATGAAGGAATGCCCATTCACGCATGTCATCACACAGAAGATGCTCTAACTGAGAATCGAACAGGCAACGTCTAACTGTGAGGCGACAACGCTACTGCAGCACCACCACCACAGTACCAGTTTTGGACATCTTTAGAGTCCAGTGAGTAATATAAACCCATATTGACGTGGCCAAAATGATCCTTACTTTCGTTCATCTTGTCTATTGACTTAATATTATCAAAGCCAAACCTAATAATAGGTGAGTGCCTATTGTCTCTGTCTACCCACACATCCTTCTGAAGGCTATCAAGAAGAGTCTCAGGATACCCTCTTTCAAAGAACATAGATTTAAGGGTGTCAAACTGTGTTAAACAGTTGTTATCGTCAGATGTCAGGTGAGAAATTCTGATAAGTTGGCTTTTCATAATCCCCTTATTTTGATAGAAAGGGTGACAGCTGGTGTATGTCAAAAAAGAATTACAGAATGTGTGCTTCCTGAATATATATGTGTCCATACCACCTTACTGGTCTTTCTTGATTCTGATGTCCAAGTAGTGGATCTGAGCTGGGTCAACGTGGTGGGTACATTTTAAAAAAAGTGTTACTAGACTGCAATTTATCCATAAAAGTATCCAGTTTTGTCTTTGTACATGACCAAAGGATCAGTAAATCATCCAAATAGCGAAAATACCCCACACATTTTTTGAAAAAAGGGAGCTTGAACAAAGTCATAAGTTCCCATCTCAGCAGGACGATGTTTGCAAAGGTGGTGGTGCATAGGATCTCCATAACTATGCCTTTCTTCTGTTTGTAAAATTCCCCATCAAAGGTCAAAAAATTGTTGTTTAATACAACCTCCATGAAGTCACGAATTAGTGTGATGTCTGAAAGTGTAAGAGAACTGTATTTTGTCACCATTTTCCCAAACCATAACAGACCTTCCTCATAGGGAATCACAGTGTATAAACTCTGGATGTCAAAAGTCACAAGAAGACATTCACTCCACTGTCCAATTTTCTGAAGTTTATCTAAAAGATCCCAGGAATCATGGACAATATAAGGAAAACCTTGAACAAGGTGTTCCAAGTGTTTCTACTTGTAGTCTATGAACTTAGCCATTGGCTCCATGACTGAACGTCCGTCAGCAGCAGCAGGATGTAAGGGTGGATCCAACACATTTGAGTGAATTTTTGGGATGCCGAAAATCTATTAAATTGTGGGGTTTTGCACTAAAAGATAATCATACAGGATTTGCGATATAGTATCAAATAACAATAGTTCATCCAAGAACACTTTGATTGTCCTGTAAGATATACTGAGCAAATTGATAGATACCTTATAACACACCTCCTCATCATTCAACAATCTATAAATTTGAATTTTGTAGTCCAGCCAGTCCATAATAATTAATTCCCCTCCCTTATCAGGTTTCATGCCTCTGAGATACAGTTTAGAATATCCCTGTCAACCTTGAAAAGATTATAAAATTTCTTCCTGTTCTTTCCATTGAATAGTTCTCTAATTTCTTTCTCACAAGACTTTTCAAAAATTTGTATGACAGATTGCAGTGGGGGTTTAGCCAAACTCCTCCTCCTAAACTCGTTCAAAGAGGAATTAGATTCACCAAGCAGTATATGAAAGCTGAGTTTACATGTATAAAGTTATAAATCAAGTACTGTATCCTCCATGCTGGCCTGATATGCTTGTATAAAATTAAATCCTTTAAGGAAAAGGTTGTGATGTTCATGCCCTATGTTTCAGTCAGAAAAATTGTCAATATTGAAACTAAAGAAAGAAATAATATTCACCCATACCTGTACATGGCTGTGAAGGAAAAAAGCTGTTGTTGATGTTTATCATTTTTTCTACCTTGATCTCGTCAGGTATAAATGTTCCTGTCCTTGTACAGGTCAGTGTTCCCAGTTGGCCATCCTGTCTAACCTTCTTAGGCATATCTCTGACTTCACTGTGATGTAGTTCGTCTCAGTCAACAAGGTCCTCCTTATAGCTTACCCAATTATTCGACTTGGCTCAACCAGTATAGGGTGGCTTTGGTTCCACGGTTCTATTATAATATTCAGTGTTGTCTCTGTGCAGCTTTTTTTCTTTCCTTTTCTTAATATGCACCAGTTTATCAACCTGCTGAAACAGTAGGTTAAAATTAGATTTGCATTTATGAAAGTCAAGATCTGCTTTAATAGACTCTAATAATTTTGCAATTTCCTCTTTATATTGTACCATACATCGCTCGTTTTCTTTAATTAATAATTTGGTAAGTTCTAGACCTGTACGATCAAGAAGTTCCACTAGCTTGAGGTGAAAAGGTAAATTTTCTTCAACCCCTTGTGGGTATTTCCATACCCAAAGTCCTTTAGGGACATGCATCTTTAAACTTTCATTCAAGAAATAATTGTCCAACTACAGAGACTTAAGCTTGTCCAATGATTTATCTAAAGCCAGAATTTGTTTTTGTAAGCTAAGATAATGGCCACTAGTAGATTGTATGTGCTCACATGTTTTTTGTACGTCTACTTTATCTAGCTCTTTAAACACTTGAGATGGGGAAGAAAAAATGCTTGCATCACATGCTGCTGTGTATAATGCTATTAATTCACTGCTTAAGCTGGTCACACTAACCCTTGAATATTGTCTTCCACATTATTACCAGCCACATTAGTAACATTACCATGCTTAAATTGAGACAAGGCCTGTGTTAACTGTTGAATAAGCAAAATCAAATTACCCACAGGTTCAGATGTGCTGAAAGTGGGGGCACCATGAAACAGTTCCTGTGAGTCAAAGGCTGGCATACCAGAGAATCCTCAGAACAAAGCCAATAATCCACAAAAACAAAGAAGTACCTAAAACTGGAACAGAAATCCAAGCAAAAACAAACAACTGACCAGGAAGCCAAAGACCACAGTGAATTAATCCAACAATAGTAGAAACTACTCCAGATCTTAGTTGTTGTAGAAAGAAACAACCCTTTATTGGTAAAACCACTGCAATTCACAGTTTAGCACTTTCTTCTAAGCATAGTTGTTCAGAACCATGAAAACTCCTCTAAACTCTGAATTTAAAAGTTCAGAGAAGTAAAACCACACTCCCAGGAACTGTCAAGCAACAGGCTGGGAATGTTTTAAAGTGTACACACACCAAACAAACACTTAGGCCTTCTAGGGCAGTAGCAATGCAGTAAAATATCTCTTCTTCCAGTCCAATACATATTGCAAATTCATAAATTAACCATAGTGAAATACTCTAAGGTCCATAGTGCAATACTCTAATGTTCACAGTGCAATACTCAAACTTCTCTTTCTGTGCAAGGATCAATGCAATGTCTTAATCAAGCACCTGTGCAATACCAAAGTCTTATGCAAGTAAGTGTTCACAGAGAAAAGTGTTAAAATGTGTTTTTAATTATGCACAGTATTAGTCTGTCTACCTGCATGCCCGTGATGTTATAGCTAGATGTTATATGTGTAAATGTCTGTGAAAATAGTCTATATGTTGTCTGCACATTGAGTCCGGAGACACGGAATTTCATTCAGTTTTTGCACTTCTGTGATTTTTGAATACCAATAAAGTTTACTTTGACTTTTGACTTTGACTCTGACCATTAAACCAAGTAAAAATGGCTAAAAACAAATCTAAAATGTACAAATACTACAGAAAGCCATAGCAGTTGCAAAAGTTTGCTCAAACTATGTTGGCTTTTCTTTTAAGTTCACTAGCAGTGGAAATACAGACATTCAATCCAGGTGAATTTGCTGCATCTAAAGCCAGCTGGCAATACATCTCTTGGTGTAGAAGTCTGTTTTCCCATTCACTACAAAGGCACCTGCTTCCACCTGTTCAAGCCCCCAAAATGAACTTCTTATAACTGGAGTATGTACAATTATGCCTAGTTAAAGCACTCTTCATGTCCCTTTTGGATATACTATAATAGTGCTGGTATATCCTTTTGTTGAGTGCATTTTTAGTCTTACCAGTATAGAAGGCAGGGCATGATATACATTTCCACAAGTAGACTAACCTCTCTAATTGGCAATTAAACATCACAGATGTTCATACTCCTAATTTTTTCTATTATGTCACCTTCATAGCTGGTTTCAGTGTACTGATGGCAATATCCACAGTTTGTCATAGTCCAACAGTCACTTTATCTGGAAACAATCAGTTTCTCCAATTACCATTTCATGTTAGGCTTGTTCTTAAAGGTGAATGATGGGAACTCATGAAGAATTTGTTTGTGTCCCTCATCACAATGTAAGATGGCCCAATTTCTTTGCACCACTTTTTGGATGTCTTTAGAGTCCATTGAGTAATGTAAAACCATATTGGTGTGGCCAAAAGTATCCTTACTTTCATTTGTCTTGATGATGATTACTTAAGAGATGAAAAAACCTTTAAGAGAATTAATCTTGTAGGCTTATCTAACCTGCGGTGGTGGTGCTGCGGTAGCATTGTCGCCTCACAGTTAGACGTTGCCCGTTCGATTCTCAGTTTGAGCGTCTTCTGTGTAGCGACATGCGTGAATGGGCGTTCCTTTGTTGAAGGTTGTGCGTTAGGCCCGGCAAGCCAGTACTTAAAAATATACTGCCAATCATTTGCGGACCGGAGTTCCGCTGTGGCGACCCCTAACCAGGAAAAGCCGAAAGACACAAACAAACAAACAAATCTTTTAGACATATCTAATATTATATGTAGAGTGAATATGTGCTTTTATGATTTACAGTTGAATGATATTTCTGTTGAACTCTTCACTTATTTTAGTGTGGCATATTCTTTTTTTATAAAATAACATTTTATTGATTTGTGCATCAAGCATTCACAATAGACATAAGTTTACATAATGCTAGACATATTGCTAAATGTAATAGGTTTACAAATATTATGAAAAACAAATTCTCTTCAGTACAGACTAATTACCAACTATGTACATTATATACAATAATGCTGCTAAGTTAAATCTGAGAGATTGAGGGATAAACAAATAAGCCATTCACCATATATAATTCTGGGCTCTAAGCATGAAAAAAAAATAAAGATATATACTGTTCATTTGTTAATTCCATGTCGATGTCACAAAAAAGGTCCATATACAGTAGTCAGTTTCCAGTAGCTAGAATTTGTCTGATGTAGATTTAAACTGTTATCAAATAAGTAGAATCTTTTTGAAAAGTAAATTCCATAATTTCTGGTAGTAGATACGTTTCTTAGGATTAATTATAATTTTTTTTTTTAGATAATATGTAGGTTGTAGCCATAGCCCGGAAACCCCTCCAGGATAGCTTGGTTCGATCTAACCAGTTTTTAATTATGTATAATTTAATAAGTGAGCATATAGTGACTAAAGTATGCATTTGTAGCTTGATGAGTTTTATATCTGTGATATGAAGAATTGCTAGTTCCTAACATAGAGTTGATTTGTGATACTCCATCTTTTCTAGTCATACCTTAAGCGAGTCCCATAGGTTCCGTGAGTACTTACAAAACCATAGAACATGCAGGAGATCGGCCTGTGGGTAAGGACATCATTTACATGCCAGATAAATTTTGAGGTTACATTTATTTGGAATCATAGGTGCGTAATACACATTGTTATTAATCATCAATTGTGTACCTATTAATTTTTTAAAAGGAGAATAGTTGATGGTGAAATTGATAGCTCCAAGTTTCTGCACTTTTAAAAATATATTTTCCCTATTATCCTAGTAGTTAGAGAAAAGTAATGTGTCCTCGTAAATGAAGGATCTAACAAGTTTGTGTGCATTTGAGATTGTTTTCTTTTTGCTTGCAAGGGATTCAAAAATTTCCGAGAGCCTCATCAGATCTTTCTCATTAACAAATGATTCCACAATTATTGCTGGAAACATCTCTCTAATCTGTCTTAAGATAATGATATATATTTTTTTAACATTTAAAACTTCTCATAGGTCTTGTAATGTTTTATCTCGATGTTTGTATATGTCCCAAACTGTGCAGTCCTTGATTAATGGGTATTCCAGTAGATTTAACATCTTATTATTTAGTTTGATATTTGGATTCAAATGGAGTGGTTGAAGAAGGGGTAAGACCTTGTCAAGTTTTAAGGTTTTCAACCATTCCTGAAAGTTCTTTACACTGGCTATTAAGTTATCATTTAGACTAAGGTTCCTAATATTATTTGGAGTAATGAAAGGTATGGCTTTAGGGTTGACTTTACAGTAAAGTATATGTTGGTGCCAGATTTTTACCCACAATGGTGATCAATGTTCACTATGTTTTGAAAAGTTAGATATTCATGTAGGTCTGAGTACATTTGTAATTTTATAGTAAAGCAGTAGATCTGGAAGGTCTAGACTCCCTTTTTCCTTGGGGCACATTCATTTTGAATATTTAATTCGAACTGATTTAGGATACCATATGAATCTGGTGAGATCCATATTCATTTCATGAAAAAAGTGGTTTGGTATCCTCATCAGTGTAGCATTAAAGTGATATAACAATTTTGGCAAGACATTAATTTTAATGAGTGCCACTTTTGATGTGATAGATCGTTTTAGTAATTTCCATCTGTCAAGATCTTGCGTGATGCCATTCCAGGTTTTAAGTACATTATTTTGAAGCATAGATAAATGGTTATGTTCATAGTTTATCCCAAGATATTTAATGGAATAAATTGTTTTGAAAGGGGATTCTATAACTATGCCTTCTTTATGGTTTGAGGGATTGATGGGGAATATATGCAATTTTTTCTAATTGATTTGATAATTAGAGATTTGTGCATATTTATTTATTGATGTCATAATTTTCCCAAGATCTGTAGTAGGGCATTCAAAGTAAATAATTAAGTCATCCGCAAATGCGAATAGAGTTATTTTGGAGTTAAATATTTTTGGGATTGAGTGGAAGTTTCTCTCTGATATGTAAAGGAAGAAGGGTTCAATGTAAAGGTTAAATAAAAGTGGAGAGAGTGGGCATCCCTGTCTTCTTCAATTGGTTATTTTAATTGGACTTGACAGAGTTCTGTTTACATATAAATATGTATGTGAATGGTTATATAAGGTTTCTATAAGGTTTATGAAATGTTTTGGAATATCAAAACAATATAGGGTTGTAAATACAAATTCCAACTTACCCTGTCAAATGCTTTGCACGCATCTGGGACTAACGTATACCCAGGACGTTTCTCTTTCTTAGTCAGTTGGATCATAGAGTCTGAGGTTAGTGTATTATCCCATGTGTGCTATTAGCCATGAATCCAGATTGTTCTTGAGAGATGATAGAGGGCATGACCATCTTTAATCTTTCTGCAAGTAGGGAGGCTAGGATTTTGACATCTACATTCATCAGGGCAATAGGTCTATAGTTATGGGGATTGGCTCTGTCAATTTTACTTTTTGGAATCAATATTGTTTTGGAACTATTTAAGTGGGGATCATTTATCCCATTTGTTCTAATGTAGTTAAATACCCTTAAGAATATATAGGACATCTTCAGATTAAATGTCTTATAGAATTCTGCTGCAAATCCATCAAGGCCTGGTGCTTTGCCTGACTTTAAGTTATTAATTACCTCAATTATTTGTTGTTGTTTAAATGGGTCTGATAGAATATTTGCTTGGGTGGTTGTAATTTTGGGGAATTCAAGATTTTTTAAAAAGTTATTTGCTTCTAAGTTAGAGGTTTGCTAAGTGTTCATATCATAGATTTCCGCATAAATTTCTTTAAATATTTCTATAATTTGTTTATCCATTTTGAATGTTTTATCCTGATATTGTAAAAGAGTTATTCTAGAAGATTCTTGCTTATTATCTATTATTCTTGCAAGCGTTCTAGATGGGACTTGTGCCCCTTCATAATATTTGGCTATATATTTTAATTCTTGTATTGAGTAATTTTGTTGGTGCAAGTCAAACAAGTCTTTTTTGTAATTTGCTTATTTGCTTTTTAAAGTCATGATCTTGGGTTATTTGTAATTTCCTTTCCAGGTCTTTAAGTTCCTTAATTAGTTGGGTCACTTTTTATTTCCTCATTTTCTGAAAGTAAGATGCCTTTTGAATCAGGAACCCTCTGATTACTGCTTTACATGCCACCCATTGAGTATCAGGGGGATATCAGTATTGTTTAGGTTAGTATTGAGCTCTACTAGGATGTCAGAGATGTTTTTAATAGCCTCAGATTTAAGAAGAATATTATTATTTAGGGACCAATTGCAACTTTGGTGTCTGGATATAGGGAATGAGTCTGTCCATTTAATGTCTATCATAATTTTGAAGTGGTCTGATAAATATCTAAGTTCACTAGAGTATCTTAGTTTCCCTCACAAATTCCTCAGAGATTAAAAAAAAAGTCTAGTCTGGCCCATGAGTTATGGCATTTAAAGTAGTAGGTATAATACGTGTCTTTCTGTGAGTTTTCTCCAAAGGAGATAGGGTCCAGTAGGAATAAGTCTGATATCAGGTCTGTTAAGGCTAGAGATGATTGGTGGTTGTGCTTGTTTGATTTATTTGAGCAATCAATGTGAGGATTTGTCACTGTGTTCCAGTCCCCCCCATTATGAAATAATAATCTGCAAATTTGCTTACTAGGTTGTGAATTTCAGAGATAAAGTTTTGTTGTTTCGAGCAATGGCCATATATGTTAAGAAATAAGACTGGATTTGATAGTTTGAGATTTAATGTTGTGAAGTAACACCATCTGCCATTTATATCAGACTTAAAGTCAATTATAGGGTGTGGGAATGATTTATTGACTATGATGGCAACTCCTTTGGAGTTTGAGCTACCTCCAGTGGCAATGATGGCTTTGACCCACTTTCTATCTGTGTCCTCCTTCCAGTCATCTTTTAGTAAATGGGTTTCTTGCAAGAAAAAGATATTAGCTTTTGATTGAAATATTAAATGCATTGTTAGTTTCCTCTTTTTCTTATCTTGCAAGCCCCTCACATTCCACAATTTAACTGCCCACATTTGACTTATTTTCATGGGGTCTGGGCACCAAGGTTTTTGTCTCTGGGTCTATAGTTGGGATATGCATTCTATTCTTGTTTTTATATTTATGTTATGTGGCATATCAATCTTCCTTATTAGAATAACCTATATTTTTGATCTGATGCCATAGATATAACCAGCTTCTCATTGTAATCTTGACTATCATTTCATTTTTTGTCATGAAGGGTTTTGATAATGAAATTACCAGATTTTCCCTCTTCTATTATTTTCCAAATTATAGTCTAACTTACCAACATATAACCCTTCCTGGACTAAACGTGTGCCTATCCACTTAACTCCCATTTACAGAAGGGTTTGGAAGTAAAAGGCCATAGGATAGAGTAATCTTGAGATTCTGTTAGTTAAAGTAGAAATAAAACCTTTAAAGTTTAAGTTTGTCCGAACAAACTTCCCAACCTGTCTAAAACTATAATACATCAGTATATCTATTCTAAGATACATCACCCCGTACCCTACTCAAGATCCACTCATCTCCTGTTTGAATATGTTGCCAGAATAGAACAGAGTATGTTTACTTCACATTAACTCATGGAAATAATAGCTGCAGTAGTTAGAGTTTAATAACTGATATTATCCAAGTTTAGTTATCTGTATTTCCTGGAATGGAGAATAAATGTCAGGATATATAATAGATAAGATCTACTAGTTTATCAAAAATTACATTCTGAAATATACACCACCACGTATCACCAATAAGTGCACCAGCCTCTTCTTCTTAAAATAAAATTGGATTTATTCAAAACACATGAGCCATACAAACATAAAAAAACTTCTGTTGATAAAACAATGTAGTGTTAAGTGCTTTCACCCACTCAATGTGGGCTTCCTCAGAACACTAAAACCCTCAACAACCATTCCTTTTGTTTAAATTTTGGTGCCACAAATCTCTCTGTCAAACTTTTAAAGTCATATACACAAGTTGTAACCATGTACCTAAATCTAAAACTATGAAACTATGTATCCACTTAAACAGCTTGTTTAGACTGAAAATACATTGCCCCATTCGAATCGTATATATTACCTAATATGGGGTGTAAAATACACTCATAAGAAACAACCGACAATATTATTTAATATATATAAATGCAAATTGTAAAGACATAATAGTCACTGTTGCAAAACTACATTCTAAATATAAACCTTTTATAAACTGATTCGATACTCTCATGAAAGGAATATTCAATAAGCAGATTAAGAATAAACAGTTTCTAACTGCCAAACAAAAATGAGACATTTCAAGTTACTAGATAGGAAATTACTGTATCTCTAAAATGGTCTTACAGGAAATATAATCATTAAGACCAGGTGGATTTGTGGCATCTAAAACTAATTGCCACCATGTTTCCCTGAACGCCAGTAAAGTTTTGTAGTCACATCCCCTAGGATCTGTATGTATAATTTCTAGTATGGCAAATCTAAATTGGTGAGTATCTCCCATCTTTTCAATATGCCTGTGCAGTGCATTTTTAGTGTCTCTCTTTCTTATGCAATAAATATGATCATATATTCGTTGTCTAAAACTTCTTTCGGTTTTACCTATGTAAAAACCGGAACATGTAATACACTTTGCCATATATATAATCATTTTTGTTTTACAATTGCCATACCTATGAGATCCATAGTGTCAGGGAGAGGGTGGTAACTGAACCTATCACTATATATATATTTGGAAGAAGTTTTGATTCCATATTTTAAGTCCATAGTTATATTCAATCATGGATGATTTATTGTGCAAGTTCTATGAGTGCTGTCAGTCATAATCAGTCATTAATTTTATTTCCATGACCCTTGACATTAGTTCATTGTTAACAGTTATTCCAAATGAGTATGGAGTTGATGCAATTCATAACTTTCTTTGCACTAATCATGAAATGACTGGGAGATATAGAAACTATATGTGAGTTAGTTGAGATTGTGTTGACTAGTAATTTTTTTTACATTTGAAAATGAAATTTACTATCAGATATCTGGTGTGGCAATGGGTACTTCTGTCACCAACACCTACACTAATCCAGCCCTTAATCAATTGGGGGGGGGGGCTGAATTTACTTTGAAAATAGGATTGTATTTTGATATTTTATTTTAGTTATTCATTTATACGTATTCGAGATCATTTTCTTTTTGTATAAGAGCAACTTTTGAATTTGTTGGGCTACTTTGACATCTTGCTCATTTACAATAATATCCTTAGTTATTTTGTTAACTAAGTATAAGATTTGTTTTATTATCACATTCTATTTATTACTTGAATTAAGAGTGTTCTTGATATTATCTATTGATCGGTTTTGTAACTGGTAGAGGTCTCATACTGTATGATTTTTTATGAATGGATATTTATCTAAGTTTAACATAGAGTTTGTTAGTTTTATATTAGGATTGTTGTGCATTGGTTGTAGAAGAATAATAATATATTTTAGCTTTAATGATATTGACAGTTTCTTGAAAATTTCACACTTATTAATTAAAAACTGGGTGAATTTATAATGTCTTAAGGGTTTCTTGATTTAGGGAGGGAATCACTTTCGGGTTAATTTTAGATGAAATAATATTTTGGTAAAATAATTTAATCCAGAATGGGTACCATTCATTACCCAATGGATTGTAGTTAGCTATTTGAATAATGCATCTAATATTAATAATTTCATGATAGAGTTGGAAGTCTGGAAGGCTTAAACCTCCTTTTTCTTTTCGGAGTATTAGTTTGCTGTAACTAATTCTTGTACTCTTTGGATTCCATATGAATTTTGCTAGTCGAACTTTAATTATATTAAAGAAGGTAGCTGGAATTTTCATGAAAGTGGCATTCATTTGGTATAAAATTTTAGGGAGTTTGTTCATTTTGACAACTGAGGCCTTCAATAAAGTAGAAAGTTTGCTAATGTTGCAGACTATATTAGTCCAAGTTTTAAATCATATCTGATTGTGTATGACTAAAGATTATGCCTAAATATTACAAAGTATATTCCACTTTTATATTAGTCTCCGGAAAATAAAATTCCTTATGTCCTAGGGGGTTTAGTGGATAGATAATTGACTTATTAAGATTAATTGCGTAGTTAAATACTTGGGAGAAGTTGTCTATGGAAATTAAGATTTTACCAAGATCAGTATTAGGGTATTGAAAGAAAATATTTAGGTCATCCGCAAAGGCTGTGTATTTTATTTGAGTTTTTGATACTGAAGTAAGGTGATGGAATGTTATTTGACTAATTTGACTTCTATATAGAAGTTTAACAGGTTTGTGACATTCCTGTCTGGTGCCATTAACAATCTTTATCGGGTTAAATGTTTTCTTATTAATATAAAGTGTTGTACTTGCCTTACTATATAGCGTTTTGATCATTATGTATTCTTGTGGGAATCCAAATTGTCAAACTATAAAAAGGAGTGATTTTTGATTGACTCTGTCAAAGGCTTTTGTTGCATCCACTGATAAAGCATATTTAGGGGATTTGTCCACAGCGCACAGGTGGGTTAGTGCATCAGTGGTTAGCATATTATCCCATACTTGTCTCTAACTCACAAAGGCTAGTTGCTCAGGTAAAATTATATGTGGAGCAATTTTCTATATTCTGTATGCTAGAATTGTTGAAAGTATCTTCAAATCTATATTTATCAGAGCAATGGGTCTGTAGTTGTTCGGATTTTTGGAGTCAGTGTTTGGTTTTGGGATAAATATGGTCTTGAAATTGTTAATATATAGGTTTGATATCCCAAATTCTATTACATGGTTGTATATTTTTAAAAGTATTGGTGCTAATTGTTGTTTGAAATATTTATAGTACTCTGCTACATACCCATCAGGACCGGAAGCGTTCCCTAGTTTTAGCTTTTCAATAGCCTTTTTTACTTCCTCTACTATTAATGGACTTTTTAGGTTGTTAGATTGAGTATCATTAATCTGAGGGCATTCTAATTTGTCTGCAAAATTTTGGAAAAGGCCACCATGGATATGATCTTGTGGACTATAGATGTTTTGAAATATTTCTTCAAAAACCTGTATTATTTCACTATCTGAGTTAAGAGTTTTATCTTCATATTTTATTTCTTGTATTTTACACGGGGGGCTTCTGACATTAATAAGTCTTGCTAGCATTTTGGAGGGGGGCTGCACCCATTCCACATATTTATATAACTTTCTTAGTTCTATGAATGTATATTGTTGCATTAGAATCTCATTTAGTTGTTTTCGTAAGCTTGCCATTTGTTTCTCAAGGGTAGGTGAGTAATTTTTTTGTAGTTCGAGTTTGATTATTTTTAGTTTACCCTCAATGTTACTAACTTTTTCTCTATTTTTTTTTTTTTTTTTTTATAGAATGATGATTTCTGAATCAAGATACCCCTCAATGTGGCTTTAAAGGCTGCCCTTGAATATCTAAAGGAGTATTATTGTTTGTAAGGTTTACATTTAATTGATTAATAGAGTCTATAATTTCTTGCTTCACTTCTTGGATTTTCAACAGGATTGAGTTTAGGGTCCAATTTGAAGTATTATATGTACTAAACCTAGATTTATTTTGTGTTATTATTATATTCATTTTTGAGTGGTCAGATATTGATCTGGGTTCTGAGTTATAATGAACTTCATTAGCAGCTTTTCTTTGTGAGATTAAGAATATGTAAATTCTCAACCATGTCTTATGGAGGGGTGAGAAATATGTGTATTTGGTTCTTAAATTATCTGCGTTGTTAATTCAAAGGGATCCACTAGGTTATGGTCTTCAATTAATTCTGATCGAAAGGTTGTGGCTTGGGGTGATTGATTATTATTTTTATTCGATCTATATTTAGATGGATTTATTGTTATATTCCAGTCTCCACCAGTTATAAACAGATGGTCTGGGTGTTTTAGTAACCAGTTACATATTTTAATTAGAATGTCAAGCTGATAGCTGCAAGGACCATAGACATTATATAATAGTAAGGTTTTTTTTTTGTAAGCTGGATGTAAGCATGTGAAGTAACACCTCCTGCCTTTTGTATCAATGTTATGTTTGATAATGTTCCCATTAAATGTTTTTTTAATTATTGTAACTGCCCATCTTGATGCAATACTGTCCCTGGCTGCTATTATTTGTTGAATCCACTTGATATTTTATCTACATCATTGTCCCATTGTTCCTTAGTCATGTGAGCTTCTTGTAAAAAGCTTACTTCTGAGTTTGATTGATATATGAGGTGCAAAATTAGCTTTTTCTTTTTAATGTCTTGCAAGTCATTTATGTTCCACAAGGCTACACTAATCATCTTTGATAATGATGAGGTTAAATACCCCTTTTACTGAAGTAACTGTGAGTGCTGTGAGGGGAGTTTTTGGCAACATATGCTTAGTAGTATGTGATATGTGTTGAAAGAAAGAAAAGGTGTCATTGCACTCTCAGAAACTCCCTAGTGCCTGACCACTTACCACTATGCTCTGAAAGAGAAAGGTTGAACTCATAGCCAAATACTATAGTCATAATGCTAGAATTTAAACTTCTAAAAACACAAAAAATGCTAACTATCTTACAGTGAACATTTTGTATTCCAAGGAACATCACATCTCTGCCAGGATATTTGCCACACAGCCAGCATCTTTAAGTTGTGGTTAACATAAGCATTGCTAACCCAGTCAGGAGTTAAGGGTAGCTGTTATCCTGTAACTTCCATACTTTAGGTTAATATAAGACCCTGAGACTAATTATAAGTTTCTAGAGGTGCTATGTTGACACAAAATATCTCTCGGGTAGCTAGATAAGACAGGATTTATCTGTTGTTGCTATAAAGTGCAGCATATAATGTTTTCCTCAGTTGGTAATCTATAATTTAACAATCTTGATAAAACAGTAGACTCTATTACTGTAGAATATGTGAAGCAATGTAATATGATCATACGGTATATACTAAATTTCTATATGACCTGCCTATATTAAACAGAGATAGTTTCACTCTAGGCCTCATATTACAAATGCATTGCAATAAGTAAATTATACCATTTGTGACCTTCTCAGATTCTCTGTCTGCTATTAAGGAGAAAGAAAAAAATGTTGGATACACAAGTACATGAGGCAATATTCTTTGCAAGGATATATTGTCCAGGTCCTCATAGCATGATGCTTATTCCTGCTTGGACAGTTTGTTGTGTATGGATCACATTTGCAGTAACTTTTTCCTATCCTTTTCTCTTCCTTTCTCTCTCTTCCTCTTATCTTCCAGGCTTTCAGTTATTTAAATATTGTTTCCTCTTCTACAACTGTCTTCTAGGACCTACTGCTGATTATTTGCAGTAAAATTAACAGTACCTGTATGTTCTTAGTGCTGGAAGCCATCCAGTTCATTAAATACAGTTACCACTTGATTCTCAGCCTTGTTTTTTTTACATTTTACTTCCTGGATGTCATTCTGCTCTTTCTATTGGCTCTCTTAGTTTAGTCACACAGTTTTGTTTACTTCTTTTAGAACCTCTTGGTTACCATAGACTTGAATTGGCTCTGACATCACACTATGGGTTAGTTCCGAGGTCAAGGGAGTTCAGACAAGGCTCAACTTCCTGGAAAAATGGCTTTAGAATTATTCAACAGAAATGAAACCTATAGAGACTTTTTCATGCAATAAACAGGTAATTTCCTTCATTCACTTTAAAGAAAATAAGTAAAAAGACTAGCAATGCCTGTATCAGTTGGATTTAAGGTCATTTGTAGTATAATTACGTTTTAAGTGTAGATGCATACAGTTTCAGTTGTTACTTACTTTTTATTAGTTATTTTGGAGGGATCTCATCGAATGCCTTTAAAAAGGCAGAAACTGCTTCATCTTTGCTGTTTGACCCCTTGTATTGAAAATGTAAAGAAGTAGGATACTTCATTTGGAATTTTATTTTATGTTTTATTAAGTATGCACAGAAGGGTGAAATAACTTGTCTTTGTTACTTAATGGCTAAGGGTACGTTCTGTGCAATTATTATTTTATTGCCTTTCCATAGCACTTGGTTTTTAGTTTTGCCAGCTTGTATGATCATATTAGCATGTGTTGCATTTAAAATTCTCACATAAACTTGTCTTGGAGATACAAGAGGTTGTGATTTTCTTAATGCACGGTATGGTAACATGCTGGGCTGAAGCACTGTTGTCCAAGAATAGTTCAATTATTTTTTTTTTATTACATTGTCTAGACAAGCTTGTTCATAGGTTTCAGGGATACCTCTGAGTACTTTATTATGCCCTGATCTAGCTTCTAAGTCTATTATTTTTTGTTGGATTTCAGACATTGTTTTTTCTGTGGATTTAGTTCTTCTCTGGATCTCTTCTATTTTATTTCATTTTCCACAGCTTTCACTTCATTTTACTTCAGTCTGGTTAGTTGTTTGATCAAGCTTGCTTCCAAAGGTATTTAATTTTTTAGAAAAGGAATTGTTTTCTGCTTGCAGGAGTGTTAAAGCAGCCCTGAGTTCTTCCATAAAGAGGGGTTGTTCTGACTTCATTTTGGCAGTTTGTTTTTACAAGTCAGGTTGCTGTTTTGTAGTTTTTTGTCTCTTTAAACAAACGTCTTTCTCAGGCGTGGTTATTTGAAAGAATCTTGTTTTTGACTTTTGAGCTTCCACTGAATCCATAGTTCAGTATTTATCAAAAGCTTATTTCTTTGTGTAGCTTCCTATGAATTTCTGTCGAGGCCTGTACTGTTTCAGAGAAACCCAGATCAGCACATTTTGTTCTTGCAGATAAGTATAAATTCTTTATATTTTTTACAAAATTTGCAGCAGAGATGACTCAATATCTATTATATAGTAATATTATTTGTTTTTTATGAGTTAGCCAGAGTGCTGATGCCCTGATTCAGTTAGATTGTAGATTTTTGTCAGGAGCTGACTGAGAAGTATGCTTCCTAGCTGGCAACCATCTTGGAATCTGAACACCAATTATTGAGAACAGAGGATGACTTTTATTTACATGCACATACATTGCATGCATATGCTTACTTACAACATTACTCATACATATTTACATATCGTGCTGAAATTATCCTCCCCACTCCTTCTACCATAGTTATAAGTTTAGTCTAGTCAAAACAGCTCTTTATATCTAGTTTTCTACTGTGGGAAAGTATTCTATTTACTCTGTCTTTGTTGTCTTTCTCATTGACCTTATATTCTCTGTACAGTACTGCTTCCATATAAACCTTGGTATATATATATATATATATATATATATATATGCCTTCTGCAACAGCATTTGTACACTGCATAACCTCCATTTCCTCAATATTGTAAATGTGACACATTCTCTATTGTTGGATTTGTAAATAATTGAGATTTTAACAGGCAATTTGTGCAAATGCTATAAGAAATCTTGCCATTATTGTTCTTCATTAAATCTGTTCTGTTTCATTTTATGCTATATTTAGTATGACAAAATTCATCACTTTAGGATGCTGTCACATAATTAGGATTGTTCATTTGTTCTCAATTTATATCATTTTCTTAAATATTGGAGACTCATCAACATTCTTCAACATCCAGGACATTTATATTCCAACTTCTGGAGCATCACACAAGTCAATCTGCTATCTTTTTTAACTCATTCTCTTTTCTCAAAGGACTTCATACTACCTTATCAAAACACTACCATGCAACATTTGCCTTTTATATTATATTGCAAAACAAATTTGGCAAATTTAAATGAGGGCTTGTATAAATTATAAAGGGTTACAAGGTTGTGTTTTATCTGATGAAGCCTACTAACAGAATGGAAATGTGGTGAAAATGTTAAGCATTTATGGTACTTTTGGATTACACTGTTCTTTATATGTGTGGATGCTGTTTTTGAATAATAAACATGCTTACTGATTATTTGGAAGGTTTTCCTTTCACTGATGCCACAATTTGACTTTTGTTTGGTTTGATATTATTTTGTTTTAAAACCTAAAATAGAATTAAATAAGCCAGTTACATACTTATATTCCATAAACTGATACCTTGTTTTCCCCTGCATTACATAAAATGCCATTTTAAACTGGATGCAGTTTCCATCCTAATGTACAGAAAAAAAATCTGTAGTAACTACTCTTTAATTAAAGCTTAGAATGGTCCATAGGGGCAACTTGCCTAATACTTACCTATGAATCTATGAACATGTCAATGCAGCTAAAAAGATGGTTTTCTAATAAACTGGAATTGATAAAGTAAACCCTTTTCCTTAAGCTTAAATGAAAAGTCTTCCAATACATAACAAGGTCCTTCAATTCACTTTTATGCTGTTCTACTATTGTAGAATTATATCTTTTTCTCCAAAAGTTATTTCTAAATCAAAAGTCTGTATTTTAAAGAAACATATTCCTCCTAATTTAACCATGTCTCTAAAATCTGTATTTTGTCCTGTACTGCATTACAAAGCTGCTAACTTTAAATATGATTATAAGTCAAATATTGCTTTAACCCAAGCATATTTTTAATCTCTAGCACCATATCATCTGCATAGCCGATAACTAGTGGAATCATGACATCCGGCCCATATACCATGTTATCATCAGACAGTTTAATTATATTTTTAAGTCTCACAGACATTTGAACAAATGTAAATAATATTTCACTCACAGGCAGCCCTATGTAACCCTTTTATTCATTATTATATTTTTGGCAACCACACATTGTCTCAATCTCAAATTCATGTCTTAATGTAAACCACTTAAAAGGTTGTATACATTTATTAACTATGCAATAATATTTCAAAACGCTAAAAAATTAACACGATTTATATTATCAGAGACTTTTTTATATCACACACTTGCAGTTTCCTTTCACTTTTTATACTTGCACTTTTTTATACTTTTCACAATTTAAGACATTATTAAATTGCTTTTGTAATTTTTCTATTAACAGCTAATGTAGAAAATCAATACATCCCTAAAAAATCTTCAGCATTACCTAAAATAAACTAAATTTCATGTTCTCTGTTTGCATTCACATATCTCATTCGCAAATTGCAGACAATGTTGTAATGTTACCTCAGGGTAATCATGGTTAGCAATACCTCAGAATGATCATGTCAGAGTAATAATGAAGTCTTTGCTCTACAGACAATTTTCTACCTGGATGTCACAACTCAAAATGAAGACTGTCAACATCTGTGCTGTAATGGAGACCTGGTTTAAAGAGGCAGAAAGCAGCCCTGCGCTCCCAAGCTATAACTCATTCCATACCTTTTGGCCCCAGAATATGGTTGAAAGCTCCAAAGGCAGTGGTGTCTCCATATTCTTAAAGGATATGCAGACCTCTAGACTGGTAGCCAAGCATAATGCCTCCAAGATACTTCAGGTACAACTAACACTCAGTAAGATGGCGATACAAGTCATAGTCTGCTACAGAACCCCAAACATGTCCCTAAACCCTCGCTCCAAGTTCCATAGCACCCTGGAATCTATCAGGGTCCAACCCAATATTCTCATACTGGTTGACTTCAACTACCCTTCCATCAACTGGGAAAACTATTCAAGTACTAATGTACAGGCCCAACGCTTTCTGGAATTTATCAATTCCAATGCCCTGGAACACCTCATTCTGACCCCCTCTAGAGGAAGCAACATCCTCGACCTGGTTATCACCAACATGGGAGACCATTGCTCCATACCTAAAGTCAATTCCTCCCTGGTTAAATCCTACCACAAACTGATAACCATGGAAATCTTCATCTCACCTACAACCCCCGCTAAGATGACCACCTTGAAAAACTTTTCTAAAGCTGAGTTTGGGCTCCTAAAAACAGAGGTGGTTAACTTCTCTGCACCCATGCTAATGGAAAATAGCTGCATGACTGCTGAATCTTACTTCAATGCACAATATGAGCACATACACAAATGATGGACCTTGCCATACCAAATAGAACCAAGATGCTCTCCTCCAGAAAAAGGAAGCCAATCTGCTGGCCCCCAGCCATCAATAAACTCTACAACAGAAGTAAGAAACTGTTGCAGGAAAAAAATGAAGTCATAAGACTGGAAAACCTCTGTTATCAGTCTGAATAAAAAGCTGAGATCCCTTATCAAATCCTTTGAAGCCAGCTATGAAGGCAGAATTGCGGCTGACACCAAAAACAACCACAAAGCCTTCTATAGCTATATCAAAAACATCCAAGGCAATATCCAGATTTGCTCTGAGTTATTGCACAATGGCAACATACTGGCCGAAAGATTCTGTGCCAACTTTACCCCCCCCCCAAGGACCCTATCACAATACCAGAAGAAAGCCTGGTACCCACATTTCTGCAGCACAGGTAAAAGCTGCATTGTCCAAAGCCAAGCATACAGCATCCATGGGACCAGATAATATCCCTGGCTGCATCCTACATGAGCTACAAAAATGAACGGGCACCACATCTATGTGCCCTGTTCTATCACAGGCTATGTCCTTAATGAATGGTGCACCGCTACAGTCATCCTGCTCCATAAAGGGGGAGCAACTACAGACCCTGGTAACTATTGCTCCATTAGCCTGACATGTCTGGTATGCAAAGCTATGGAGCTCATCATCATGGACCTGCTTAACAAAGATACAGGCAATTTCCATACTCTTGACCCCATACAGTTTGACTTTGTCAAGGTGAGATCCTGCCTACTGAATCTGGTTGACTTCTTCGAGGCAGTCACCAAGGTGGTGGATGAGGGTAAGGCAATACGTACAGCCTACCTCGACCTGGCCAAGGCCTATGATACCATTCCCCACTCAGGTATCATTGATAAACTTACCAAACTAGGCATCAATCCTTACATCACTAGGTGGGTTGCAAATTAGCTCACAGACAGGACCCACAGAGTGAAAGTTGCGGATTCCATGTCAGGCTGTCAACCAGTCATGAGTGGAGTCACACAAGGCTCAGTTCTGAGCCCTCTCCTGCTTAGCATCTACTTCTCAGACATCCAGGCCAACAGAGAAGGACTCTGGCTGACCAGGTTTGCTGATGACTGCAAGCTAGGAGTCATTATCAACTCCCCAAGTGATGCAAACATCCTACAAAAGGGCCTCTCTGAGACCAGTGACTGGTGTCAGAACCATGGCCTGAAGCTGAATGCCAAAAAATGCATTATCATCCTGTTTGGAAAAAACTCAGCTCCCATGAATTACCGCATTGATGGGACCTCACTGAACACTGAAGGAGCCATAAGAGATCTGGGCATCTTTGACCACCACATTGCCACTGTGGTCCGAAAGTCCTTCTATGTGGCACATCTTATAACCAAGGGTTTCACATCCAGGAAGAAATAGGTCATCATCCCTCTCTACTCATCCCTCATTAGACCAATCATTGAATATAATGCCCCATATGGCATGTACCTGACCAGACACCTACTATAGCTGGAGAGGCTACAAAAAGACCTCACAAAAAGGATCAAAGACCTTAAACACATGTCCTACATGGACAAACTCAAGAAACGTCAGCTGTTCTCAATCTCTTATCATCTACTTAGAGGTGATCTCTGCTTGACTTACAAAGCCATGTCTGACCAAGCCCTACTTGAAATGCTACACCTAAAGAAATCCCAATCCCCTGTGCAAATGCTCCAGAGATCACAACCTCATTACCACAATTAACAGAACATGCTGGAGGGACAGGTTCATATTCCAAAGACTATCCATACTCTGCAATAAGCTTCCCATTCATATCAAGCAGAGCACCTTTCTGGCCCTCTTCAAGAGAAATCTTGATGAGTGGATGGGCAACAGAAAGTTCACTCCAGTGATAACTCCAGTTGCCCTACTGGATAGGGGCACTGTGAACTAACATTGGGTGGCACGGTGCCTGGGCAATTATTTTGGGCTAGGCTTGTAAAGGCTTCAGGGCCATTAGCCTAGTACACACCTATGAATCTATGAACCTATGAACTCCCATAGCATTTGCTATTTTTCTTAAGAAGCCAAATATTCAGTCTACATTTACCTTGATTTAAAACACTTAACTTCAATTTGCAGTAATGGCAAAATGCTTTATCTGTGTTATACCCAGTGAGCCTTATGCAAAACCAGTCTACTCCATCATCCTGTATTCAGATATTCCATCAAGCTCATTTCTTGGTACCTTATATCACTCCATACATCATGTTTTCTTTCATTATCTTCCCAGTTAATTTCTTTGGATGTTCTACCTGTTCTAACTCTTTTACCACTTCGGCTTAGTTGCCTTGAACCACACAGCTTTGTTCTTTTTTGTCTGGTTCAGTTGCATTGAACTACTCATAGAAGCATTCCAAATGATATATTACAACCATCCTTAACTTCAGGAATACATTGAATAAGTCAGTCGTGTTTGTCATCACAGTTTATCTGGCCACCAAACTTCAAATTGCTCCAACAGCATTCAGTTGCAAACATTGTTGGCTCTCTATTAATGAAATGTGGTTCATCTTGATTATTCCATTCCAAATTGTAGCCCACTAAATCTTCATTATATCCCGATTGAGTTCTTTACAATCCATTTATTTCATCATTAATCAGAAGATGCTGTGCTTACTTATTAAACCAACATGAAAACTACTTTGACAATACTAGTATGATTTAAGAAAAAAGTGGTTGTAACTTCACAATAGGCAGAAAGTCCTGAAGAAGTGTCCAACATATTCAAGTACCCTACACAATATTCTTTAAGTTGCTGTAGGTGAAGTCTTCTATCTTTCAGTTATTCGGTGATAACCATCTTGAAAGATTTTGCTTCTTCTGCTATAGCCTCCTAAAACAACTTCTTGTTTGTTTCCTATTATACAATTTTTCACGATGCTTTCACAGCACTTACATTCATACTGCTCCTTGTCTCTAGAATATAACATTTCCTTCTTCAAATAATGACTGTCCTTTTTTCATAATGCAGCTAGTTCAATGCTATTTTTTATTTGTCCTTTTATTATTTTTTTCTATATGTTTTTTGCTACTGTCCCTGATAACCAGCAAGCATCCTCTTATAAACCAGGCCCATTCTTTCCCTTATCCTGAGGTCAAGAATATGGCTACCGGCATTTCAAAAACCCAAAGCAACACCTTTATGTAAAAACATGAGATTTTGCAGGACAAACCAAACCCATAAATATTATAAAGCATGGATTTCCCCTTATTGTGAAAATAAAATCTAATTATTATGGAATTTGAGGTGTTTACACTGTTTCTTATATTATTCTAGTTTTTCAGATAGAAAGTATTTGTTTTTGTAACTATTTAAAATTGGAGAAAAATTCTGTTTTTCCATGTTGTTTGCAGGATAAAATTGCTCATATAGTAACTGTTCTGTGAAAAAGGGACTGCTGGCAGCCATAGTCATGATTTGTCAGAGGAGACAATCATACAGGAAACCTCAATAGTTGGATGTGCCTTTGCCATCATTTCAGCAATAAGAATTATTCAGTAAGACCATAGCCACTCTTAACTTTTCAACTGTGTGGGGGACAGATGAACCCAGTCACAGTGGGATCCATTTTCCTCTCCCCATACAGATGCATACACCCCTGTACCTGAAATTATGGCTATCACACCCACAGCTTGGTGACCAAACACCTGCCCTTGTGTTATCTTTCACTGCTCTTCTTTGAGACTGTAGCACTAAATAGTCCAAATCCACTACCCCACCCAAGGAAGATCATGCTAATCCTCTGTATGCTCAACATTCCTGCTTACTGAAGTCTGATATTTGCTCTCAAACTTTCCAATATCTTTTTTGGATTTGTTTTTAATATTAAGTATTTCCTCTATGTTGAAGTAAGCTTACTGTTGTGAAGAATTTGGATATTATTGATTTGTGCGTTTTTGCTTGTCTGTTAGCTAATTTAGTTAATCTATGTAACCCATCCACTGAGGATGCACAAGCCAGTGCATTTCTTCGTGCCAGTCCCAAGCCCGGATAAATGGGGAGGGTTAAGTCAGGAAGGGCATCCGGTGTAAAACATCTGCCAAATAACATATGAGGACAATAATACAGATTTCCATACAAGATAGGTTGAGGCCTCGGTTAACAATGACTGCCACCAGTACTGTTATCCAAGAAATTGGGCTACTGTTGGCCGAAGGAAGAGAAGGAGAAGAAGAGGGGGAAGGCATGTCCGAAAGCAGAAAGAGAGGAGGAAGGTTAGGAGTGTAGTAGTGAAGGTAGGAACTTTGAATGTTGGCAGTATGACTGGTATAGGGAGAGAGCTAGCTGATATGATGGAGAGAAGGAAGGTTGATATATTGTGTGTGCAAGAGACTAGATGGAAGGGGAGTAAGGCCAGGTGTGTAGGAGGGTGGGTTCAAATTGTTCTATCATGGCGTGAATCAGAGGAGAAATGTGGTAGGGATTATCCTGAAGGAACAGTATGCTAAGAGTGTTTTGGAGATGAAAAGAGTATCAGATACAGTGATGTTTATGAAGCTGGAAATTGATGGTGTAATGATGAATGTTGTTAGTGCATATGCTCCGCAAGTTGGGTGTGTGATGGATGAGAAAGAAAAATTTTGGAGTGAGTTGGATAAGTGGTGGTGAGTGTACCCAAGGGTGAGAAACTGGTAATTGGAGCGGATTTCAATGGGTATGTTGGTGAAGTGAACAGAGGGGATGAGGATGTGATGGGTAGGTATGGTGTTAAGGAGAGGAATGCAGAAGGTCAGATGGTAGTGGATTTTGCAAAAAGGATGACATGGCTGTGGTGAATATGTATTTTAAGAAGAGGGAGGAGCACAGGGTGATGTACAAGAGTGGAGGGAGATATACACAGGTGGATTATATCCTATGCAGGAGGGCCAGCCTGAAGGAGATTGGAGACTGTAAAGTGGTGACTGGAGAAAGTGTAGTTAGGCAGCATAGAATGGTGGTCTGTATGATGACACTGGTGATCAAGAAGAGGAGGAGGAGGAGGAGTGTGAAAGCAGTGCCAAGGATTAAATGGTGGAAGTTAAAAAAGGGTGATTGTGAGGTGGAGTTCAGGGAAGAGTTAAAACAGGCACTGGGGGGGGGGCAGTGAAGAGTTATCGAATAGCTGGATAACTTCAGCAGAGAAGGTAAGGGAGACAGCTAGAAAGGTGCTTGGTGTGACATCTGGACAGGGGAAGGAGGACAAGGAGACCTGGTGGTGGAATGAGGAAGTACAGGAGAGTGTACAGAGGAAGAGGCTGTTGAAGAAGAAGTGGGATTGTGATAGAGATGAAGAAAGTAGACAAGAGTATAAGGAGACGAGGAGCATGGCAAAGAGAGAGGTGGTGAAGACTAGGGATAAGGCATATGGAGTGTCGTATGAAAGGCTGGACACTAAAGATGAAGAAAAGGACCTGTACTAATTGGCTAGACAAAGGGACCGAGCTGAGAAAGATGTGCAGCAGGTAAGGGTGATAAAGGATAGTGAGGGAAATGTACTCACAAGCGAGTAAAGTGTGTTGAGACGATGGAAAGAGTACTTTGAGGGACTGACGAATGAAGAGAATGAGAGAGAGAAGATCGGATAATGTAGGGATAGTGAATCAGGAAGTGAAACAGATTAGCAAGGTGGAAGTACGACAGCTATGAAGAGGATGAAGAATGGAAAGGCTGTTGGCCCAGATGACATACCAGTGGAAGCATGGAGGTGCTTAGGAGAAATGGCAGTGGAGTTCTTAACCAGATTGTTTAATGAAATCTTTGAAAGTCAGAGGATGCCTGAGGAGTGGAGAAAAAGTCCTTTGGTACCTATTTTTAAGAATAAGGGTGATGTGCATAGTTGTAGTAACTACCGAGGGATAAAACTGATCATTCACAGCTTGAAGTAATGGGAAAGAGTAGTGGAAGCTAGGTTAAGAAGGGAGGTGATGATTAGCGAGCAGTAGTATGGTTTCATGCCGGGAAAGAGCACTACAGATGCGATGTTTGCTCTGAGACTGTTGATGGAGAAATATAGGGAAGGAAAGAAGGAGTTGCATTGTGTCTTTGTGGACTTGGAGAAAGCATATGATAGGGTGCCTAGAGAAGAGTTTGTATTGTATGAGGAAGTCAGGAGTGGCATTGAAGTATGTAAGAGTGGTACAGGATATGTACAAGGGTAGTGTGACAGTGGTGAAGTCTGCAGTGGGAGTGACAGATCCGTTTAAGGTGGAGGTGGGATTACATCAAGGATCAGCTCTGAGCCCTTTCTTATTTGCAATGGTGAGTGACAGATTGACAGACAAGATCAGACAGGAGGCCCCATGGACTATGATGTTTGCAGATGACATTGTAATCTGTAGTGAGAGTAGGGACCAGGTTGAGGAGACCCTGGAGAGGTGGAGATAAACTCTAGAGAGGAGAGGAATGAAGGTCAGCAGGATTAAGACAAAATATGTGTGTGTGAATGAGAGGGAGGATAGAGGAATGATGAGGATGCAGTGAGTAGAGTTGGTGAAGGTGGATGAGTTTAAGTACTTGGGATCAAGAGTTCAAAATAGTGGTGAGTGTGGAAGAGAGGTGAAGAAGAGAGTACAGGCAGGGTGGAATGGGTGGAGAAGAGTGTCAGGATTGATTTGTGACAGACGGGTACCAGTAAGAGTAAAAGGGAAGGTCTACAAGAGGGTGGTGAGACCAGCTATGTTGCATGGGTTGGAGACAGTGGCATTGACAAAAAGGCAGGAATCAGAGCTGGAAGTGGACGAGTTAAAGATGTTAAGATTTGCACTGGGTGTGACAAAGATGGACAGGATTCGGAATCAGTATATTAGAGGGTCAACTCAGGTTGGACGGTTTAGAGACAAAGTCAGGGAGGCGAGATTGCATTGGTTTGGACATGTGCTGAGGAGGGATGATGGGTATATAGGGAAAAGGATGCTAAGGATGGAGCTGCCAGGTAAAAGGAAAAGAGGAAGGCCTAAGATAAGGTTTATGGACGTGGTAAGAGAGGACATGCAGGCAGTTGGTGTGACAAAGCAATATGCAGAAGACAGGAAGAAATGGAAACAGATGATCTGCTGTGGTGACCCCTAATGGGAACAGCCAAAACAGAAGACGATTATCTAATCTATGTAGATTTTTGGAGTCATTGCATAACTCTGCAATTTTAGTTTTTCTAAAGCTATCTTCACTTTATGCATTAAAACTATTTGATATGTTGTCTTTAATTTTTAATGACTTCAGTATTATCTAATTCCCTTGTATGTTGTTCAAACTTCACTTTGCACATTTCATCTTGTATTGTTAACAACTCTTAATCCCACTGTTTCATTTTATTACTAGCCCATTATCACATTCTTTTAAAATGTGTTTTTAAGGAGTGTCATAGTATGACTTTACTAATCTGAACTATTATTCAAAGATAAAAAAAAATCTCAATTTTTTTTCCTTAAGGCATCTCTTGCATTCTTTTAATTTAATCATATATACTGGAATTCTATAAATAATCTGAGATTTCCTTATATACATTGATATATTAATACTTAGTGCATTATGATTAGACAAAGAACAAAGAATAGTTATAAAGTAATTTACTTTATTAAGTAAATCTGTAGAGGCATATATCCTATCTATTCTAGTTTGCATCCTATATGCATAAGAAAACTGAGTGAAGAAAAATGACTTATCTTTTCCTTTTACTATTAAATCAACTAAATTATTATTATTCCACAAGAAATCCGCTAGACCGCTGAGTTCCTCTGTACAAAAAGATTTTATTCAGATAAAACGCTTGTTCAAAAACACTTTTCATCCGACAGAATCGTTGGACGTCTTCAGACAAAAGAAAAACATTTGATACCATTCAAATCACATTTAAATAATCTCCGTCATTTCAACTGATTAACAAATGAAACATTTTAATGTTACAAATACTTAAAATTATTAAAACTGTTAATATAAAACTTAATGTTTTAAAACCAGACATATTGTATTAGCAGCAACCAGTTAAATTCAAATCATGCAAGCATAATAATTTATTCTGATAAAAAATAATAAATATAATGATACAAAATAATAACATATACAAATTAATCGTGAATAATAAGCCAGAAAAACAATATGAAAACAATAAAAAAAAATAACAATAATGTTAAAAAATCCCCCATTCCCCCATTTCTAAAACTGGTGATAGACTAAATTCTCATATTTACATGATAATTTTAAATTAAAAAAAAATATATATATATATGTAAAAAAAAAAAATTATATATATATATATATATATATATATATATATATATATATATATATATATATATATATATATATATATATATATTTATATAGTTAGTGTATGCACTTCATCTTTCCAAACTTTTTAGTTTCAATAAGCACATTATTGAACACTTTTCGTTTAATCCCGGGTCCATACAGGCATTTAATGTAATTTGCCACATTAATTCTATTTTTCCTATATTAAATTAGATGGAACACCTCTGGCATCTTGATAAACCTGATCTATCACTTTAAATTTGAATCTGTGATCGGGATATATTAAAACATGCCTTGCTAAAGCATTTTCTTCCATGTGTTGGGTTATGCTTCTAAGATGCTCATAAACCCTGTCCCTCAGCCTACGGTCTGTCTTACCTATATAAAAAAGATGGACAGGCTTGGCATTTTGCAACATACACCACCCCTTTAGAATTACAGTTGAATCTATTTTTACAATTTAATCTGAAACCATTTATATCTGTCGTGATTCCCGCTTCCATTGCAAAACAGTATGGACAATTCCCACACTGCATCATGCCCAAATTCCTCATCGTTGAATTTATTTGTTTCTGCAATAAATTCCTAAAGCTTAATCCTTTTCTCCATACTATTTTGGGCACCATTCCCACTTTTGAGATTAACATATTGTCATCTTTCAATAGAACCCATTTTTTTATTAGTATTTCTCTGATCATCTTGTAATCTAAAGAAAAGGTAAGAATACATGCCAAATTGAATACTGGTGGCTCGCATTGCTGTGTAGGTTCCACATGATTGATATTAGTTTCTTGTTCCTTCAGATTCATAGCCCTATCTGTATAACTCTTTAGTAATGGTTCATATAAACCATTAGTCCTTTTGTATGAAACTTCATGAATTAATTCTTCAATCAATTCTAAAGGATATTCCCTACTTAAAAACATATGTTTTAAATTTAAACATTCCTCTATGAAACTTTCATCTGTAGTGTTCATCCGTGCTGCTCGAACTAACTGGCTCTTCACTACACAGTGTTTCTGATGGAATGGGTGTGCACTTGTATAAGGCAAGAATTTATTAGAGTAAGTAGGCTTTCTTTATATTCTAGCTTCATATGTTTTTTGATGTTCATTTTTAATAAGTTCCACATCTAGGTAAGATATAGATTTAGTGTGAAAAAGGTGTGTCAGTTGTAACAATTCAGATATATTATTTAATGCTTTTACCAAATTCGAAGCAATTATTTCATCACCTTGAATCACCATAAAAATATCATCTAAAAACCTTGTGTAAAACTTGACTATTTTTTTGAATTGATCATTATTTAATACATAAGTGTGTTCCCAAAAGGCCATTACTAAATTAGCATAACTAGAGCCGCACGGAGAGCCCATCGCTACGCCTTTCTTTTGAATACAATATTGGTTATTTGACAAGATATATTTATATGATAGAATTATGTCCAACACTCCTGTACTAAAGGAATCTCTTCTTCCGGCGCACCCTTTTGGCTCATTCTTGAAGTTGCCCATTCTATACCTTGTTGGTGAGGTATACTATAGTAATAACTCACGCCTGGGTGTGGGTAATGCTGGATTTACCCATGGTTGGTGTGGTTTGGTCACGAGGGTGAAGCCCGAGTAGCCAAACAAAGCCAACTGTGGGTAAATCCAGCATTACCCTCACCCAGAAGTGGGTTATTGCTATTATACAATGACATTATTTAAGAAAAAAATAATTACTTAATAATGGCATTGTATAATGCCTCCTTGCTGCCCTTCCACAGCTGTCTGGTATTCTGCGGCAGTTCTGATGTACTGCACATGCGCATGCATACACAGTACATCAGAGCTGCGGGCAAAAGCAATGGAGAAAGCAAGATCTCTGTTGCTTTTTAAAAACTGTTTCGCTATGTTAAATGAGTTTAACATAGTGGGACAGCTTTAAAAAAAGCAACGGAGAATATCCGTTGCTTTTTTAAAGCTGTCTCGCAATGTTAAACCCATTTAACATAGTAAGACAGTTTAGAAAAAAACAACGGAGAAAGCAAGAGCTCCGTTGCTTTTTAAAAACTGTTTCGCTATGTTAAATGAGTTTAACATAGCGAGACAGCTTTAAAAAAAGCAACGGAGAATCTCTCTCTCTTTTAAAGCTGTCTCGCTATGTTAAACTCATTTAACATAGCGAGACAGTGTGAAGCAACGGAGATCTTGCGTTCTCCGTTCCTGTAAAAAAAAAAGAGTTATAGTAATGGAAAAAGTCTGGGCGACCGGACCTTTTTCCAAAACTATAACTCTGATTTACAACGTGCACGCTGACCAATCAGCATGCACGTTTTTGAATATTTAATGGGGGTGTCGTTGTATAATAGTATACAATTCCTTCACATCAACTGTAAGGAAATTATACTCTTGTTTATACTCTAATCTATTCAATTTTTCTAAGAATCCCCAAGAATCCTTGGAAATCTTTTCTTCTCTTGACACATATTTTTTCATAATGGAATCAACATATTTTGCACAAGCATAAGTAGATGAATTTCTCCCATCTACTATTGCTCTTAATGGGGGGGGGGGGTCACTCAAGCTTTTATGAATTTTAGGTACCCCGAACATATAGGGTAGCCTTGGTGATAAAATCTGCAAACAGTTATAAGTATGCAAGTCAATTCTTGCTGCTATAAATAGGTCATTTAATATACTCCTAATTACTTGATTTGATCTATTATACTCATTTAGGGATGCTAATTCATATGTATCAGTACTCAATATATCTTTTATTTTACTTTCATAATCCTGTATGTCCATAAATACAAGGCTGCCTCCCTTATCTGGGTTCATCACCCGTACTTTAGCAGCCAAAAGAAGTTCAAGAATTTCCTTTTCATCCCTATTGATATTAAACGTATATTCAGGTTTCATTTCATTTAATTTCCTCAGATCTAATTCACAAACTTTTTCGAAAACATATAGCAAATTATGCAATGGTGGGTTAAAAGAACTCGAGACTCTAAGTTGATTACTCATAATATTTTGACATCCTAAAAGTTGTTTTAAGTTCAATTTTCTCACAAACAATTTAAGATCACATATAGTTTGTGCTAAATCCATTTTACGTGTAGGGACAAATGTCAGGCCTTTAGAGAGAATATCCACTAATTGCTCAGAAACTTGAAAAGATGAAAAACACTCTACAAGGGTCCACTCTGCCATTACCATCAACATCTGTACTCCAGCAAGCAGGACTTGTGAACAACTTCACAGATGGGGAGATAGATGGTGAGAATGTAAGATGAAATGAACATATCAGAGACCATAATGCCAATAATAATGAAACAAGAAATAATAATAATCAATATCCAGTAGCTTCAAACAATAAACAGGGTTTTATGGGGGCCAAGCAACGAAAACATTGGAACAAGAAGAGGAACAACAACAACAGGAGGTGATATTAGAGACCTACCATAGAGAGACACCAGATATAATACAAAATAAGCAAGGAGACTTTATTGTGCACAATTTTTCATCTTTTCAAGTTTATGAGCAATTAGTGGATATTCTCTCTAAAGGTCTGACATTTGTCCCTACACATAAAATGGAGTTAGCACAAACTATATGTGATCTTAAATTGTTTGAGAGAAAATTGAACTTAAAACAACTTTTAGGATGTCAAAATGTCATGAGTAATCAACTTAGAGTCTCGAGTTGTTTTAACCCACCATTGCATAATTTGCTATATGTTTTCGAAAAAGTTTGTGAATTAGATCTGAGGAAATGAAATGAAATGAAACCTGAATATACGTTTAATATCAATAGGGATGAAAAGGAAATTTTTGAACTTCTTTTGGCTGCTAAAGTACAGGTGATAAACCCAGATAAGGGAGGCGGACTTGTATTTATAGACATACAGGATTATGAAAGTAAAATCAAAGAGATATTAAGTACTGATACATACAAATTAGCATCCCTAAATGAGTATAATAGGTCAAATCAACTAATTAGGAGTATATTAAATGACCTATTTAAAGAAGCAAGAATTGACTTGCATTCCTATAACTATTTGCAGATTTTATCACCAAGGCTACCCTGTATGTTCAGGGTACCTAAAATTTATAAAAGCTTGAGTGACCCCCCATTAAGAGCAATAGTAGATGGGAGAAATTCATCTACTTATGCTTGTGCAAAATATGTCAATTCCATTATGAAAAACTATGTGTCAAGAGAAGAAAAGATTTCCAAGGACTCTTGGGCATTCTTAGAAAAAGTGAATGGATTAGAGTATAAACAAGAGTATAACTTCCTTACAGTGGATGTGAAGGAATTGTATACTAGTATACCTCAACAACAAGGTATAGAATGGGCAACTTCAAGAATGAGGCAAAAGGGTGCACTGGAAGAAGAGATTTCTTTAGTACAGGAGCTGTTGGACATAATTCTATCATATAATTATATCTTGCCAAATAACCAATATTATATTCAAAAGAAAGGCGTAGCGATGGGCTCTCCGTGCGGCTCTAGTTACGCTAATTTAGTAATGGCCTTTTGGAAACACACTTATGTATTAAATAATGATCAATTCAAAAAAATAATCAAGTTTTACACAAGGTTTTTAGATGATATTTTTATGGTTATTCAAGGTGATGAAATAATTGCTTCGAATTTGGTAAAAGCATTAAATAATATATCTGAATTTTACAACTGACACACCTTTTTCACACTAAATATATATCTTACCTAGATGTGGAACTTATTAAAAATGAACATCAAAAAACACATGAAGCTAGAATATATAGAAAGCCTACTTACTCTAATAAATTCTTGCATTATACAAGTGCACACCCATTCCATCAGAAATGCTCTGTAGTGAAGGGATAGTTAGTTCGAGCAGCACGGATGAGCACTACAGAAGAAGGTTTCATAGAGGAATGTTTAAATTTAAAACATATGTTTTTAAGTAGGGAATATCCTTTAGAATTGATCAAAGAAATAATTCATGAAGTTTCATACAAAAGAACTAATGGTTTATATGAACCATTACTAAAGAATTATATAGATAGGGCTATTAATCTCAAGGAACAAGAAACTAATAGCAATCATATGGAACCTACACAGCAATGTGAGCCACCAGTATTCAATTCGGCATGCATTCTTACCTTTTCTTTAGATTACAAGATGATCAGAGAAATACTAATAAAAATCTGGGTTCTATTGAAAGATGACAATATGTTAATCTCAAAAGTGGGAATGGTGCCCAAAATAGTATGGAGAAAAGGATTGAACTTTAGGAATTGATTGCAGAAACAAATAAATCCAAAGATGAGGAATTTGGGCATGATGCAGTGTGGGAATTGTCCATACTGTTTTGCATTGGAAGTGGGAATCACGACAGATATAAATGGTTTCAGATTAAATTGTAAAAATAGATTCAACTGTAATTCTAAAGGGGTGGTGTATGTGACAAAATGCCAAGCCTGTCCATCTTTTTATATAGGTAAGCTGGACCGTAGGCTGAGGGACAGGGTTTATGAGCATCTTAGAAGCATAACCCAACACAAGGAAGAAAATGCTTTAGCAAGGCATGTTTTAATATATCCCGATCACAGATTCAAATTTAAAGTGATAGATCAGGTTTATCAATATGTCAGAGGTGGTCCATCTAATTTAATATTGGAAAAAATAGAATTAATGTGGCAAATTAGACTAAATGCCTATATGGACCCGGGATTAAATGAAAAGTGTTTAATAATGTGCTTATTGAAACTAAGAAGTTTGGAAAGATGAAGTGCATAGACTAACTATATATATATATATATATATATATATATATATATATATTTACATACATATATATATATATATATATATATATATATTTTTTTTTTTTTAAATTTAAAATTATCATGTAAATATGAGAATTTAGTCTATTACTAGCTTTAGAAGTGGGGGAATGGGTGATTTTTTATCATTATTTTTTTTTATTGTTTTCATATTTTTTTTGGCTTATCATTCACGATTAATTTGTATATGTTATCATTTTTTATCATTATATTTATTATTTTTTATCAGAATTAATTATTATGCTTGCATGATTTGAATTTAACTGGTTGCTGCTAATACAATATGTCTGGTTTTAAAACATTAAGTTTTATATTAACAGTTTAAATAATTTTAAATATTTGTAACTTTAAAATGTTTCATTTGTTAATCAGGTGACATGATAGAGGTTATTTAAATGTGATTTGAATGGTATCAAATGTTTTTTTTTGTCTGAAGAAGTCCAACGATTCTATCAGACAAAAAACTTTTTTAAACAAGCGTTTTATTTGAATAAAATCTTTTTGTAAGGAGGAACTCAGCAGTCTAGCGGATTTCTTGTGGATTAGTTAGTGTCCGAGTATTGTGGTTTGTGAAATTATTATTATTACTAATCCATTTGTTTAGTGCTTACGCTGATGCCAGTATTTTAGCTTTTTTCTGTTTACTTGTATCTACTATACTAAGTATGCAGTTAAAATCCCCTGCTAAAATTAAACTACTCTTCCAATGACTTCATAGTAAGTTTAAGGATTTTAGTCACTGTTGCAATTAGTGTACAGAGTCTGCCATTATATTTATTTATTAGAACTGTGTACATTCTGTGAGATTATTAATGGATTCCATGACCTTAGGCTTTACAGTATATTTTCTTCAAAGTATAGCAGTTCCTCTCCTCTTATTGTTAAACGAAGCAGATGATAACTTTTAATAACCTAAGTTATTTAAATATTGTGTATCTGTATCTATCAAGTGAGTCTCTTCCAAGAATATGATGCATCTTCTGTTTAATTTTAGATACCTCATCAATTATTTCCATTTGCTGCCATTATTTAATCCAATTGTATTAATAGATACTAGAATAAAACTATTAATTCTGTGCATTTAAAATGATTTCTTTTAAAAGGTAATATCACCATTTATCCATCATATTAATTTAATTGCATGTAAGATTCTAATACATTCTTCCAACCCTATCTTAACATTACATATTTTTAATTCTTCCTTTCAACAATCTAAACTACTAAAATTCACAAATAACAAAAACAAATCAAGTCTACAACTATAACTGTATATATTGCTAATAAAACATAAGCTATTGTGGATACCAAAATTCCTAGTTTGCCTATCAAATGGACAACCTACTGTACTTTCTCTCTACCTACCAATACCCCAAAAGTCATCAAAAACTAGCCAAAAGCTGCAGTGACCTACAAATAATATATATATATATATATATATATATATATATATATATATATATATATAAATATATATATATATATATATATATATATATATATATATATATATATATATATATATATAGATATATATATATATATATATATATATATATATATATATACACAGTCCACACACACAATCTAAACTGATGACACACTGAAGAAAGTAGTAGTATAACAACTTCATAATCCAATTAAAATAAATCAGGAAAAGAAATAAATATGACCCTCTTGGTGGGTTTTAGCTTTCATTCTTTTAATGTGGTGGAACTTCTTCAAAATGAAAAAGTAATGTAAAATTCAGTGTAAGACCAGTACAACGTCAAAACATTAAATAAAAAAAATCTAATAAAACTTCTCTAGATAAATAACTATAGTACACAAATTAATATATAGCAGTCAAAATAACATATAGCAGTCAAAATAGCTGTGTGTGACTCCAAACTGTAAAAGATGGGCGTGTATAATTCATTACAGTAACAAGTGAGCAAGAAAGAAATTTATTGAAACCATCTTAAAGCACATTTCAGATTTAAAGATTCATTGATTCCAGGATGACATTCAGCATTTAGGTGTAATTGCCACTTCAACTCCAATATCTGCAGCATATTGTCAGAGTCCCCAAAGAAATCTGCTATTTGCTCTATTAGAAAAAAAAATGGAACTTAGAGAAATTAGAGCAAGTAATACTATGTTTTCCTAGAGCATTAGTCACATCCTTAGATCTTATAGCTGCACAATGGTCCTTAAATCTGTAACTCAACTTACAAGCAGTTTTGTCCACATAAAAACAATCGTAAGAGGTGCAGACAGCTGTATACACCACCAAAGAACTATTACAGTTAAAACTTTTTCTAAAATGTACCTTAACATTACAGTGCTTAAATACGTAGAAATCCCCTATTTAAATACACTCACAGCAAACACATCTTCCACACAGTGACATCTTGTTAGAATTAATTATATTTAAAGGTTGTGACAGAAGAAAAGGCTGGTCATTTTTCTCAAAACAATTTTAAAAGGTCTTAATCCTTTTAAAGGTGAATCTAGGAGAAGAGCCCACTAAGTAATTTAAATCACTGTCACTCTGGATAATTCAGCAGTTGCTAAACTATTTCTCTGAAGCACCTCATATCTCTGCTGATAGGAAGAGAAAAGCTTAAAGAACGATTATTGTTAATGGACTGTTTAAGTGAAAGGCTGAAACCATATTTTAATATTGGTTTATTGCTTTATTTTGTGTGTGTGTTTTTTTTTCCCGGAGCAGTGATTTTTTTCACTGGGAAAAAACACTGTTCCATGTGTTTGACATTTTACAGTTTTGGTTTTTAAGGGTCGACTATTTTAAGCATTCGCTGTTATAATATAGACCCTAGATATATATATATATATATATATATATATATATATATATATATATATATATATATATATATATATATATATATATATATATATATATAGTGTTTATATCACCCTATCGTATGATTTACATAGCGAACGCTAGTTCATTGTACCTAAAATATCTAAACCACAAAATATCGAACATACAGAACAGCAAATTTTTTCCCAGGGAAAAAATTTGCTGTTCCGAAACACAAACACACAACACAAGCACACCAAAATAAATAAACCACACACATACACTTAATAAAACCATAATTCTAACCCTACACTTCTACCTATCCACTCACCTTAACCAAACCCTAACCCTAAAGTCCCTAACTACCGCATACTCACCTTACCCGCTCCCTAACCCGAAAGTCCCTAACTACCACACACTCACTTTACGCACTCCCTAACCCTAAAGCCCCTAACTACCGTACACTCACCATACCCGCTCCCTAACACTAAAGTCCCTAACTATCACACACTCACCTTACCCGCCCCTTAACGTTAATGTACCCAACTATCACACACTCACCTTACCCCGATCTGTTCCCACACTTACCTTAACCCGGTCTGTAACTTCCATTTGCATACTTACCTTACCCCGGTCCGTAACCTTCCCACCACAGTAGAGTAAATAGTGAAGCCATGGAACTGACAACCAATATCTTACCCTAGGTAAGATTTCGAAGTTCTGTGTCTTCGCTATTTTGTGTTTTCGACAAAAACAGGGTGATATTATAGCATTCAAAGTTTAAAAACTTTGATACTATAATATAGACCCATATATATATATATATATATATATATATATATATATATATATGAAAAATTATGCTTGTTTAATTTCAATGTGTGTTTTCGCCATTGTGAACTCCTGTTCCAATCTAAGCTTCACATCCTGACATTAGAATTTGATTACAGCATGTGAAAATGACACTTCATAGCACACATTAACTGCTAATTTCCTCTGTAATATTCTCATTCTTCTTAATTCTTTTTAAACTGTTCTAATCAGTAATAATCATCTAACTTTACTTCTTTCCATTAATATGTACGGTTCAATTTAGTAATACTACAACATAAGTTATTAACATTCAGAAAAATTTAAGCAAATTATATGTCAGCAACAGCTCTATATAATATATTACTACAGATTTTGTTTTACCAATTATTCACTTTTAAGAAAAAAAGATGCTATTTTGAGTAGATTTCTCACAGATATACTTGAAAAAAGGAGGAAAATTATTTTCTTTTCTGTTTTCAAAGACATCAGAGATGACTATTGACCTAGATTTTCTTCAGAGCAGCTCATGGTGGGAAGCAAGGCAAGCAAGAATCCAGCATTCAGAAACAAGTGTAACATTCTTTTTTTCACAAGCTTTCTTTAAGTGTTACTTGCTTCATAAAGGACCTGTGAAAAGAATATGTTACACAGGAACAAAGAAAATGAAATCTCCAGCACTTTAACCTTCTAATTAGCATATTTCTTAGATCTGACAGTCGGTTAACCAGCAATACATATACTGAGAAAGGTTAGACAAATAAAATACAATACTTAACTTACATAGTCTTAAATTTGACAATTCTATTGCTTATAATTTAATGACATTCTCTTAAAGGAAATATTTCTTTAAAATTTAAAAATGGATGGATAAGTTTAGTTAAATGAATTATATTAACCCTTTCTGTGTAAATATAGTAAAACTAACCATTTATATTCCTCATCATGAAAAATGTTTTATCTTAAAATATAAATACACACTAACATACATCTTAAAGCTTAAAGTCCAATACAAACTTTTAACTTAAAGGGCAAATCTGTTGTTTCAGCAAATAAAAGTCCTGCTATCAGAGAATAAAAGTAACTTGTTTTTAAGCTTTTTAATTTTAGAAGCAGTTTTCTAGGAACTCAGCTCACTCTGTCTCTCGAAGGGTATACTGTTTCACTCAATTTCTTCACTATTATTAAGGATATTATTGTTGTTAACAAAAGTGAATGCCTCCTCCAGCATGTCAAATATTTTAGTTTCTTCAGAAAGAAATAATTTGTTCTTTGCAGAAAACACTAAAGTGGTGTTAATATTGTTTTTTTAACTTCCTTGATCAGTGATAAACAGGATTTTCTCTTTCTAATTACTTCACTGGAATAACCATTGTCAAATCTGACTTCATGTTCACTTATTGTAATAGGTAGGCTGGACCATGCTGTTTTTAATATTTGATCTTTTTCTAAGCTACACATAAATTTAACTATAATTGCACATGGTGAATGTTTGTTCTTTGAAGGTGACCTCAGGATCTATGTGTCCTTTCAATTCCAAAAGATGAAGTTTCAGGTAGATGTAATGTTTTATGTAGCCAGGTTGTTAAGACGTGTATTACATTGTCACCCTCATACTTTTCATGTATACCATGATTTTGATTTTTATTTCATCTCAGTCTATTATCTAAATTATCAACTTTATCTATGAACCAGTTATTTTGTTTTAAAAGAAATTCAGGCTAAGATTCACCTTCAGTTATCCTCCCTTCATGGTCATTTAAAACTTCTTCCATACTGCTGATTTTTGCACTTTGTTGTTTCATAAGTATTTCTAAACATTCCATCTTCTTTTTGGTGTCTTCTTTGAAGCCTTCTGTTTTTGTATCCAGTTTGTCTATTTTGAATATTACATCCTGTATACTAGATATCTTTCTTAATACATGAATACTGAGTAACATTACTTGAGTGTCTCCTGTTGAAGTCTCTTCTCTATTAACCAAGCAGTTGAAATTCTAACAGAAGAAATATAGCTTTTGAAGACCTTGAAGCTGTAAATCTTTACTTTGGCTATTTATTGAATAAAATTAGCTAATAAGTATCTCCAAATTTTAATTTTTTGATTATATTTTCTGTCAGAGAAAAGTTTTCAGTCTCAGACCTTTCACTGCTTGCTGATTTCAGCTAGCCATGTTGGCCATGCCCACCCTTCCCCTAAAATATCTTTTCTGACCTGTTCTCAATCTACAACTATGACAGGCCTTAATGTTCACATTTTCTCCATGGTAACAGACTTTCTATTTGCTTAAAGCATCTGCTGCTTACAATAAGAACATTTTTCTGGGCCCCAATTTATTATTTCCATTTTGCTTTGGTGTTTTAGAAATTATTTTCATTGTATTGTTAGTAATCTTCGATGGAGGTGTTGTTTTCCTTCTTTGAGGACATATCTAACTGTGGAATAAGTGTGGCTGGCTCATTTTTTAGCTGTAATCTCTAAGATTGCATTCTGTTAAAAAAAAGCTAATTTTAATTAAACAATATTATCTAGTTAAGGTTTGGAGTACATGTTTCATTGTAACTCTATTTATTTACCTTGTCCTTCTGTCCTTCCGCTTTCTCATCTTAGTAGTCTAAAATATTTGTGACGCTTACCTTACATCCACTTGATTCGTTATGCACATTACAGCCAAAACTGGTTCATCTTCAGGGCTTCTGCATTCTCATTTCACTTTCAAATGTAGAGCTAATATTTCTTTTGCATCTTTATGTTAAAATCTGATTAAAATCACTTTGGCAAAAAAAAAAAAAAAAAAAAAAAAAAAACAGTCATAGAATGACCACAATCAAAGACACAAATCAATAGGTAAAAACTACTAAGAACATGGTCAAATGGATTATGTAAATAATGTGAGTAGAACATTAAAACAAAAATAAATGGGAATGAAGATGGTAGCAATTGATGCACTAAATAAAACAGATTGGTCTTAAAGGACTGCTTAAAGTGGCAGGAAGTAAGAGTCATTAATGACTGTCAGGGAATATGTTCCAAAGGCTCAGAACACTGAAGGTGAAGGGATAGCTCCCAAAAGACTTGAGTACTATACACATTCAAACTGATAGCAATCAGTGAGTGAGCAAGTTAAATGAATGAGCCAGACAATGCAGAACATATAGCTTTTTCAAATAGTGGAACTCAGGCTATGTAGAGATCTGTTGATAAGAAGCAAAAGTTTATAGATAACAAGACAGTGATATGTTATGTGATGTATATCCACAGGGAATGAAGCAGCAGTGTTTTGAAAGAGCTACAAGCAGTTGAGTCCACAGTTCAGGAGTTCTAAAATACATGAAAGTTATGAACCAAGCATGGTGAAACCAGGGCATGTATAACCACAACTAGATACTCAGACAGTAATAAGGGCTTGGCTTTGGAGGTTGTTAGTATGAGAGCATGTAGATGAGATTATAGACACATACTCCATGGATATCAATATGTGATCCAGAATGACACAAAGGTTATGTAACATAGACATTCAGGACTATCCCCATCTTAGATGACACAAGATTTTAATGTATGAAGATCTGAATCCCTGAGAGTTGCATAAGCAGCCATGGCAATCATCTTTGATGTACTGAATTTGAAATAACCACAAATTATCCATTGCTGGAATCAGTCTCAGTCTTCTGCAAGAGAATTTGGAGCTGATAACATTTCTTAAGGGAAGGAAAGGGAAGGAAAAATATAGTTGTGTGTCATAAATTAGCTGTGATAAAAAGCAATCATTTCACCTTAATGAGAGCAGCAAGAAGGCAATGTCAGACTGATGCTGCGCTTTAAAAAAATTCCAGGCAGAAAGAAGACTTTTTTGAAACAGTGTTTTAGAATGGCCAGAAAATTAGAAGGTGAATCACTCCTGTTATACCACAGTAGATGGCTAAATGATGTTAGAAGATATCCTGAAGCTCTGTGTCAAAACAAATGTTGGCACCCAGGATACAGGAATGCTTAGTATGTCTTATTTTTTCTAGCAAACAACTGAGAAAATCATTTTCCAGTCATTTAAATGATGCTACAATAACTTACAGCAGAAAGAAACTTCTGGAAATCAAGTATTCAAGTGTGCCATCATTCTGACTGGGTTCCCTGCATACTACAGAGCCTACAACACTTACTCAAACTGCTGGAAGTTAGTATCCTAACCAAACTAGCTTCAAAGTACCTAAATAAGGAAATGGAAGGTTCTGTAACAATCAAGATAAGACCCAAAAGGAAGAGATCTAACAGAAGCAGGAAAAAGGTTCTGTTAGCAAATGTATGCTCATTAGACAACAAGATGGACTTTCTCAGGCTAGAGCTCAAGACCACAAACAAGGTGAGAAATTCCTGTCTGTTAATCTTTACAGAGATGTGGTTAAATAACAGGATTAGTGACAGTGCTGTAAGTCTTGATGGTTTCACTTTGTTCAGAGCTGATGGAAACCTAGCTCTGTATGGAAAAACTACAGGAGGAGGAGTGTGCATTTTTGTGAATGATAGCTGGTGTAAAAACTGTAACATTGTGAATGAACATTTCTGAATGAAATAGTGTCTGCGTAGCTGTATATATACCACCGAATGCTAACATCACTAAAGCACTGAATATACTGCATGATACTATATGTGAGCTGCAATGCAAGAATTCTCACTGTGCATTTATGACAGCTGGTGACTTCATCAAAGCAGATCTCAGAGAGGTGCTATCTGATTACTACCAAATTGCGGATTTTCCCACAAGGGGAGCAAATACTCTGGACAAAGCTTACACTAACAAAAAAGTGGCATACAGAGTTCTACAACAACCAAATCTGGGTGGCTCTGATCACATCCCCATAAAACTAATACCAGCTTACAAAGCTCTCTTGATCAGAGATAAGCCCAGTGTGAATCAAATCAGGGCCTGGCATCAAGGAGCCATGGAAAGTCTCAGGGACCGCTTTGTTACCACAAACTGGGATGCCTTCAGGGAGGCAGCCATAATGAACAATCTGGTGAACATAGATGAATATATTGAGACAACTATAACTTACATATCCAAATGCATGGAGGATATAACGAACATCAAAAATATTAAAGTAAGAGCCAACCAAAAACCATGGCTAAACAGCAAGGTCTACAAGTTGCTGAGGTCAAGAAACACTGCTTTCAGGGCAAAGGATAAGAAGGGTCTAAGTGTGGCAAGGGCTAATCTAAAAAAGGGTATCAAGCAGGCCAAGAGGAAGTATGGAAAGAGGATATACGGATGTTTTGAGGATGTGAAAGACTCAAGAAGCTTGTGGCGTAGTATTCAACAGCTAAATGACTGCAAGACCACATCAACTCAGTGTGTTGATAGCACTGAATTTCTGGACAATCTAAACACATTGTATAGCAGGTTTGAAGAGAAAAACAACCTGGAAGCTATAAAGCTTCTGAATGACCAAAAGGAGGCCGTACTCATCTTCAATGCTGTGGATGTAAGGAACCATCTGAGGAAAGTGATCCCCACAAAGGCTGCTGAGTCTGATAACATTCTGGGGAAAGTATTGAAAGGTTGTACAGACCAGCTCAGCATAGTCCTGATTAACATCTTCAATACCTCACTTGTCCAGGAAAAAGTACCAGCATGCTTCAAAGTTACCAACATAATCTCTCTGCCCAAAAAAAGCTAACCCCACCTCCCTAAATTATTACAGGCTGGTAGCCCTTACATCAAATGTAATGAAATGCTTCAAAAGACTGGTTAAAAGGCATTTGACTACAGTACAACCCCAATCCTTTGACCCACTGCAGTTTGTCTATTGGGCAAACAAATCAACTGCTGATGCCATTTCATTGGTACTTCACCTCACATTGGAACATCTTGAAGAGAAGAACAACTATGCCAGGCTGTTGTTCATAGATTTCAGCTCAGCAGTCAATATGGTGATTCCAATGCAAATTATAGAAAAGCTAATCCACCTTGGCATAAATAAAGGGCTGTGAAACTGAATCCTTGATTTCCTGACTGGAAGACCACAAAGGGCTGTGCTTATAAAAATGCTTAGGGGAATATTACAATCAACACTGGAGTACAGCATGGGCTCTGTGCTGAGTCCTCTTCTGTTTACACTCCTTACCCATGACTGCTCTGTGAAAGTTAGCAATGACCACATCATCAAATTCTCAGATGACAGAACAGCTGTGGGACACATAAGTGGTGATGACAAGAGTGGATATAGGAATGAGGTCAACTCCCTATTTGAATGGTGTAATAAGAACAATTTGGACCTGAATGTCAATAAAATAAAAATAAATTTTTATTGACTACAGAAAGAGCTCTGTGATGCACCTGCCTCTCAATATCAATGGTGAAAACGTGAAGACAGTCCAAACTACAAAGTTCCTGGGGGTACATATATCAGAGGATCTTTCTTGGAGTATAAACACAGACCAGCTAATTAAAAAAGCAACTGTACTTTCTAAGAAGACTGAGAAAAGCAAAGTTCTCTATGAATGCTCTAAATACCATCTACAGATAAGCCACCATGAACATTACCACCAGCAACTGCACTGTATGGTTCGGTAGCAGCACATTGGCTGAAAGGAAGAAGCTGCAAAGAATAATAAGAACAGCAGAAATGATCATGGGCACTAGTCTTCCTACCTTACAGAAGCTCTTTAAAATGAGATGTAAAAAGAAGACACGCAAAATACTGAGTGACACTTCTCATCTAGCATATGGTTGGTTCACTAAACTTGCATCTGGTAGAAGGTTATGGAGTATCCACTGCAGGACCTCCAGATTCATGAGCAGTTTTTATCCAACTGCAATAAGACTCATTAATGCAGAAGTAAATCTGGACGTATCAAAACTATAACAGATCACTACGGTCTCATTCTTTTCCTTTTTTTCCATGCAGTATTTCTATTTATTCATTGCATACTAAAATTAATATATTTTCATTCAAGTGCAATTCCAATCACTTCCTTTTGTGCAATATTACCCAGTCTCACCCCTGTGTATAGTGTACTTTTCTTTTCATGTGTTAATCATCTAGTAGTCAGTGTTGTCGAGTGTATATAAATAGTGCACAAGCATGTGCATCACTTACCTAGATATTTGCTTTTGTACTATAGTTATTGTTTATTATACAACAACCCCCCATTAATACCCAAAAACATGCATGCTGATTGGTCAGCATGCACATTGTAAATCAGACTTATACTAATGGAAAAAGGTCCGGTTGCCCGGACTTTTTCCATTAGTATGCCTTTTTTTTACAGCAATGGAGAACGCAAGATCTCCGTTGCTTTTTACACACTGTCTCGCTATGTTAAAGGAGTTTAACATAGTGAGACAGCTTTAAAAAAAGTAACAGAGATCTTCCTTTCTCCATTTGCTTTTTTTAAAGCTGTCTCACTGTGTTAAACTCCTTTAACATAGCAAGACACTTTGTAAAAAGCAATAGAGATCTTGCTTTCTCTGTTGCTTTTTATAAAGCTGTCTCGCAATGCTAAACTCCTTTAACATAGCGAGACAGTTTGTAAAAAGCAAAGGAGATCTTACTTTCTCCATTGCTTCCACCCACAGCTCTGATGTACTGCGTAAGCATATGCATGCGCAGTACATCAGAACTGCCGCAGAATACCAGACAGCTGCGGAAGGGCAGCAAGGAGACATTATACAATGCCATTATTTAAGAAAAGTAATTATTTTTTTTCTTAAATAATGTCATTAATATAATAACCATGCCTGGGTGTGGGTAATGCTGGATTTACCCACGGTTGTCTTTGTTTGGCCACTCGGGCTTCACCCTCATGACCAAACCACACCAACCGTGGGTAAATCCAACATTATCCACACCCAGGCATGGGTTATTGCTATATTCTTTAATACCTATCATGTCTGTCTTTTTCTGCTTATTTTCTCATGTAAAAGAGCTGACACTCGAAATTTCATTTAGGTAGCACTTGTGTTATTCTTAAATGACATTAAAGTTTCTTTGAATCTTTAAATCTTTGAATCTTGTCAAACAATGCTGTAAGACCAAAGAAGAAACTAGTCTAAAGCATAAACAGGTCATGAAAAATGTTTCTAAGGTAGCATCTGTATGTTGGCAGGTTCAGAAACAAAACTGAGAAATATCATAGATCAGAATCAAGCTGTGTATAAAGGGGGATAGGATGGTAATGTTCAAGAACCTGGTGGACTTCTTTGAGACAGTTACCAAGGATTTAGATGAGGGAAAGGAGGTCCACACAGTACCTAGACCTCGCAAAGGCTTTTGACACCATTCCCCATTCTGGTATTATAGACATGCTCACCAGCCTGAACATAAACCTGTATGTCATGCGATGGATTGCCAGTTGGCTCATGGAAAGAACCCACACAGTGAGAGTTGCAGGCTCTAGGTCCGACTCTAAACTGGTTACAAGTGGCATCCCCCAGGGCTCAGTCCTGGGACCCCTTCTGTTTGGTATATACATCTCAGAGGTACAGGCAAGCACAGGAGGACTACAGCTGACCAAGTTCACAGATTACTGCAAACTGGGGGCCATAATTGACTCTCCCACTGATACAGACATCCTCCAGAAGGGTCTTACTGAGACGGATACCTGGTGTCAAAATCATGGCCTCAAGCTAAATGCCAAAAAGTGCATAGTCATCCCCTTTGGAAAAAACAAAGTACCCATGAGCTACCACATATGTGGTAGTCCCCTAAATACAGAAAATGTAATAAGGGATCTTGGGACCCAAGTAGATAGTAATCTCTCCTTTGATAATCATATTGCCAAGGTGGATAGAAAATCCTTCCATACGTTCCACCTAATCACAAAAGGGTTTGCATCTAGAACAAAAGTGGTTATCGTGCCCCTCTGCTCATCAATCATCAGACCCATCATAGAGTACTATGCCCCATTTGGGATGTACCTTACAAGACACCTGCAACAGCTGGATGCACTATGCAGCCCGACTGAAGAAACTCCAGCTGTACTCGGTGGCATACCGCTTACTCAGAGGTGATCTCTGCCTGACATACAAGGCCATATCCAACCCAGAATTGATGGACATGCTCCACCTAAAAAAAAAAAAAAAAAAAAAAAAAAAAACAAATCCTGAGAGCCACACAGTCTAGGGATCTAAACCTCACCACAATGATAAATAGGATGTGCTGGAGGGATAGATTCCTGTCTCAGAGACTCCCCATGTTTTGGAACAGGATTCCAATCTACATTAGGCAGAGCCCCTCACTAACACTCTTCAAGAGACACCTTGGTGAGTGGATGGGAAACAGAAAATTTACCCTGGGGATCACTGCAGTAGCTCTGCTGGACAGTGGCACCTGGAACTAGTGGCTCTGCCGGACAGAGGCACAGGGATTTAATCTAAGGGGGTGGCAAAAGCCAACACATTCTGGCTAGGCTTATAGATGCCCACAGGCAGATAGCCTAGTACTTACCTATGAACCTATGATTAAAACTTCTCAGGTAGCATACTATACCATATTCTACCCAAAAACCAACTCAAATAATTTTCTCCCAGCTTACTGTCTCCTGTAATCATTGTTTGTATGCATTGTAATTTGTACTGTTGGTATTGTACTTTTAACTGTATTTGTTAAAATAATCTTGTATTTCTGGAGCTTTTTTCCCCGGGCCTCCACTGAAAATGGATATGAATCCAGTTGGACTTTCCCGGTCAACAAATTTAAAATAAATAAATAAAGTGAAGGATTCTTCAGAATAGAAGTAAATGAGGCTTCCTTAGGAGAAGATGGAAAATACTCTTTTCCCAAAAGACAACCAGAAGACTTTGTACAGGAAAGCATTAAAGACTGCCTGGTTCTAAGATATAACAAACCTGGTTTAACAAGTGTCAAGACTGCAGGTTTTTATTTACATTATTGAAAGTAAGACTGCAAACTTATTGTAAATTGTCAAAACAAACAAAGTCCATTACTGAGAAGCTGTGGCTGGTGGAGTTTGTTGAGTGGGATGGTGAGGGAAAAAAGGATTGTGATCTATGGTTATACAAGAGTCAGATGGAAAAAAAAATTAAGCAAGTGGAGTAGGCAGGCTATGAAGAATGTACATCTTTCACATATGGGAAGCCATTTTGCTTTAATTAGAACTGAACAGTAATATTTGTATTGGGTGCTAATGTGATGAATCTAAGGACTTAATTGGATATGAATTGTATAACTGACAATTTTTTTTCCTTGAAACTTTGGAAATAATAGGGAAGCTTTATTCTATCTGTAGTAGCAGAACTCCCTTTCCAATTGCTAATCTACCTTCTGCTTACTGGAGTGGGATTTTTTCCCCATAAAACTAGGATATTTACTTTAAGCTTAGTACTGGTGATGTGAAATTGAAAGTTTAGAGATTGGCCCAGACTGATGCCAAGGTTGTTTGAATTACTGGGTGGGTTTCTAAGAGAGACATTACACCTTACTGTCCAGTTTTGTGGGACTGCATAGAGGTTTTGTCCTTTGTCAAAGATCATGCTTTTATTTATTTATTTTTTTGATTTTGGTATGAAATTATTGAGTGACAACAATAGTAACAGGATAGTTAGGTCTTTTTTTAAGCAGTTTTTTGATAGTAGACTGGGAGTGGTGGGATCTGTCAATTACCATATCATCTGTCCACATAAGTATCAGAATTTGATGTAGGTTCACTAGAAAGGAGGTAACAAAGGGGTGAGATCACTGATCCTCAGGGTACTCCTTTAGCAGGAATGGAACAAAGAGAAGATGAGTTTTCTGTTTGTTCTATGAAATGTCTATCTGTAAGGAAATTGTTGAATAAGGGAAGGTAGTCTTTGCTTATGTCATCTACCACATCAAAGGCTTTGGTGAGGTCTATAGAGACTAGACAAGGTAGGAGACCATCATACCTCTCAAAATCTTAGCACAAGAAATCTGGACAAAGCCAAAAATAAGGGGAGACCAAAGGCCCCACAATAAAGACAAGTTTTAAGTATTACTCTTATAAACTTAAAAATTTGAGAGAGTAATACATTTTTGGAGTTTCATGCACTTTTTCTGAAGTGTATGAAGTCTAAAACTCAGATCTATGTCATTATTTAGTGACTTCAGTTCTCAGTGATTTGCCTGAAAACCAGAAAGATTTTATGAGGACTTGACCAAAAATATGAGGCAAAAATCTAGACATTCTACACAAATCTGAACACTTGATAGGTATGATGGCCATTGTACATACTCCTTAGAACATCATTGGTTAGTGTGTAATGGTGCTTCAGCTGGACCAAAATTCATGCTGGTCTCATGAGATCATGCTACATTTTTTGACGATGTTTAGGCACAGAGTAAAGATGAGTTTTTCCAGGGTTTTTTCAAGCATCAGAAGGATATATATATTGGCTGTAATCTTTAGTGTCTTTTGGTTTAGGGAGTTTTGTTAGTGGATTAACAAGATTAACAATGGCTGTTACCTGTATTATTAATATAATGTTTTCTAATGATGCATAGGTTATATAGGTTCATATGTAAGTACTAAGCTCACTACCCTTGTGGACTCTTTTAAGCCTTGTCAATTTCCACTTCAAAAGTAAGAATCAAACCCTATACTTTCTATTTATGAAGTAAACACCTTAACCATTGCACCAGCCATTAACCTCTTGCTGTTATTCTCAACTGACATAGGCTATTGAAACATCTATACCTGCATGTCTGTTGTAATTTGTGTGTATACTGATCATGTCTAAATATCTAAATGTATCTGTAATCATTTTTTCTGTATGGAGCTTTTCTCCTCAGGCTTCTGCTGAAAAAGGGCCTTTTTGGCTCAGTCAGACACCCCCGGTTATCAAAAAAAAAAAAAAAAAATATATATATATATATATATATATATATATATATATACACACACACGCACGCACGCACGCACACACACACACACACACACACACACACACACACACATATATATATATATATATATATATATATATATATACCAACACTATCAAAAATTAACAATTGAAACTGTACTAGAGAACAATCCAGAAATGTACAATGGCTATTAATATATTTATAAAAGAAGTAATCTGTAAAACTGAAGCAAACAATATAACTACAATTTGGTACACAAATAGACAGAGAAGCAGTAGGAATGTATTGTTAAACTATCCACACACTTACACTTCTAAATTCTGCTCTTGTAAGGTTCCCCTCGGCCATCATGCCCTCCCCTCTCTCAACATGAACATAACTGTATGTTACATCAACATGCCTTCTCCTGGATCTTTGCTTCATAACATAGCTAATTAAAAATAAAACTATTCTCTTGAGCTGTACACCATATTATCCTACTGTTATCTTACCAAAAACTCTAGTATGTACTAATTTAATTCTGTACAGTCATAAGCTAGTTGAATATAATCTTAAAATAATCTATTAACAGAAAAAAACATAACATGGAATCAAACACAGCCTGGTCACTCAGTATTGTGTGCTCAACTGATCATGTTAGATAAAATCAAAAGAGTGATACAACACATTTCCTTCATAGTTGAATCACAAATAACCATGGCATGGGTATCATAAACTGGCAAAACAGGTGAAACTCCTGAATTCTCCATAATGTCCCACCAGGTTCCTTCCATTTATGTAATAAACTCCTTTGTGATTTCTGGCCCTGGGAAGGTTTGATCCTGGGTATCTATGTTGGGCATTAATATAATATGTGCCAGGGGAGCGAATCTATTCCAATCTGGCACTGAGTCCACCAGTAGTCTTTCAGCAATCGCAGAATGGTTACCTCTGTTTGATGTGTCAGTTTGTTTATCTCACTCCCTTCATCTTTTTACAATTGGTTCTTTTTCAATGAGTTAAATGATGAACAATCACATCTTCTTCCACTGAGGAGCCTGGAACCCTATTTTATTTACTGCACCTGCATAGCTTTTTTCCCATAGTGTCAGAGGCCCTGTAATACTGATTCTGCTTCCAGTGTCATATGAACCTTGATCTGTTGGGATCCATTAGTTGCCAACCAACACCACGAGAAATGTTGTTAATCAAAAACCCAGATACTTCAAACTGAGTAAGGTATGGGTGGATTATTAGTGTGATTTGTTCTTTTCAGACAATGATAAAACAAGGAAGGAGGTTATCCAAACTTGGAGAGGAATCTGAAGGTGTTTGATCTACAACTTTAAGAATATCCTTGTGGTGACTTTTTACAACACATTTATCCTCTGTTGATCAAGTTAATTCCACTAGATTAGTAGCATCTTTTTAGGGGAGACCCAAGGTGGTCTTTTATACTACTAAGGAGAATTTTGGGCAGGGTATCAGGGAACATCTACCCTTCTTTTCAATAAACCTGAGCTACTGCCAATTTAAGCAGATGGGCCTCACTTTAATGTATCATCCAAAGAACAATAAACTCTGGTTCATAGGTTCATATGTGTTTACTAGGCTAATGACCACAAGGGCCTTTTTAAGCCTAGCCATGCTTTCCAAATTTCTGACAAGTTCTGATACCTTGGATATGTTTCACCCTGGGCCTGGGAAATGAGCATTTACAGGTTACCTCATACCTCTCAACCTCTTAGAGTAAGAAATCTGGACAAAGCTATAAAAAGTGGTACAAATAGGGACAATTTTGAAATATTGTTCTTACAAAGTTAGAAAGGTGATAGGATAACAGGCTTTGCATTAGCATGAATTTTCTGAAGGGTATGAAGTCTAAAACTCAAATGTCTGTCATTATTTTCTGACTTCAATCTTTAATGATTTGCCACTAATTTGCCAGAAAGCCACTATTTTATTAAAAAGGGACCAAAAATATAAGGCAAAAATCTGGAATTCTGCAAAAATATGTACAGTTGAGAGGTATGGTTACCTGTTTGCATTAGAGACATATGTGCCAAACCAGGGATGAACTTCTGGTTTCTCATCCAATTGTCCAAGTTGCAATTGAATTGGTTTAAGGAGGAACTATGTTTAACATGGATGGGGAGCCTCCATAGTAGTCTCTGGGATACATACCTGTCTCTCCAGCAGGTCCTATTTATATCACAGGCAAGGTTTAAGTCTTTAGAATGGGTAATTCTGCTACTGTTTGTTTTGTGGATATGCAGGAGAGCCTTGAGGTGGAGTACAGATCCCTTCTTAAGCTTCACTAGAATGTTAGCTATCAATCTGTCTTATGCGAGAATAGAACCCACAACCTTCCACACCAAAAATGAGTGTTCTATCTGTTTCACCAATGACATTGCTATGTCAGATACATTTTTGAGCATGTGCTTGGACTGCTAAAGGCCTGTTTCAGCTGTCTTGATGTCTTTGGTGGTGAATTGCAGTATGACCCTTGAACATGCAATACAATCATTGCAGCGTGTATGCATCATTACACAAAATGATGATACATAAACAGTTATACCAGGACAGAGACATCCAAGAGAAGGGATTCCCACTCAGCAATGGAGGAAGTGCTTAATGATGAGCCTGTGGAGAAGCAGGCTGCAGGGCATGACTAGGCATGATGGATGAGGGTGCTGGTTAAGAGGAAGCATCTGTCTCATAACTTTAGGCCAGAATAAGCACATCTCAGAATAGTGAAAATTATATATGCAATACTATGCCCTAGCTGTGATATGCTATGCATAGACTAGCAATATTTTGCATTAGAAAAAGGGTACTCAAGTAAAGCAGCACTGAGGGAAAGGCACAGTAGTCATGATATACCCAGGTGGGGAGGGCCACAATGAGAAGTGCCAATAACAGGCAGAGAATGCATGGTATATTTGCATGTGTGTCTATGTGTGTGGGTGTTTGACTTCAAGAATTCTGACTAGAAGTGACTATGGTGAGCTGGGCAAACTAGTTGGCTGGGGGGAGGTCTGTCCACTGTGATGTGAGTTGGTTGTGGTGGTGGGCAACACAGATGTGTGCATGTGTGTTGGTGGTCATGCATGGATACAGCTCATGCAGATGATGCATGATGCAGTGCTATGCTGAGGTCTAGTGGACTGGTCTAGGACACCTGCTAGACATGTATGCACTGACCATTCATATCATTGTCCATGGGAGTGCTATCTCCTGGGAAGGGGTCAGGCATAATCCAACGCATGCTCAGAAAGGTGCACCATGAACAACAGAATGCAATAATGGTGGTCTCTGCATGATCATTTTATCCGCATAAACATGTACTTCCATGATGCCCACACTGTGCCCTCTGCACTGAGGTCATGGAGCTAATGGTTCTAGACTGTGCCCACTCCCTCCTATAGTTGGCATTCCCATTTGAGGTAGAAATGAACAAACCACAGGAAGAGCATTGCCTCTGACCCTGTCCAATACAGTATGTTCACAGGGTCACAACATTATGCCCTATAGCCTATTACATTCAACCTCAATATCCTGCCACTGAAGCTACCTTCCTCCTCAGGTTATACATTGGGCACACTGAACTCCATTCCTGTTTGCACATCATCTGATAGGGAAGGTTGAGCGTAAATACCTTCGATAACCATATCGCCAAAACAGTCAGGAAATCCTTCTTTGTGGCACACCTCATCACTAAGGGCTTTTCATCCAAAAAAAAGGAAGTCATTGTCCCACTGTACTCATCCCTCATTAGACCTATTATAGAATACAACCCCCCATTTGGTATGCACCTCTCAAGACATCTGCAACAACTGGAAAGGACACAGAAATATTTCATTAAAAGAATCACAGGCCTAAAGCAGATGCCCTATGCTGATCATCTAAAAAAACTCCAGCTATACTCTGTCGCATATCGTCTACTCAGAGGCGATCTCTGCTTAACATACAAAGCCATGTCAAATCTAGAGCTGTTGGGCATGCTACACTTAAAGAAATTGCAATCCCTTAGAGCCACATGCTCCAGGGATCTAAACCTTGTCATCACAATGAACAAAACATGCTGGAGGGATAAGTTCCTGACCCAGAGATTCCCCAGACTCTGGAATAGACTGCCCATATATTTCAAGCAGACCTCCTCTTTGGCCCTCTTCAAAAGGTACCTTGACAATTGGATGGGAGATAGGAAATTCACCCCAGAGATCATGTCAGTCGCCCTGCTAGACAGGGGTCCAGGGAAGTAAATATTGTGGGAAGAAATAGCCAGGGAATTGTTATGGCTGGGCTTGTATGGGCCGTAGGGCCAACAGCCTAGCACCAGTCTATGAACCTATGAATATATAGTCAAAACTATCAGTTCTGGCATAGTAGGGTATCTATTAGCTGTATAATGCATTACTGGGTACCTGTAAGACTGTAAGAAACAGTCAGAATGCTAACTGTTTGTCTGTCTGCCTGTCTCTCCCTGTCTGTCACTCTCTCATTCCTGCTGTCACTTTTTTCCATATTTTATTTGAAGTTGTTTTATTTCTATCCATTTATTTTAATATTTTCTGTAGCACCTGCTATATCTGTGCCAGCTGCATGGCACTGTTCCCTACCCTACCATCAGTCACATCTTTCTCACAAAAACATTCCATTTGTCTAAAGACCTAGCTCTCTGTTTGAGGTGGAGATTCTTCATCAGGGGGACCTGTGGTGTCCCCAGTGCAGTTTTGCTAGAGAGGAGTTTTTGTTCACTATAGTGATGCTGACTGGGGATACAATTTGTCACCTATCAGAAGTTATCACAGGTGGAAACGGAGACAGTTTACTGGTAGCTTGAAGCCTGCATTAACTGCCTGGAGAAAGTGCTTGTGTGACTTACAGAGTTGCAACACTGCCTGGCACTGACAGTGCTATCACCAGTAACTGTGATAGTGCCCTGTAGGAAGAGGAGTCACAGTGGAGACTGACATTTTTTCTGTGTCTAGCCCAAGCACTGTGGTGTCAGGAGCAGGTTACACAGCAAGTCCTCTGCCTGGTGCTTCCCTTCTTTGTGTCATCTACTGCCCCAGTTTGCTGTCCAATCATTACCATCACTACTTGTTATCCCTTTGTCTGTATGCCAGTATGCTCATTATGGACCCCCACCTGCTATGTGTCAGCATTTTCCCTGTTGGTGTTTGGAGTACTTTTATGTTTGTTTCTATGCAACAACACCTATGCCTCTACCCTTTTTCCATCCCCTTCATTCTTCATACATCCTTATAGATCTACTCTTAAAAAAAAGGAAAAGAATGACCATCTGTCTCACCAAGGAGTACATCCTTAGGTTTAAAAACAATTTCTAGGCTTGCAGTCAAGTGGACCATTAAAGAACCTAGACCTAATTCCTACCTTCTGCAAGCACTGTCTCATTAAGTGACTTGCTTAGAGTCACACAGTAGGCAAATGAGGGCTCAGGAAATCAAACCCTCTGCCATGTAAAGTACAGCTCACAATCTTAATTCTCTATGCCAACTGCCATACTAAAAAAAATTGAAATTCCCTGAACAGGAAACAAATATGGGCTATAGTTGTAGAGTGCTAAATCCTAACCTGTAGACCACCAGGGAGTCTTCCTCCTTGTCCCCACTTCAACTATTGCCTTCACTATGTTGTGTATGTCCCTCTGCTTGCTGTCCTTCCTTTTCCTGACTTTCTTATACAGCCATTTCCTGCTCATTTCATTTCAATCAATAAAAGTGTACTGGTTCTGAGATCTGCTTACCATGGCTTATAGCAGTTTTCATGTCATAAAGTAACACATATGCATGCACATATTTGTGTGCATGGTATTCATTTGCTACTGGTGTTCACAAAATTCCTAGCTTCTATCACAAAAAAATTCTCTTTCCACTAGTCTTCTCAATTTTATGACCAGGTTTATTTTAGTTACAGCCTGAGATGAGAGATTCCTGGCTGCTTATTGGCAATTATCTTTGAATCACGTTGCATCTTGGTATCTCAATTGTAGTTTTTGTGAAGTCACAGAATGCATGTTTTTGAATTCCAGAGAATTTCTTTTAATGCAAAACAAAACATTTTGCTTTATATTTTTCTTTCTAAATTAAAAAAAAAACATTTAGTTATTTTTAATCTACACAGGGCACACATTAAATAAAATATGAATGCAGAAATAAATGGCATCAGTACTGGAATTTGTTTAACTTCCATCAGAGGTGCTTATTTTAATGTCCAGATTATCTTAATATTTAAACAGAGCATAACATGTGTCCATGCCTCTCTATTCATTACAATAAAAAGGTTAGCTATTTTCGACTAGATGAAACATCAGGAGAAAGAAGAGTTTGTTCAGTCTTTGAATTGTCCATAATTGCTCTGCTTTATGTGTCAAACACAACATTATTCTTTTTTCAAATTAAAATTATCTTGCTGCTTTATATGAATTTGAATCCACAATTAGTACTGTAGCCTTCTGGTTTCCACAGATAAGTATAAAAGGCAGTGTTTTCATTTATTTTACTGTCACTTTACAGCACTTCTGTCACATCTTTTATTTAAAAATTTGTAAAAACTTTAATAGGGTCACCTAAATTAGACAGCACAAGACACACAGTAATACTTAAATGAGAATAATATAAAGTGCCCTCAGGGCAGTGTAGCATGGAAGGTCACAATTAACCGGCTACCTTGTAAAACTTTTGCAGTACTGACTGTTAGCAATGTGAAGTATAAAAGAAACAACATGCCTTCTTAAAATGCAAGATTTTGTAATGTGCAGACATTCTGTCATTAGTGAAGGTCACTTTTCTTGAGTTTCACAGCAGTCATGTCTCAAAATCTCTAGCAAGTAAAACTGCTAAAAAAAATTCTGAGACCTCTTTGTCTGGCTATGTGTCTGTCTGTCTGTTCTCAGTCTGTTTCTCTACAGAATTTGTAATTCTTTTCAAAAAGAAAGCTTTTTGTATAAGGTAACCACTAACCAAGTCTAAACTTCATCACATTTTTATTTTATACACGGTATGCAAATCCTTGGCAGTGATACCTGAATATGGTACAATTTGATATGAGTAAAGATTCCTAAAGAGTTTCCCTTGAAGCATTTGATACTTCAGGATTTTAATTTTTACATTACTAATAGGACCAGTGAAATGCCTCTGAAAATGTTAGATAGAAATGGAAAAAGCCCATGCAATATTTAAACACCAGTGTCATAATCGTGGATGTCGTCTTTATGTTTAAAAAAATTAATTTTCTAACTGAATATCTGTATTTGCAGTCCATTAATAAACACTTAAAAATGTTGAATCCGAGTTCACCAAGAAGTCATAGAATAGGAAAGTTATTGAAAGCGAGCCTGATGCTTTTGCCACCCAAGAAAATTATTTTTCAGTGCCCCTGTCGCGCAGAGCAACAGCGGTGATCACTGGGGTGAATTTCCTATTACCCATTCAGTCATCAGGATTTTTTTTGAAGAGTGCTAATTAGGAGCTTTGTTTGATATAGAAAGGTAGTTTATGTCAGAGTATGGGAAGTTTGTGGGACAGGAATCTATCCCTCCAGCATGTTCTGTTTATTGTGGTCACAACAGAGCATGTAGCTAGGAGGGATTAGGATTTCTTAAAGTGGAACATGTCCAACAGCTCTGTGTTTCATAGGTTCATACTAAACTAACTGCCCTTGCAAGCCATTTTAAGCCTAGCCAATTCTCCCTTGTGAGACTCAAACGCTGCACCTTGAGTTTGTAAGGCAAACACATTAACCATTAGGCCACCCTCCCAACCCAATTTGGCATAGCTTTGTATGTTAGGCAGAGATCGCCTCTAAGTAGGCGATATGCGACAGAATAAAGCTGGAGTTTTTTGAGACGGTCTGCATAGGGCATCTGTTTGAGGCCAGTAATCCTCTTTATGAGGTATTTCTGTGGCCTTTCCAGTTGTTGTAGATGTCTTGTGTGGTACATACCAAAAGGGGCGTTGTACTCTATAATGGGTCTAATGAGTGACGAGTAGAGGGGAACAATGACCTCTTTTCTCCTGGATGAGAAACCTTTTGTGAAGAGGTGTGCCACGTAGAAGGATTTCCTGACTACTGCAGCGATTGAATTTTCAAAGGAGAGACTACTGTCCACCTGTGTCCCAAGGTCTCTTATCACACTTTTTGTGTTAAGTAGACTACCACCTATGTGGAGGCTCATGGGTACAGAGTTTTTATCAAAGGGGATATCAATGCACTTTTTGGCATTGAGCTTGAGGCCATGGCTTTAACACTAGGCATCTGTCTCAGTGAGGCCCTTTTGTAGGATGTCCACATCATTAGAAGTTTCAATTATGGCTCCTAGTTTACAGTCATCTGCAAACTTCGGTAGCCAAAAACCTTCTGTGTTAGCCTGTACTTCAGAAAAGAAGATGCCAAACATGAGAGGACACAGGACTGAACCCTGTGGTACTCCACTTGTCACTGGTCTGAAGTCAGATTTGGAGTCTACTACTTTCACAGTGTGGGTTCTGTCAGTGAGCCAGTTGGCAACCTATCTTGTGACCTAGGGATTTATACCTAGTTTAGTGAGTTTATCTATAATTCCAGAGTGGGGGGTGGTGTCAAAAGCCTTGGCGAGATCTAGATAGGCTGTGTGAACCACCTTACCTTCGTCTACAGCTTTGGTGACTGCTTCAAAGAAGTCTATCAGGTTTAAGAGACATAATCTGCCTTTTGCAAACCCGAACTGGGTGGGGTCCAGAGTTGGGAGATTACCATTGTCTTTGTTTATAAGTTCCATGATGATACATTCCATGGCCTTGCAGATCAGGCTTGTCAGGCTAATAGGTCTATAGTACCCGGTGTCAGTGGTGGTTCCCCCTTTGTGGAGTGGGATAACTGTTGCTGTACGCCATTCTGTGGGCACATAGCCTCTGGTGAAGCTGCAGTTGAACATGGATTTTAGGTGGGGGGCTAGTTCATTTTGGAGTTTGTGTAAGATGCAGCCTGGGAAGCTAGGCTAATGGGGCAGTAGTTTGCAGGGTCCATGGAGGCTCCCCCTTTGTGGAGTGGGATAACCATCACTGTGCCCCATTCAGTGGGCACAAAGCCTGAGGTGAGGCTATGATTGAACATGGTGCTTAGGTGGGGTGTCAGTTCATTCTGTAGTTCATGTAGAACACAGCCTGGGATGTTGTCAGGTCCCATGGATGCTGTGTTCTTGGCTTTGCAGACTGTGGTATTTTCCTGTGCAGTCATGATTACAGTAACTTTTCATTCTTCTGGTATAGAGATTGGCCCTTTAGGGGGTGGGGTGGTGGGGGGGGGGTAAAGTTAGCACTGAACCTATCTGCCAGGATGTTGGCAATATCAGTTGGTTCTGTATATTTAGTGCCATTGTGCTGTAGCTCAGAGCAGATCTGAGTGTTGCCATTGAGATTCTTGACATAGCTATAGAATGGTTTGTGGTTGTCTTTAGAATCAGTGGCAATTTTGTTTTCATAACTAGCTCTGGAGGATTTTATGAGTGATCTCAGCTTCTTATTGAGGCTGACCAGGTAGTTCTTCCAGTCATGGGATTTTACTCTTTTTTGCAACAGTTTCTTTCTTCTGTTGTAGAGTTTGTTTATGGCAGAGGACCACCAGATTGGCTTCTTTTTTTTGGAGGATAGCATCTTGGTTCTGTTAGGGATAGCACAATCCATG